>NC_090437.1:782763141-783078910 GCF_031143425.1 Pleurodeles waltl | reverse complement strand
ACATTTGATTTGTGAAATACATTTAAATGTAAAATGGCACTGCCTTCTTGCATCAGCAACTTTGAATGATTCATCAAAGAAAAGCTCAAATCTTTCTTATCTGACATGAAATTCAAGCTTCCATGCTCAAATTGTCTCAGTGAAGGCATACAAAGCTTTTGCTTAAATCCAACCACCAGAGTGATGTTCTAATTTAACTTTTAAGACCCATTGTGTGGAACGTTCTAAGAAAGACATTCTCTGGCAATGTTTTTCAAGACACCGCCTTAAGCTTAGGTTCAATCACAACCATTGGTTTCAAATCAAAAGCTACAACATTGTAGTTTTACATTATAGAGTTTTTAATTCTCCACCAAACGCCCATAAGTTAAAGTCTTGAAATCACACTTTAACTTTAAAAAGGTCATTGTTTAATGCACTTTCAAGGTGAGTTGAGATTCATCCTTCTTCTGTCAAATGAGTATTTGTCCTGTGAGACAGGCACATGTTGCAATTTATCTTCACTATGCTATGCTTGTTACACCCTTAGATAATTGATAAGAGTCACTCACTAATCTGCTCACAGATTTCATTCAGTTATTTCCAAGGACAGATGGGATTCCCACAACCAAAAATACCATATTCCAATTACACATGGTGCAAATAAGACAATCAAAAATCCTTTTGTAATCACTTTTGTTACCATAAATAGTTTAGAACCCTAAGTGCTTGATCACTATTAGATTATCATATAACAGAAATTAATCAAGCTGGAATGAAATGAAAGACAATATTAAAATGCGTAATTTATGATCGGGTTTCTTAATTGTTTTAGAATATGCCCCATTCTTTTAGTTATCTAAAGCAACACTGAAATGGGAACATTTCTGAAGCACATAATCCATCATTTTAAAACATGACTATTCTATGAGACAGGGGCAATTCACATTCTAGTATAAACACAGATGCATCTGAAGGCTGTAAACCAAGTGTTAGAGGTGAAATAGAGTGCATAGTAGATCTACATACTTTTCAATAATCTCAGGATATGCACAATCTTCCTCAATAAACTGTCAGCTCTCTATTGTGCTAGGTATTTTGGCAAAACCAATCACAATTATCATATAACAATGAGGTACAGCCAAATACAAAATTACCTTCTTAATTCCGCACTCATTTTTATCAGGATCTCCTCTTCCCAAGATTTACAAAAATACCTGGTGGCCCGCCCCTCAGCTCTCCATTCTCAATGACAGAGCAGAGAGCAGGTGTCTAAGCTGAAAGTGACCCCATGAGGGCTGCTGCCACCATGGTGAGAACTTCTCTAACAAACATGGGTATTCATAGACCTGCGAGTAATAAGGGAGACTGAGTTTCGTAAAACAGAATAGCACACCCCCTTTCCTCCTCACTCTGGTTTGTTAATACCAGATGAGGAGGGAAATGCTTTGGAAGCATTATTGTATGATATCACTGTAGCAGAAAACAAGTTTTTGTTTTGCACTTAATAATGCTCACTCAAATGACTTCCAATGAAAGCCAGAAACAACAACACCCATTATCAGGAAATCAGTTTTTTGTCTTTCTCTATATCAGGGGTCTTCAAACTGGGGGGGCAGGCTGTCCTAGGAAGGCCTCAAGTGATCCCGGGGGCGTCAGGCTCTGGCCAAAAGAAGCATTATGCAGATGCCAGTGCTTTGTTTCAAGCAGAAAACCGTTTTTTTTATTTTTAAAAAGGTAACAGAACTAAACTGCAATGTTTAAATATGTCTGAACATGTTTAAACATTGCCAACTTAAAAGAATAATTGGGTAAAAAATCTGAGGGGAGCCCGATGACCCCCCCCCCCCCCACTTACCCACTGGGAGGGAGGCAGCATTAAAATGGTGAAAATTCTGAGGGGAGACCAATGATTTTTTTTCCCCACTGGGGTTGGGGGGACGTGGCATTAAAAAGTTTGAAAACCACTGCTCTATATCAATGGTCTATAGCATATTGTATTAGTAATATAATTCATCAGAATAACTATTGGCAAAGCTGATATAAAAACTTTAATGTCACAACCCAAAAAAATACTACACAATTCAAGAGGACTCGCAAATTACACCGTTGCAATCTTGGTTGTGATCTTCAATTAGATGCCACAGTCCCTCTCTGTACCCTCTCCCTGTTTTATGAGATCGCCAATGTCTATTGTCTCCCAGGATGATGGATGCATGCACAGGCATTAATTAGGCACAGGTGCATATCAGTTCTGTTTAACCCACTGGTTAGATAGTCAAATCAATTCAACATTTCTCTCCTCAGGCGTTCATTGAAAAAAAAAAGTATTCGTGCCAGATTCCCCTGCATGCTTTTAGTCCCTTGATCTTTTCGACAGCTAAGCCCTGCTTTGCCTGCTCAATGTTTGTTGCAGATGTAGTGTTGTGATTGGCGCAGCTCTTGAAAGCGGCAGCTTTTCAGTGCAGTGCCTCAGCACTGACCTTCATTTGGAACTTGAATTGCTGGATGGAGACAGCATGGCAGGTCCTGTGCAGTGGCATGACATCTTCAGCAGCAGCGGCCCAAGTAGCTAAGTGCATTTGGGTATCTAGGCATAGCAGTTACAGCTTCTGGGCAGAATCGTTAGTGGTGATGTGTCTTTGCCAATAGAAGCCTGCCAGGATGATTGTGCTCCACTTATCATAGGTAGCACCAGTTCTCATAGCCACAGAAGAGTGACAGATACTTTGGTACTTCTACTTGCAAAGTCTTAGTGCAGTGCTTGCCATTCTTGGTCACACTGCAAAAGTCTTGAGAAAGTTTTGGTCAAGTGGCTCAAAGAGACTAAGGAACAGATGTACAATGCGTTATCCTAGTCACAAATGGCCTGATTCGCAGAATCAAGCCATTTGCAATCTGAAAAAAAGCATTTCTGGATGTACTGACCCAATTTTTTGATTTGGTAATCCATTACCGAACTGCATAATGTTTTTGCAAGTTGCCGGTAGGAGGGGGCGTGTTAAGGTCATGCTAAGGTCGTGCCTCCATAAGTCGCAGGACCATGTAAGATTGTTTTGCAACTGTGAATGCGGTCACAAAACAATTGCAGTTACCACCAACTCCAAGTTGGTGGTAACCCATTCACCATGGGACACCTTCCTCTTTGTGATTGCAAGTGAAAATATTTTTTCAGAGGATGTAGTGGTCCCACGGACCACTGTCTACTCCAAAGAAAATGAAAAGAAAACTTTTCATTTTTTTAATGCATCCCGTTTTCCTTAATGGAAAAAGGGCTGCATTTAAAAACTGTTTTACTTAAAAGCAGTCAGAGACATGGAACTCTACTGTCCCCAGCAGGCCACCATCCCTGTGAATGTGGCCAAATTGCGACCTCCCTCATGAATATTGATGAGGTAGGCCTTTGCAACCCCATTGGGAATCGCTAAATGTGTCTGAGACACATTTCTACATTTAATTTTGGGAGTCTCTCATTTCGGCTCACAAAAAGTCGCAATTAGAGAGTTGCAAAATGAAATGGCCATACATCTGGCCCTAGGAGACGTAACTCATAGCCTGGTAGCTCCTGAATACTCGCAAGGGCTATTGGCTGTCTCTAGTTAGTCCTAATGGAGGAAACATGCTAGTCTTTTCCTAATGGACAGTTTCTCCTCCTGCAGGGCCAGACCATCCCATTCCCTCTCTCAGCAGACAGGCAGTCTTCTAAGCACCAGGCAGACCCTCAGGTCCTCCAAAGAATGTGCAGACTTCAAGTGATGGCCTTCACCTCTGGGAGACTAGTCATCCTGCAGATACCAGTTCTGGTGACACAGTGGTCTGAGTACACTGTGGAGGACTCCATTTCTTTGTCACAGAAAACTGAAGCTGGAACAAAGTGAGATGGGTTGGATGCCACTTTTATGAACATTTTACAGACTGTGAATGTGAATCCAATATATAAATCTTCATAAGCAGTTTGGGGTTGTTTGCTTTCAAATTAAATTTCTAGCTGTTCCTCAGGTGCAGTCCTTGTGCAAGGTGATGGCTCTCATACTAGGTTTCAGTTGGACTGGCTCCAAGCAGGAGTATCCAAAACAAAGGCACAATGGAATAAGGGATCTGACATCGGCCCTGAAACTTTATAGGGCCAATACATGGCCTCTGGGCATTCTGTAGATAATTGTGACACCATGACCAAACAAAAAGCCAGAATACTAGATTCACCTGCAAATGGACAACTCAGGACAGGGGTACAGGCCATTTACCATGCAAGGACAGTTCCTGTCCCAAAAGTTACACTGAAAGAAGTTGGCTATGTCTAAATTGTGATATTGTACATTTACTTATAAATATACTTTTTATACCCTGTAGAAGCCGTAAGCATTTCTCTGTGTGATCCAGCTGTGTTATTTATATGTGCTTCAAACCTTTGGTAAGGTTGTGAAGCACTCTCATTTTAATTGGGTTCCTGGTAACCCTTCAGAATGCATGGTTGAAATGATGCTGTTTATGGATGGACATGTATGGGATGTGATAAGTGAGGTGTGCAAGGTGTGATGGTGAGGTGGACACTGCATTTAGTGTCACTGGGCATAAGCATGAGTGCTGCAGAGAACAGTGCAACTAGGCACAGCTAAGTATAGAGCTACTTACCTTATTTTGGATGGCAATATCATACAAGGACACCATTGTTGATGTTGTTAGGAGTATCGAATTGAATATACACAGGAGAGATAGAATATTGAAGGCACTGTTGAACCCCCAAGGAGTAATTAAAGTCAATCGAGTAACAGCTGATGAGCAACCCAATAAAGGAGCTATTAAATTACCAATGATTATTAAATGAAGTCTACCCAGGGTGCAGAGTGAGCACTTAAGCAACCAATCTGAAGGACTGATAAAACACCAAGAAGTGCTGAGTGGAGTCTATTCAGAAGCAACAAGATACTTAAACCCAAATATGCCTATCTCGGCAAGGAATTTACCCTAGCCCAATGCACACTCCTTTTGACCTCAGAGCGTGTTGCATGAGCAGGGGGAGGGTTGCAGTGGTTCTTTCCGGGCACTGATAGGCAGTTTTAAAGTGACAACCATCAGCGAAGCTTTTGCAGCTGACTGTAGCATGTGTTTGTGTATATTTAGCTGAACTTTTGAATACATTGCTTTTCTGCAGAAAGTCTTCTACATTACATCTGTGGGAACTGCGACCAAATCCAACTGGTATTCCCCCCCCTGCTTGTCAGAGGAAAACGGATGACATTGAAATCATTGCCCACCCTGTAACAAGCCTTTTGCCACATGGATTCCTCTTCCCTGGTCAAAACACTTCTTAATAGGGCACACTCTATGATCTGGCAATATTCTTCAAGTAGGCATCTAACATCCAACTCCACACATGAGCTGCATCTTTATAAGTTGTGGTTGGGCATCAGGGGAGCATCAGTAGCCATAACAACTTACAGGGAAAGGTCATGGAAAACGACTTTTCTAAGGTAGATGAAGGGCACTCCAGCAGCAACATGACATTTTGGCCAGAGCACTTGCATCTTTCTGCTTCCATATACTTAGAGTTAGTCTATTTGTGCCATAGCCTTTTCCAAATCGGTTACTCAGCTGAGGAACACATAACTCCTGACATTTGTGAATTTGGAACATTCTTTGGAGCATGTGGATATGTGTGTCTGATTAAAATTTAAATTACACAGTTTTAAAAAAAATCACATGCATTCGCTTTTTCATTATCTTAAATTGTGCATCTGTTCTTGTTTGTCAGAGATGCTTGTTGTCATTCTTCAAAAAATGTATCCATAATAACATTGCTTGGGCGAATAGATCTGTTATTGCCTATGCACGTTTTGCACCACGTCCTGAGCGCTTACGGGCATGTTAATACCACTTTAATGAATCATGTGTTCACTGGGGATAATTTACAAAGAATCATACAATAGGGAAAGCCATTTAAAATCCTTAGTACAATCTACTGTACCAATCTCAATCAGATTTAAATAATCGACTCGATGGAGGCATGAATGAGCAAGCTTGTGTGACATTTCCAACTCAGCGGCCGGATGCAGACTACCAGGAAGAGATAACTGAGTCAACGGTGAGCGCGCGCACAACGTAAGCAAGTCTGGCACAGTTCAGCCCCGTCTTGCAGCCTGGAAACTAGATAACAAAAGGTTGGCAACGTGCTCTCTGCTCTTTAATGGAAGAGATGCTATCAGATAGGCAGACATCCAATTATGCACATCGTGTCTTTCGAAGCAATAACACGCCTAGGAATACCTGCGCTCGGCGTATTATTTCTATTTACTTTGGAACCACTTAAGAATACTTACATAGGAAGATTGCTTTTTGGGCTGTTTGATGGCACTGCCAATAAACACCATAACATCAACACTGTTCCCCAAGGCCCTCATTATGCCGGAATTCCCCACCCCCGAAGTTACTGTAACAGGGTAATTGGTAATTTCAGGGGTGGCTGGGGGAAGGGGCTGTTGTGGGGCTTAATCAAGACGATGTTTGAGTTGCCACTCTTCTTTGACTGTCGTCTGCAAACTGGATTGTGTCATGGGCGTACATTCACTTTTTGTGATTTACTTACATGTAATACCAGTACGATATAAATAACATTATCTGCGAGAAGATCCACTCACAGGGGGCTACGGGTGTTCTAAAGGTTGAATGACATAGTAAAGGTGGGAAAAAGGTGAGGAAGAGGTGGAGAACACCCACAAACTTGCAAGTTTGCTTATACTGGCACATTCCCACTATGAACAGCAAAGATATACTCATGTGAAGGCCAAGAGTTTATATGTACCCAGTGTTGAGAAAGAGGGGTGCATTAAAAATGCGGGGAGTAGGAGATCGTGTTGTTCCATGGGGAAAAAGTAGTTTACCAATGGGAAAAAAGAACGCATGCTTTACATATGCATATATACACACTATGCACACTTAGATATGTGAAAACTTTCCCACGGCTGTTTATGAAGATGGAGAAGTTTTGGAATCCATTGTCAACTCCATGGTAGCTGGGTATGTCCTCTATACGTGTAGTTCATGGTTTAATTTAAGGCAATTAGAGTATATAGTACCTTGTTGTATGTTTCCCTAGTTTAATAGATAATGACTCTTTTATAGCACATTTAAACACTAGAAGTGAAAAAATACCTTTATTTGTCAGAGGAATCTCTTAGTGAATGCAAGGACAAATCTGTACATATGTCCTGTAGGCACCCATAGTCTCAGAATGGCAAGGTTTCCGATTTACTCAAATAGTTAAAAATGGCTTACTACGTGCCTTGAAATAAGTATATTGCACCTTTATAATTAACAAAGGAAACTAACTGCCCATTACACTGGTTAAAATAGCAATACTAGTGCTATTCAGAGACATTTTTAAACATCTCTATACGTAATGTTCCGCAGAGAACAAAGGTATTATCCTTTAAATATGATCCTCGGGCTAAATGAGGTATTATATCACGGTATAATATTGTGTTTTCACAATTAGACCTGAAATGATCATTTAGTTTACCTGGACCTTTATTTCACCCAGGCACAACCTCAGCACTTAATTTGTCTGTGGTCCTGTTCACTATATATTTACTAACGAAGTAGAAGCAATCCTGCTCTTGCCATCTCCACTAGGCTCACTCAGAGCTCAAATACCACTGTGGGCAACACAGAGCCTTAATATACAGTACAGACTGGCCAGCCTCTTTCACATGAAAAGCAAGTGGTGCAACAAGAATACTCAGTGTTGACAATCACTAACCCATCCCCTATGCGTGCCCCAACACAGCCCATCGTCTCAGCATCCTTGTCAATGAGATGGAGCTGTAACACACAGTTTGTTTTACTTTTCGTCTCTGAAAGCTCTAACTGTAGTGCTTTAAATGGGCAATGACTATTCGGCATTAAGTATCTTCACTCCTTTATTTTGAAAGGAAAAGTACTCACACTTCTCAGAACTGCTGCAATACTTTTAATGGAAGAGTACCAGTAATTCTAAAATTTCAATTAAAGCACTGCTCACACAGGAGGGCAAAGGTGGAAGATGATATGATAAAGCAAAACCACTGTGTCTCCCAATAACAGCTACATTTCACCAAGAACGGGATACAAGCTAGTTGAATATCAAGATGCAGTTCTGATTTACAACGGCCAGTGTTTCTCAAGGCATAAGCATACAGTAAAACTTAAGTATATTGGATAGTTTCGAAAATAGTATCTGACTATAGGTCAGCGTGTACTACCATATGTAGCTATTTTGCAGATTGGAAAACACAATTCATTATGGTACAGCATCTACTAATGAGCTACTAATGATCTACACTGGCATTTTGGCTGGTAAAAAACGAACATTGTACATGAATATCGTCTGACAGAAATACTCTATACTAAATATCGTTTTTTCATAATATCACCCCATTGGAGCAAATAATAGAAATCTACAGCCAGTGGGACAATATTTGTGTAAAGGATAGCTGGAACATAATAATTATGTCAGGCAATACTTCTGCAAGTCTCACACATCCCCATTGGTTGTGGTTGGGATATGGTCATTCATTTTATTTTTTAATTTTGCAAACGGTAATACTGTCATTGTGGTACAGAATAATAAGCTGACCAAACACCACCACCCTTGGCAGGTGCACCATTCTATCTTGATTCTTTATAAGACCTTCACCAATATCTTTGGGCCTTCAAGCCTTAAATATTTAAATATACAGCATCATTCACCACAGAGAATAGACAACCGGTGAACCGTGACAGAAACCTGTGGTGGGCAATGAGAGAAGACAGTGAAACTGATCGCTTTCACAATGTTTTCTTGTTAGTTTTTAAGATCCTGAATTTGCACTTGTCATGGAAATTTGCAGCTTCAAATACAGCATTAACTATTGAGGAGATATAACCACATGTAACATTTTGCATCCTTCTAAGAATCACTTTTCATTTAATATCAATACTACAATTAAGCATGAACGTTGATTCTGCAAAATGTCGGTGGTACCAGATTACATGGTCGATGACTCCCCACTTACATCACCGGGTTGAACCCTAATTCTCAGTCAGAAGACTATAGAGAGTAAAGACGCCCCACAAGGCCAGTATCAAGGGAAGAGCCAGGGATAGGAAAGGTCAAGTCCAGGGCAGCTGATGCACCACCTTGTGACTCATAATTTACATCCATGCAGTTATGTAAATTACAGCTGTATTTTATGGTAAAGAAACCATTGCTTAACATTCAGTCACAAGACAATACATTTTGTACACAGTCGCGGCTGGTGATTGGGCAAATTGGCTGGGTGGGGAAAATAAAACAAAAATTAAAAAATATATATTTTAAAATGTGTACCTTAACCGCTTTCTGCTGCCCCCCAGGCACAGACTCCCAGCCTTCCCTGCGGCCAATCATGACGCTGCTCAGAGCAGCATTATGATTGGCTGGAGTGCACTGGCTGGGCGCTCCAACGTGGACTACTAGCCTGGGCCTGCTCTCCCCAACCCGGCAACACAGTGTGGGGGTGGAGACAGTCCTCTGCGCATGTGTGTTAGGCCAAACACATATATGCGCACTAAGGGGAGTGCTCTGTGCACTCCCCTCAGTGCTCGTCACCCCCATGGTCCCACCCCTTTAAAAATAAAACGATAATAAACATTGCTTATTATCGTTTTATTTGTAAAGGTTTGCAGCTCCTGCTGCTGGAGGGGGGGGGGGGGGGGCGACGCTCCTCTGCCATAGCGCCACTACTCAATCGTGTGAAAATGAATTCAGCAAACAGAGCTAGTCTTTGCTCAGTTTAATAGTTCATCTTAGGGAACCCATGTAGCCGTTGCGAACTGTTTTGTTTTTTGCCCTTTCACATATCACCACTCCTGCCACAGCACAGGCACTGTGTCTAGGTATTAGAATCCATATTCCACAGCATCGGCACGGTTATCTGCAGCATGTGCGGGAAGTGTGGTGGTGTGGTGGCAGAGTTACTGTTGGAAAGCCTAAGCATATCGTAAATTAATCAGTTCACGCAGATCACAGCATAGCAAGAGATTCTACTAATCCACCATGCCACTCCAAAGATGAATAACATCATGTCATGATGCCAGGCTGGGAAAAGGTCTGCAGGCCAGAGCTTGGCAGCCATTGATAATGATGGCATGGTTCATGGTGTGTGAAGCTGATGACAGTACATTACAATCACAAAAGGCACTGTCACATTTCAGACTGTGTAGTATCAAAAAACAGACCAAGAATGAGGTCCCACCATACACTGCTCTGCTGGGACCGGACACACTTACTGATGTGTTTATCCCTCCTGCCTCATTATTACATTATGCATGAGGAAGAGGTCCAGACAGTGTCCGCTTAAAATAGCTTTTCTCTTCACAGTCGAGCAATAAAGGGTAACCTTGCTTTATTACACCACAAAGTTGTTTAACTCATGACTGGAAGAGAGCAAAGGAGAGCTGTCGTCCACTCAGAAACAACAACACAAACACCCGGCTTAGAGATGCAGAAAACTCCTCTTTACCAGGAGAAAGCACATAATTATTCTACTGCAAAACACTTCTGAATCCCACACATGACCAGAGTGGACTCAATTCAATGTCACTTGTCCCTGGGAAGTATCCCTCAATACCGCCTGTTCTTCCAACATCTGAAAGATAAGCCCTCTTCTAGGCACTTCTGACCCCAAATCCAAAACTAAGAGACAGACCGCGTTTATGGCTAGGTCGGGACTTTCATCGTTCTAAAAGCAACAAAGCCTATTTTCCCTCACTGAAGATATGGGTAACATGGGAGTACCTTTCTATGTACTGGCATGATGTAGCCATTACAAATACACCAAGCTACTGGATATTAGGATTTTCAGCTACCCACAACAAGGTAGGAAGCGCTAGATAGAGGCTACGATACAATACAGCCATTTAAAGGGACGGCATTGGATAACATGACGCAAAACGCTTTCATTTTCAGTCATGAATCAGCGCATGTGGGAACTTTTGCAACATGAAGTTTAGTGTAGTAATGTCAAACAGCCACATACTCTTTTCCTAAGTTCAATGTTTTTTTTGTTTTCGATGCGAAGTGTACTTCCCGGTGCTTGAGGGGTATAGAGCTACATAAAACGGTTTAATATATACATATGAAGACAGAACTTTGGCATCAAAAAAGACTCTTTTCAACGAATCACAAACACTGATAAACCAGCCGTTGTTTACCAAAAAGGCAAATATCGGAAATGTTGATGTTTAACTTCCAGAGCTAGTAGACACTAGAACAAGTAGAAGAGATTTGAACTCGAAAAACCCTATCTTATTGTAGCATAGAATGTAAATTACTGGCTACTGAGCTGGAAGGGGTACTCTTCAATGCAATATAAGCTTCCGATTTAGAGAAAAGCGTTGTTTCTTCTTAATGTATGCAAATAAATGCTGCTTGGGTGAAGCGGATGTGTGCAAATTACCTCACCCTTAACTTGCTATAGCATAGTTTCCCAAAGCACACAATGCTGAAACTCCATGAAAGGAATGGCTAAGGCAACTGACGAGCTTCCAGCTATACTATCCCCACAATGCTGCACATCTTGCTTAGAAAACTTACCGCTGACTCCTAAGTACACCATGCAGTGAGCCGCACAATGACACTGCCTCAGCAGTACTTACTCTGGGTTAAGAAGATTTACTAAATCCCCAGGCAGCTCCACCTGAGACGCAAGCAAAGCGGCCCAGCACAGGACAATGGCATTTCTTGCCACACCTTTACAGCTCAGATCCTGAGCATTTACAGAGTAATATAAGATGTGATAGAGGATTTCAGTTTGTATCTCTCACAATGCCCCCTTGTAGGAAGTATGCACGCCAAGATGCTTCTCTTTTCTGGCAGCTTTTCGATATTGCCTTTACCTGGCTCTCAGCTTAAAAATGCTGCTTATCAAGCCGAAAAGCCAAATTGAAGAAACAGCAAAAAGTTGTTTTTTTAAAAATATTTTTTATTGAACGTTTTCATACTAAACACAGTGTAATAACGATGGCTGCATGCAAAGTATTACACATTGTCAGTTACTAGCTAGAGTTTATGCAGGCCAGCACAATGCCAAGCCAAAGCAGCAACCTTCAGCAGTAAAAATGGAAAACAGAGCACAACAGACACCTAAACGTCTGACATTATTAGCTTTTAATCAGAGAGCTTACAGTATATATGTATTACGGCTCTGATATAAACCTCCACAGGTCAATCACTGCTGACAGTGCTGGAAGACAGCTCACCTTCGCCATATTGCAGAACCTTAGTCGGGGTGCCATACACTGTGAGTACAGCCTCAGCTGTGTCTCAGCTGGAGATTACTCTCCAGGGTCTCAGGCAGGGTCTCCTACTGTGTCTCTTGTCCACCTTCTCATGGCTATGGCTGATGGGAACACTCCGGTGGTGATCTTCTGCCCACCCTATTTAACTGCCATGCTTTGGCCTTAGTTGGGCATCTGATGAGAGCACTCGGCACAGGAGTTCTGTGTCTGACTTGCCTTAGTAGCCACTCCCACAAATGCCGTTCCAGAAGAGACTACGATCTTGTGGTGGGTGACATTCTGCTTGTTGTAAGGCTATGCAAGAGATGGTCTTTCTGACATAGTTGGTTGATATCACAATCTCATGAGGATTGTCTAAACTAGGTACTCCAGTGAAGTAATTATATTCTAAAGGAGCACTGAACTCAGTTTGAGTTTGCATAGTAGTATTTTCGGACTAACCTACTGCATAATACTGTTAACCAGCACTCTTAGGAGAGAAGCACAACAGCATCATATGGAGCACTTCATCACATAACTGAGTGATACGGTGACAGTAATAAGAAATCTTCCCAGCCAGGGGAGGCACCTCGCATTGAGAACTGAGCACAAATATGGCAAGCCTTTTATGTGTAGATGCTTTAACCACATTGTCAGTAACATAAAAATAATAAATCATTTGGTCCACCATTTTAAGTCGAGACATCCAGGAATTAGAGGGCTTGGAGTTTGTGATAGTACAGGTAGCAAGGAGCACCATATCATGCAGCAATAAAATGAACAGTACAAGGATCTGGAAATGGATGTCCACCCAGTGGAATTAATGATTAATGGTACAGGAATTTGATGCTCATCAGAAAGGAAGCAACAGATACAACAACAGAAGTGGATGCCCGCCCACAAGGAATGAAAGCTTAAAAGGGCCAGAAGTGGAAACCTATCTGGAAGACAATAACAATAGGTCACTGAATGTTCATCTGGAAGGATTTAGGGCCAGATGTATCAAAGGATTTTACCCATTCTATATCTATGGGAAAATGTCTTTGTACATATGGCCCTTAGTTTGGAAGATCAATAAATTCTCTGAGGCACTCTAATAGTATCACAGGAACTTAGTCCATGTGAGTCATGCAAGTTGAGACGAGATTTTACGTTAAACCTATCCCATCTAGAATGTGGACTTGTAGCATGCTGTGGGGCCTGGGGAGTCTGTACTGAAGCCAAGGTGTTCTGATTCATTCCATGCATCGTTTTCACCACCACTTCCCACTTTAGTCATGTTTAAAGGTGAATAATTTCAATTTTTGCTCACTCCCACTAAGTTACTCTACCATAGGCGGCAATTGCCTGACACGTCTGAGCAACCATTCTGCCCTATGGAGGAAATTAAGTATTCTTCTTTAAACCAAACTAACTACAAGAAGTATTGTATATACCTGAGTTGCATCAAAATGTAACAATCCTTCTGGGGCAGTGAAGGCAATGGACTATGTTGGACTGTTCACAGTATTACAAGCAAAAATTACTGTATTATTTACTTCATCTAATATTTATTCCATATTATTTAAACAGAGGCATTGTGCCATGTGTTTTGGGTATATGAGATCTTACTCTACAAGTAATACGTAGTGCATTCACATCTGATACTTGTAATAAAAAGACAGACTTCTCCAAACAATGCCAGCTAAGGTTTTTAATTACAGCACATCTGACAAAAATACAGCACTGCACATATGGGTGTAATTATCGGCCCTCCGGGGATACAATGATGAAACCTTTGAGGTTATATTACCAAATCGCTAATTGTTGAAAAGTCAAAGCTACAAAACTGCATTAGTACTACAAATTTTGTTAAATGTGTGTATTCTGCTTTCCCACGAGTCCTGTGACCACAGTGACATACCCTTCTTTTCAGAACATGTCCTGTGCACCTGTGCAGATACCAACATTAAAAGTCATTGCGTCGAATTTGCTAATTTATATTCCAATATTACTTTATCAGAGCTTTCTTAAATATTTTCCTGCACTGAGAAAATTACCTTACTATGCTTAAGATGACCTATGTCTCCACCTAAATGTAGATTTTAGGCAGATAGCAGCCCTGCATTAAACACTAGATTCATTGTAGTAACCTCTGAAAAATGTGACAAAATTACAAAAACAAAGTTTAATGAAGAGATAACATTGATTGCTATTATTTATTTAATTATCATCATTCACAAAAATTAAATCAATTGTAGGTGGTCGGTACATTGTGAGGTGATTGTGCTATTGTAGGAGGCTGGACTGGCTTGTAGTGAGTACCAAGGGGTACTTGCACCTTGCACCAGGCCCAGTTATCCCTTATTAGTGTATAGGGTGTCTAGCAGCTTAGGCTGATAGATAATGGTAGCTTAGCAGAGCAGCTTAGGCTGAACTAGGAGACGTGTGAAGCTACTACAGTACCACTTAGTGTCATATGCACAATATCATAAGAAAACACAATACACAGTTATACTAAAAATAAAGGTACTTTATTTTTATGACAATATGCCAAAATATCTTAGAGTGTACCCTCAGTGAGAGGATAGGAAACATACACAAGATATATATACACAATAGCAAAAATATGCAGTATAGTCTTAGAAAACAGTGCAAACAATGTATAGTTACAATAGGATGCAATGGGGAAACATAGGGATAGGGGCAACAAAAACCATATACTCCAAAAGTGGAATGTGAACCACGAATGGACCCCAAACCTATGTGACCTTGTAGAGGGTCGCTGGGACTATTAGAAAATAGTGAGAGTTAGAAAAATAACCCTCGCCAAGACCCTGAAAAGTGAGTGCAAAGTGCACTAAAGTTCCCCTAAGGACAAAGAAGTCGTGTTAGAGGAATAATGCAGGAAAGACACAAACCAACAATGCAACAACTGTGGATTTCCAATCTAGGGTACCTGTGGAACAAGGGGACCAAGTCCAAAAGTCACAAGCAAGTCGGAGATGGGCAGATGCCCAGGAAATGCCAGCTGCGGGTGCAAAGAAGCTTCTACTGGACAGAAGAAGCTGAGGTTTCTGCAGGAACGAAAAAGGCTAGAGACTTCCCCTTTGGTGGACAGATCCCTCTTGCCGTGGAGAGTCGTGCAGAAGTGTTTTCCCGCCGAAAGAACACCAACAAGCCTTGCTAGCTGCAAATCATGCGGTTAGCGTTTTTGGACGCTGCTGTGGCCCTGGAGGGACCAGGCGGTCGCAAATTGGACCAGGAGAGAGAGGAGATGTCGAGCAAGACAAGGAGCCCTCTCAGCAGCAGGTAGCACCCGGAGAAGTGCCAGAAACAGGCACTACGAGGATGCGTGAAACGGTGCTCACCCAAAGTCGCACAAAGGAGTCCCACGTCGCCGGAGACCAACTTAGAACGTCGTGCAATGCAGGTTAGAGTGCCGTGGACACAGGCTTGGCTGTGCACAAAGGATTTCCGCCGGAAGTGCACAGGGGCCGGAGTATCTGCAAAAGTCGCAGTTCCCAGCAATGCAGCCCAGCGAGGTGAGGCAAGGACTTACTTCCACCAAACTTGGACTGAAGAGTCACTGGACTGTGGGGGTCACTTGGACAGAGTCGCTGGATTCGAGGGACCTCGCTCGTCGTGCTGAGAGGAGACCCAAGGGACCGGTAATGCAGCTTTTTGGTGCCTGCGGTTGCAGGGGGAAGATTCCGTCGACCCACGGGAGATTTCTTCAGAGATTCTGGTGCAGAGAGGAGGCAGACTACCCCCACAGCATGCACAAGCAGGAAAACAGTCGAGAAGGCGGCAGGATCAGCGTTACAGAGTTGCAGTAGTCGTCTTTGCTACTATGTTGCAGGTTTGCAGGCTTCCAGCGTGGTCAGCAGTCGATTCCTTGGCAGAAGGTGAAGAGAGAGATGCAGAGGAACTCGGATGAGCTCTTGCATTCGTTATCTAAAGTTTCCCCAGAGACAGAGACCCTAAATAGCCAGAAAAGAGGGTTTGGCTACTTAGGAGAGAGGATACGCTAGCAACACCTGAAGGAGCCTATCACAAGGAGTCTCTGACGTCACCTGGTGGCACTGGCCACTCAGAGCAGTCCAGTGTGCCAGCAGCACCTCTGTTTCCAAGATGGCAGAGGTCTGGAGCACACTGGAGGAGCTCTGGACACCTCCCAGGGGAGGTGCAGGTCAGGGGAGTGGTCACTCCCCTTTCCTTTGTCCAGTTTCGCGCCAGAGCAGGGCTAAGGGGTCCCCTGAACCGGTGTAGACTGGCTTATGCAGAATTGGGCACATCTGTGCCCAAGAAAGCATTTCCAGAGGCTGGGGGAGGCTACTCCTCCCCTGCCTTCACACCATTTTCCAAAGGGAGAGGGTGTAACACCCTCTCTCAGAGGAAGTTCTTTGTTCTGCCATCCTGAGCCAGGCCTGGCTGGACCCCAGGAGGGCAGATGCCTGTCTGAGGGGTTGGCAGCAGCAGCAGCTGCAGTGAAACCCCGGGAAAGGCAGTTTGGCAGTACCAGGGTCTGTGCTACAGACCCCTGGGATCATGGGATTGTGCCAACTATGCCAGGATGGTATAGAGGGGGCAATTCCATGATCATAGACATATTACATGGCCATATTCGTAGTTACCATTGTGAAGCTACATATAGGTAGTGACCTATATGTAGTGCACGCATGTAATGGTGTCCCCGCACTCACAAAGTCTGGGGAATTGGCCCTGAACAATGTGGGGGCACCTTGGCTAGTACCAGGGTGCCCACACACTAAGTAACTTAGCACCCAACCTTTACTAGGTAAAGGTTAGACATATAGGTGACTTATAAGTTACTTAAGTGCAGTGAAAAATGGCTGTGAAATAACGTGGACGTTATTTCACTCAGGCTGCAGTGGCAGTCCTGTGTAAAAATTGTCAGAGCTCCCTATGGGTGGCAAAAGAAATGCTGCAGCCCATAGGGATCTCCTGGAACCCCAATACCCTGGGTACCTCAGTACCATATACTAGGGAATTATAAGGGTGTTCCAGTAAGCCAATGTAAATTGGTAAAATTGGTCACTAGCCTGTTAGTGACAATTTGTAAAGAGAGAGCATAACCACTGAGGTTCTGGTTAGCAGAGCCTCAGTGAGACAGTTAGGCACCACACAGGGAACACATACATATAGGCCACAAACTTATGAGCACTGGGGTCCTGACTAGCAGGGTCCCAGTGACACAGAACAAACATACTGAAAACATAGGGTTTTCACTATGAGCACTGGGCCCTGGCAAGCAGGATACCAGTGAGACAGTGAAAACACCCTGACATACACTCACAAACAGGCCCAAAGTTGGGGTAACAAGGCTAGAAAGAGGCTACTTTCTCACAGCTATGTTCTTGATGAGTGGTGTAGATGTGAGTAGAAATAACCGATATGCTGGCTGATTCAGGAAATCTGTATATATGTCTGTAACCAACCAGCTAGGATCATTACTTGTTAACCTGGAAGCCTTGCCTTTTGTTTCCTCCACCCACAACAATCACGTCTTTTCTTCTGCTGACTGAACACTGAACTGGATGGTGGAATGTATTTATCACTATTTATGTACATGGCATCCTTTAACAAGCACACTAATCAGTGTCATCAGGAGAATCAGAAGAAGTGTTACCTCCATGCTGCCTGCTACTAGGCATGTATCCTCTCAGAGTTGGTGCCACATCTACTGACAACCACATATACACAACAAAACTCACAGTTAAACTGTTGGCTATGTGTTTTCCACCTCTACAGAACATCCACCTTTCCTCAACAATCTCATAAGACATTCATTCAGAAGAAGTCTACTTAAATATACCACACCCAAGTAACACAACATTATGGGCTTGATTTAGAAGTCGGAGGAGGGGAATACTCTGTCACAAACATGACGGATATCCTGTCTGCTGCATTACAATCCCATGATATCCTACGGTGATAGTAATAGGGCAGACGGGTTATCCGTCACATTTGTGACAGAGTATGCTCTAAATCGGGCCCTAAATCAGGTAATTGAAGAAAGGTATCTCGAAAATGAACAGCTACCCAGGCTAAGCAATGGACACCAGTACATCCCAGCAAAATGGAAACAAGGGCACAGCCATTAAGAATACACTTCCATACACCTAATGTTCTATACAGTTCTATTAGAGGATGTAGCCAACCACTATCCAATCACTGAATTCTCTCCAGTCTCCCACCTTTGCTTAAGAAGCTCACCACATGGGCAGATGAAATGTACTGTAAACGTAACCTAACCCTATTGCCAAAACACTGTCTACTAATCTGGTACATGAATCACAAAACATAAAGTTAGAGGTTCTGTTTGCCAATATAATTTGGTGCCTAAAACCGAAAGACCTTTGCCGACTAAATGACAGCAAGAGGACATTTGTTATGCGTTGCTATCTCCCTCCACTGAAAATCATCAGCTCTGGCATGGCACCTCGCCTTCTCTGAAGCATGATTTAAAAAAACGTGTCCCATTATTCAGAAGCGACACCAGTGCCCTTGATTTTCGCCTTATTTTAACAAAGCAATTTAATGTAATTATAATACGTTTGAGCATACCCCATTTTCATTCTTAAATCGATTGTCCCTATTATTTCTACTTGCGCATTCGAGTTTTCAAAAACAAAACTCACTGTTTCTCCTGATGGCTTAATAAGTTACACCATCATGAGCTTCTTGTGTAGTTTGAAAGAGGGCGCCGAAGAGAAAAAAAAAAAAAAACACTTGAAAATTAATTTGAAACAAGGGGTGTCTGTGTTTGGACTACATTATCGGTTAAAAAAAGAGATGATTAGTTTTGAATTTTTATTTAAAATTATAATTTAATACCTGTAATAAAACATGTCTGTTCCGGCACTGGCATAACAGTTACAAACCATGATTTAAAGTAATATGTCCCTGTGCCTTAGTTGCTTGGTACTGAAATGGCAGTGCCTATAAATTCCCTGTTGTGGTAGGAAAGAAATGGTTAAAGAAAGGTTAAACAGTTCGGTTCCCACGGTGAGCACTGACGTTGAACCACCTGGAATGTCCAAGGTGTGTATTTGTCACTGACGTAGGCACAATGTAATATTTGAGTCGGTTCTTTGTAGTGTAATCTTGCAACAGCATTTAATTCGCGCTCAGATTTGCAGAGAAATTGTGACCACTGCGTGTGCGTTCAAATCTGTTCTGCTGTGAAGGTTGTCTTTCAGTGAATGTATTCCGTGGTTTAATCAGTGGCCATCAAAGCTGAAACCCAGAAACAAAGAAGCTGCGGTACACTGACTGACGTATGTGCGTTCCACTAGTATGAAGAATGATTCGACATCTGTAAACAGAAAGAGATGGAACAAGGGAACTGATTGAAGCCTTTTAGAAGTGGTCAGGATACCTTAAATGGTCCAATTCCAGAGCTGGTCATTGTGTGTAAGGTCAGACTGCACGGCTCTCACCGCCATTTCATTCACTTTGCATGGCTGCTCCTCAGTGAAGCCTCAGACTGAACAACACAGGCCTGGCTGCATGAGCACTGGGTGCATGGGTCGGGGTGTCATCAAAGCAGAGCTCTGGCTGCAAATGATAAAACTCCCGCCAGTAGTTTGCAGAACAATCGGCCCTGTTTTGATGTTGGCATCTTGATAAGAGACGCTGGAGTGGGAGATGGGTGTTAGATGGATGGGTTTTGATGGATGATGAGGTGTAATTGGCAGTCACTCTCCCTTTGTTCAGACTCCCCGCTGAGCTGCAGCTTGCCTCCATTTAGGGCCAATGTTTATGCTAAGTCCCAGGGGGCACTGCAGGGGAGCAGAGACTGAGAGTGACTGTCTGCATTCCAGGTAGTCTCCCAAGCCCCGGCTCGGATTCCGCGACATTTAGTGCATCGAGATAAAAATGAAGATATGGTGTGCGGCAGGTGAACTAAGAGACTCACTGAAGGAGGGCTCAGTGCATCAGTGGAGGTCAGTTCTTTTTCTATGTCATGGTGTGGGCGGTTGCTTACGAAGCCTTCTTTTCCAATACAATTAGGTGTTTCATGGCAACTTACACTAGAAGTGAAGAGGTAAAACGAGCGAGGCCGAATACATCTCACAAATGAACTGCTACCGGGCCCAGAACAGATACAAACTTGAAAGCGCCTTTTTACCTAGGCCGCCAGAAATAAATAGATCCCTTGCATCTTTCACAGTCAACTCTGCCGGGCATTTGGCCTTCTTCAGTTTCTATCGTACGAGGCTTATGTGTCATTGTATGTAGCACTGAACGACGACGCCCTAACGTAAATAAAGTGCTTTTATGCAGAACGTTAAAGCACCACTTCTGACGTATCTTGTGGCAACACGCAAGAGACGTTACAATTATTCAATTTAATGATAGTCAATTTAAGGACAGTGGAAGGTTGAGCGGTCTTTGCTGCGTCGACATCAAGTGTTCAACTCACTGAGCCACCCTGCCGACTCAGCGTGTTGTAAAAGCAAAACAGTGCTGTGTGATAAAAGTGACAGAAATACTGAAGCTCGTACTACTACGCCTAAGAACAACGCCAGAAGCGTTAATATTGATGATAAAGTAGACTACCTCAACGTTATCCAATGCGTACCACATGCAGCACAAAGCTAAAAAAAAATTGTATTTTTACGGACTTAACACCATTCAATCCAACGTCCACTAATTGACTAAATAGAGAAGTATTCTTGTGATGTAGTGCGCGCAGTGAGCTCATTGACTTCCAGGCGCCTGGCCTCAGTGCCCACAAATATGAACGATTGAGGCAACTGAAAGAGACATCCCTCCAGTGAAAAGCAAGCCCGCCCACCCACCCCTCCCAAACTGTCCAACCAATGGGCCTCAAGCCTGCTCAGGAGGGTGAAATACCGAGGGTACTCTAGACAAGGAGTAACTTACATAAACCAGACACCCTGCAATTTAAGTTCACAGACACGTGCGTTTTAAAGCAGCATAGGAAGGAGAGTGATAAAATCAACGAGGTTTCCTAAAATGCTAAATAAAAGCAGATGCATATAAGAGCACAGAGCACGTCCCTTCAGATGAAAGTCTAGCCTTGTTTAAATTAGCATTTAACAGTGCACGAACTCAAGAACAGGCACTAACTATCCCTTTGTTAGCCTCAAGTAGGTGTTCGTTTTTTCAGTGCGAAGTTTTGTCTTCAATTTTAGTAGATAAGGCTTTGCATGAAACACCATGAATGGTGCCGTGGAGGTCACGCACCACCCAAAGGACGCCCTCTTGATGCAAAGTAATGAATGTGCTTACTTTATTAGCAGAGACACTGGTTCTCAATTAAATTAAAGGATTGACAAATATTGCTGCTTGTACTGAGACTAGTGTCTTACGCCTTCTCATTTAACGAGGCAATTCACGTGATGTGCACATCAGCTCCACAACAAAGAACGTCTAGCTGATTACGCGTTTGGTGTTTTGATAATTGCTTTCTTCTGTTTGTTAGAAGAAGACCGAGGGGCTTTCCCACAAAACGGGATTCGTTTTGCTTCTACTTCTGATTAAAAAAATACTTTTGAGAAAAAATGGTAAAACAAGGGCTTTTAACAAGAGCAGCCTGCTATTTACGTCTGTCGCACCTTAGGCCTAATTCACACTCTGGTGTTTAGTTACCCCTGGGCCAGCCTATTGTCTGCCGCCATTGAGGGTGGACTGTAAGAATCAGGATACAAAACAAAGCGTCTCCCACACGCCCATGGAAATGGAGGAAACTGGAAAGAGGAATAGGCCGAATCCCTGAATATGGCCAGTGTTCAACACCTCGAGCAGGTGGCAATTCTTGAAGGTGCTCTTTGAAGTGCTGCAGGACCCACCCACGCATTTCCTGTTACAGTTAATGGTCGGGGCCAAGACAGGTATTATCTTGTAAGCTCTGCCGCCATTGGCCAGATGGGTGTATCTCAAATAACCAGATTGTGTGCCAGCGAACTACCACTCACCTGCAACTTCTTGCTATAGCGTGAGTGGTATCGCTGGATCCCATTCCTTTTTATTTTTTCAGTCAAGAGTGTTGTAAAATATTCTTGAATTACTCTGTTCCTAACTCCTATGTCGCATATGCCAGGTGGGCTGACGACATCACTGGCTTGGACAGGGAGCGCACATGCCTCTGAAATCCCGAGAAAATGCAACCAAAAAAAGGCCTGGTGAGCATTCACTGAAAGGATGCTGAATGTAAAGCATTATCATGTTTAAGGTCAGAGCGTATCTGCTGCTGCACAGTTTAACAACTTAGAAACAGTCTTGGAGACTAAACATATTTAGGCGTGCCATTATAGACAAGCATTTGCAGTGCAATAGGGTCTCGCGAGTCTCAGCTATTAGCAGTTGTAAACTCCCAACCGGACTTTTATTGCCACATCAAATGGTAAAAAACAGCGCGATCGCTCTGCTACAGTTCACTCCTAGTGAAACCTATCGGCAAAAGTGCAATTAACTATGTAACAGGGTCAATGTCATGCAAAGCGCTCGATTTCTGTCAGGTGAGATCGCGCTGCAAAAATTTTTTTTAAAAGTAGCCCACAAACCGTACAGAAAGCATGGCATGTTTTCAGTACTTGGTCACTGCGCTCGAGGAGGGCTAACCACCATAAAAGGCATAACGTATGCGAGCCTTCCACTAATGAAAGCAAGCAGATTTTGGAAGGCAAGCCTACGAACCAATGAAAGACACTGACTTGACATGGACGGGGCTCTGAGCCCTATCTACTAAAGCGTCTTGCAAGCGAAACACATGCGCAAGTGCATGCGACGCAGGCTCGACCCTAAAAAAGGTCCACACCGGGTCCACTAAACCCCATCTCTGGTCATGCACTGGAGCGCACAGCTGGTGATAGAAAAACATATTCTGTTCTCTTTGCTCAATTATGCCTTGCCAACTATCAACGAAGTTAACATGTTTACTGGAATGTTGAGAGTGGTGCAAAGTAAATTTTTAGATTGAAGCCTGCAACTACCAGTATATGCCATATGCTATCTCTCCCAGAACAGATATAATATACTAGAGAGGGACCTTGAAGCCAGTCCATAAGCAGGGTGAAGGCCATAGGCCAACAACATCACTCCTCTATTTCCCCGGTCAGTAATGGCAAATAAAATGTACAGAAATCCATTCTGTTTGATGATGTACTGATAGGTTTTGAGATTTCCTGTGAAATCATTAACTAAATGTATTATTCAAAACGGCCATAGGATGATGTATATCATACCATTCTATTTTCCCAGTCCCGCATCTCAAGTATCGTATTGTTTGCTGTCGCTAATTTCTAGTTGAGTTTTGGGTGGTTTGTCTTTCCCTGGATTGCCTTTTATTTCTAAATCGCAAGAGGTACAGGACAAGTTGAGGCAACAAGCTTTAAGAAGAGGAAGCTCTTTTTGAACACAATTAGCAGATGAATATAGGAAGCACTGCTTATTCTAACTGACAGGCTTCCTGTTAATTGAAATATTTGTGGTTTAGATTTGATATAATTAGTATGGAAAATAGGAGGCTTTTCATTCTAAAGTAGTATAACTTTATTCATCATAAGTGCCAGAAAACAAATATGACTTGACACACATCCATAACACACAATGCTGAACATTCTAGAGAACGTTTGCAAACTTTGTTCTTAACTATTCAAAGCTTGCTTCTCTGGGCCCATGTTAGCTGTGGTACACAGAATGAGACACTGGGCTCTTATTCCTCTTTCCTTGCAGCTGCCTCGTATCAGGCAGGAGACAAACTCAAAATCTACGGAAATACAGCTGCCCACCCTATTAGATATGGCTGACAATTTACAGCCAGAATCACAGCAGGAGCTATGGGAAAATCCCAATCACGGTAACAAAGGTAACCGATGCCACTCTGAAAAAAATTAAACCTTCTGGTACCAATGTACAATAAAATAGAGAAGACACTTATTGTTGCAAAGAAATACCATTAGTGATTCAAGCCCACATCATGGTGGTATGACTAACAAATGCAAAGTGCTTGGAATTGCCGTCAGCAAGTTATTTTACACATTTCTAGCCAGGCGGATTTACAATACCGTGTTCTCAATTGTGAACGATAAATGAAAGGCGTATAAGAAAGTTTGAACAGGTTTTAAGAGTGTTAACTAAATAAAACATTCACAAGCAATATGAGTATGTTTTTTAAAATTATTTTTACAATATTATGAAAACCATAGAACTATCTAGTGAATGGAGTCATGTTCATTTATACACAACTCTGATGTCACAAAAACCAGCAAGTTAGTGCTTAGCAAAAACACCAAGATAATTACACAAACAAGGACAACAAGTGCGCTCACATCAAAGGGTTCAAATCAGGTCTGGTATTTAGAGTAGGAAGGCAAGCTACTCTGAGGGCTGACCTCAAGGGCGGATGGAGTTCTTGCAATCTCAGTCCAATAATGTATGCACTGTTTGGGGAGGGTCTTTGATTGTTAATAATTGGTGGTGGTCACTATATTTTAGCTATAACTTTTTGTGAGGTTTGATATTTCAGTGGTTCTGATGGTGATTATGGAGACCTTAAAATACAAAAGATGTATTTTATTCTTCTGCATGATAATGCTGGTTAAGATTCTGAAATTCTCTTTTCTTTTTTTCTTAGCTTCCTCTGGACTAGTAGATAAAATTGCCCTGGCCCTGGCATTGGCAAGAATGTGCAACTCAATGAACTTTGTGTCTTCATCCATCTACGCTCACTGTACTTACTGTGTAACCACGTCAGATGAGACAGAGACAAATATGTGAGATATTCTGCATACAGATAACTTTGCATTTTTGAACTCAGATGTGAACTGAAGGTGGCCAAGTTCCAACCTTAATTAAATATTTACAGTTCTTTCCGTTTTTTTTTCTTTCACAAAATATTGGCAAGCCTGTCTCTGAAAATCGAGCATGAAGGTATGTCTCACAAGGGCAATGTGTTTGACTGACACGTAACTGATGATGGTTTCTGTTTATTCCTAAACGTGTCACTGCCTGAAGACAATTCTATCTCTCGGTGAGCCTCTTTGCTTCTCAGCTTCATGCTTAAGGTTTCAGCAGATTGCATCTATCCAGCTTATGCATGCACTGTTAATTTGCCCGGTGCTGTGACAAATCACTGCTATCTGGTGTCAAGATTTTAACATAAGCTTGAGCAGCTTTCTTCTCTTTTTGTCGGTGACACCTTACATTTTGGAGCTAGAAGTTAGACCCAGAGGCTCAAGAAACTGCAGATAACCATAAATGAGAGAAAGACGTGTCTGGCTGGAAGTGACATAAACACGTTCACCAACACGTAGGTGAGAAACGTTGCAGCTTCTGCACTAGACTGCCTCTTGAACTGCATCAAACTCATGGAATGCATTTGCATACGAGGTATGCAGGGATCTGGGCCAGAACTAGCAAAGGACGCATTAGAAACGAGAGTCGGAGGGTGAAATCCTCTTACATTTTACACTAATCCTTTTATTGGAAACAATGGGGGGACCACTCCACTAATTTCCTGAAAGACAAGCAGTTCAAATTTGCTGGCTTCCAACAGATAAGCACATACTTCATTAGGATGTAATTTTGTACCTCGGGGATAATAAGGCCATGTTTAAACATCACCTGATGGAGATAAAAGAGGCCCTGCTTACTTACCCAGTGCTGTAAAATAAACTGCCTTCACCCCTGCTCCTCCCACGCGAAGGCACATTGTAAAAGGCCGACATGAAAGCGGTGGAAATGCACCACAAATAAGCGCCTAGGTAATCGTAAGAGCGGCTAATAAAGGAAATGACTTGCGAGAGCTGATAGACGCTAAGCTCGGATCCTGCCCTCCCCTCTAATTAGAAAAAGAAGAGGTTCGGCAGGCAGGTAGGTAAATGGACACGCTTGAGCGGCCTGGTCCTCCAAATCCCTTCTCAACAGAGGTGTTCGAACGTGGTTTACTACACAGAACAACCATTCTATTGTGTATGCAAATCATTGCAAATTAAAAACAAAACTCGAAATTTACTTATAAAATGGTACATCTGTGAATTGTGATGCTTTGAACTCGCTGAAAGGGGGCTGTATATATATTTTTGACTAAATGACAAGTCTTTTCCGTCTGGTTATTCACGTGATTGTGTTAAACAGTTGTTTAAACACCCTACACTTATAAGTAAAAAGGAATGGAATATCACAGTAAACAATAAGTTTAATATAGTTAACCCTGAGAAGGTATTAATGTATCCGGACAAGATTCAAGTTTAATGGGCTGATCTTAGGACACTGGAGAAAAGTGTTCACAACACCTTTAATTAATTTTCAAAAAAGTGCCTTTTCCAGTGAATTATCCCCTTCCTCATCTCTCAAGACTGGAGTCTTTCTAGATCCGCACACCTCATCAATCACTCTATATTTAAAATCATTTGAAACTGGGTAAAAGCTCTTCAACATTGTTCCAATTTTGGCATTTTATGTAACCAGATTTATCAAATTCACTGATCTTACTCACTGTGTAAGCGTGCCTTGTATGGAACTGGTAATGACTAAACCTGTTGATTCACATAAGTCTTTATGGCACATTAAAACTATCTGTGGTTTCCATAACAGTCACTGCCTACCACACCTTACTATTCTAAATTCAAGCCTTCATCTTTTAAATCTTTATGTTTGGCCTTGTTTTGTCTTCTTTCAAAATATGTCATATATATGTCATATCAAATAGAAGCATCCTTAACGCAATGATGAGACAAGTTGTAACCTGCTTCCCTCCAAACCGGGCTTACTTGGCCCTTTGATAATTCCTAGAAACTCCTAACATCAATCAGCCCACAACGAAATATAAGTATTACTCGATCGTACAGGTCATGGTTCTAGAGCCATTTTGATTCAGTCCTTAAAAGCTTTAAATAACGTCATCACTATAGCAATGTACACAGTCTCCAAAGGTAATTTGGTTCAAGCTAGGCATAGAAGTGTGGTGTCGGTCTGAATGCACACACCTACAAACTGGGTGCATAAAATGCTCAGAGCAGAAACATCCTGGATTAAAGGCTCCATGTCATTACATGTCGTCCAGTCAGGCCCTTTGGGTTTCTCCCATTTTGCCTTGACTTTCAAGAGTGGTTTGTTCTCCTCCTTTGGGTGGTCTTTTGATGGTCTCAAGATTTCCTGGGCTCTGTCCCGGGTGAGTACTAATTAGTAGCCATGTTTCCTTTGGCCTCACTTTAATGCCTAGGGTTCCTCCCTCCTGCTTCGTGAATGATAGCAATTACACTTCAGTTTCTGTCTGGGAGAATCGCCTCACCCCATTTTCTGTACAGGAACAGGCAGGAGGGATGGCGTTGAGGGAAGGGCCTCCACAATGGAACCCGATGGCCACCATTACTGTGCTTCAATAATACACACAATACATTTCCCATACTGGCCATATATGCAAACACACACCACATATACTTGGGATATTAGCACTAAGCATCTTTTGCATCAGCGGTTGCTCTGCTGTGCTATAGAAACAACCTAGAATTGTTTAGTGAGTTAAACATCTTTTAGTGCAGAATAGTTTAGGAAGATCATTCAATGAGACTTTATAGAGAAGGCATCTTCCTAAAGAAGGAATCTGCACCACCTCCTTTTGGGTAGTGTACAGACCATGCACCAAGCTTGGGATTATCCTGATTTAGTTTCAAAGGGATGTCCTAAGATTGGCACACAGCAACCACAGGTTCTCAATGTTTAAATGACATGTATGTTTGGACATGCATATTCAAGGTGCCTGTCACAAACATAGAGTACTACATGCAATGTTTTCTTTCTATAGCTTATATACTCAGATTGCTGGCTATCTCAGAAAGCCTCCCACAATACTCCTAAAACCATACATGAAAAATTGACCTTGACTTCCTTAGCTTCATTCCTCTCGTTTCTTTCTTCAAAGTGACCCTCTTCTTACTTTCCATCCTTTGCATTCCTCCGATCTCTGAGTATAGCGTCCTCTCAGAAATATGCCTGCCTGTCTTACTCTCTATTTTTGTAATTCTGCAATTGCCTGACATCTCATTTAATAGATCACAACCTCTTCTCTTTAAACCCCTATCCCTGTAATCTAACATTACCTAACCTCCATCAGGCTATCTCACTAACCATTCACCTAAAACCACCTCGCCCTCGTTAATGATCACACCTAGGTGGCATTAATATAATCTTTCCATTGACGGCTGCCACCAACCTAAAGTGGTGGGGCAGGTGGGGGTGTGGTGAAGGAGTTAAAATAATAAAAAAAGACTTACCTGCCGCTACGGGTTGCCTCGATGCTCCTCTCCTTCCCGCATGAGCCAGAAGCACAGGCTCCCATCCAATCCAGACACTGCTCTCATGCTATACTAAGCACAAGGGCAGCTTTGGGATTGGCCTGAGCGGGCTGGTCTGATGCTCGCTCTGGCACAGGGAGCCTGTGCCTTTTCTCCACTCTGCTGTGTAAAATAGCTGGGTTGGAGGTATATAAGTGTGAATGTCGGTTTGGCTGTCCTAAGACGGCCGGCCAACCCGACATGCGCACTTACAGTGCCCACCACTAATCCTCCTTTCCATGGCCCGGCCCCACCCTAGATGCCATCTGCTCAGTCTGGGAGTCAAAAATAAAATGGCAATAAAATTGTTTTATTATCATTTTATTTTTCACCGACTGACTCTGAGCAGAGGGGTGATGCTTCTCTGCCATTAAGGAGGAGATGCCACTGAATCTATCACAAAGTAACTGTTGTAAATGCATGTAATTATTTGTTGAGCACACATCACTAATCACAAAAATTAACAATAACCACTGGATTAAACACTAACCTTAGGTTCTGGAGTAGCATGCCACTCATAGTACAGCACTTCAATGCCTTGTCATGAGCTATATAAATGCAATGACAATTACAATTCACAATAACACTTCAGCTCTTTCCACCTGTTTCAACAGACTTTGGTTGCATCACAATTAATGGAACAAAAGCCAAACATTTGTGGCTGAATGTAATACATTTTTTTCAAATAGGGCATACCATACACTGTCATACAGAATGTGGAACTAAGACACCTGTTTGAATTGTACTACTGTGCTAGTTTTCATCCTGCCCAGAAATCACACATATCCACAAGCATTAGATGTTATTTCAAACTCTCTTTTCTACTATTAAATCGTCTTATTAGTTTACGTTTGAGTAAAATATATGCAGCACCCGTTAAAAATGAAACATGTAACAAGCAGATATGATTGTTAACTTCGAAACCCACCAGAGTCCCTGTGAGAAGATTACCCTTTTCTGGTTATCGTCTGTGGGTGGATTATGATAAATCCATAAAGTCATTAATGCAGCACTCAAACAGATTAGTGATAAGGTCAAAGGTCATCAGTAACAGGCTGATCTTAGATTTGCTTCTCCACACGCTTTAGCACCGATAAATATGGCACGGTTAAGAGCCAGTGCTTCTAATTTTCAAAAATAATCTTCTACTAGATTTTACGGTCATGAAAAAATATAAATACATTCACCCATCCATCCACCTGCTTAGCCACTGAACCAAATGTCCACCCATCTATCAGCAATCCATTCATCCATCCAATCATCAATCCATCCGTCCGTCCGTTTCCTCATGTTGATGTTAAAAAAATAAAATTGTTAAACACATCCAAGTTCCCATTGTGCAATATAATACATTTATAAACTAGATCACTCAATTGACGTCTGGTATATATTAAAATACTGGCATTTGGAAAAAACATGTAACAAGCATTGGCAAAGCCGATATGTATCACCTTTCCAATGCAAAACCGTTGGCTTTCCTACTGCTTTTTCCCAATTATTAAAAAAGCAAATAAAAAAGCAGGACAAGGAGGGTTGGGGAAGCAACAGACTGCTTGGGGGAAAGCAGAGGGAGCAATATGGAATACACAGAAGACTTGTTTTTGAGGGGGAAAGCAGCACATGGTTCATTCAAAGATACTTCAAGGCTATATGTGACGCAAGCAACTAGACAAATGAAATTTAACACGGAGAACCTAAAAACAGCTTGAAGAATTGGTTAATGAATCGTGTAGTTTCACTATTTCTAGAATTGTTGTATGTTACAATGGTATTTCAATACACTCTGATTTATGCTGGCATCTATGAAATATTTTCAGGGGAGGTATGGCACCAAATTTAAGCTACATTATACCGACAGTGGTGCACAGGTAAGAAATCTTGCATGAGGGTTTTGCCCTCATTAATCCATAAAACATCTAGTCCTGAGGAAGGTGGCAGAGTGGCCCATATTCTCAAATCGTATTTTTTTCTGTATTTTTGTATAGCGACAACTCGTCCCAAAAGCATTGAAGCAATTACCAATAGCACCAGCTACATTGCACAAGATCAAATTAATTTTTATTTTAGGTAGGGAGATTAAGTGATTTGCCCAGAATCACTGGATGTTCAAAACTGACACCAGAACTAGAATATACTTCCCCAGTTTCAACGTCGACAGCTCTGCCACTATAACACTACATCCCAAGTTGTTTTTCGCTGAGAAAAGTGACCTCACAGCGCGGCCTATGAAAATATTCCCCCACCCCTCCTCCAAGGCCTATAAGACACTGGGACCGAGGTGACAACACTTGGTCCCTGGTGAGGCCACTTCTGCTACTCAGCCTCTCTGCAGCCCGCTATAGCCTCAGGGTATGACCTGGCGGGGGGGGGGTCAAGAAAAACACAGGGCTGCTGCTACTCCAGGGGGGCTTAGGTAAGAATGCACCCCTACCTGCGAGACCCCTGTATATTCCCACTCTCCTGATGCCCATCAGGGCCTGAAAGTGATGGCCCAGTGGGGCAACTGCTTCTGTGCTGGGTCGGCCACATGAGGCAAGGGACTCCCCCCAGGTGAGAATACCCTACGGGCCAGGACAACACTTTCCCCCCAGCCTCAATTTGACAGCATGGCTGGGGCATGCCCATGATACTGGTGACACAATATAGTGGTTTGGCAGGGATCAGGGAAGTCTCTGTGGGTCGGTTTACAGAAGCCCTAAAAATCCAGCCTATAGGTGATCCTGGGGCACTGGCCAATGCCCGACTGCCCGCACTCCCAATCCGACCCTCGTTATCATAAGCTTAACTGGGCAATATTTCTGTCTTCATCACATAGCAGGGGTACAGGATCCACCAGAAATAAGGATCTACTTCTTCTAATTTAACCACGCAACAGCTATAAACTCCCCCCCTTTCTCCTGCTAATCAGCATCAATTGAAGTCCTCTCTCATATTGTACCAAAAACTGACAAAGAAAGCAGAATGCACGATGTAATTCAAACGACAAATATACTCATTTTCTAATAGCTCGTCCAGCAGTGACCTTACTAGGCAGACACCCATCATCAAAAGAAAGCTGACATCTTCTATTGAGGAAGAAGCTTTGCGTATTTCAATTGTTCATATATTGTGAAATTGGAAATGTAACAATATTGTTTTCTGTCGACTTACTTTGCAAAATTTTAAGGTGTTTTTTTCCATGACGGGACACTGGAAGTGAAAGCACTTCAGAAGAGAATGTCCCCTTCCTTTAGTCTGGCATTATGAAGCATGGTTATGGAATGCGCTTTTCTCAAACAGATGATTATCAGTCTGGGAATCTTGTTTTCTGGTACACTTCAGTGTCTATGCTCTCGGCCTGTATATCTGAAGTTAATACTTTGTTCTTCAAGGGGCACTTGGCTATATATTTTCAACATCAAAGAAACCTAGAAAGTGATGAATGACTAGGCTGTGAGGCTCAGACAGTCTCTCCAATTAATTAATAGCCACAAGAAACACGCTCTCTGCTAATTTCTAATATATCTTTGTATGTTTCCTAATGGTAGGTGTTTTAGCAGGCGAATGCATGCTTGTCTACTAAGTGATGCAGGCGCCATTTTTAGGTTTACCTATCAGAGATGGATCAGTAAATAAAAAAATGAAATAAACGTAGCATGAAAACATTTAAGGCTTAGGAGCCAGCAAGAATTTGATGATTTGGTGCCTATCCGCCTCAAAAACTAATAATAAAAAATTAAATATTAAAAAAGAACACGGGGTCAGGGAAAGTAATGGGAGTGAGCTGGGGCATGTGAAAAGCAGCACAATAGAAAGAGCAACATGGGAGTAGGGTAGAAACACGAGCAAGAAAGAAACGGAGCGAGGGGAGATTGTCAGTGGCAAAGCATCAGAAAGCTTGCAATATGAGGGAAAGAGCAACATGGTTTGCAGTAGACAGGTATTTGGCATGGGGAAAGAACAGAGGTGGTTCTGTTTTAGGGCTCTGGGGCTGTAAACCTCAAAACTTTCTACATCTTTTCTGCAGAAAATATTAAAACAGATCAAAATATTTAGAGATCATCTCTGAGACTGTAATTAAGTCTGGGCTGCCTGTCCCTGACTACCTACCCCGCCTCGCTCTGAATGAGGATCCGGAAGTCAGGCAGTAAATCAACTTTCTGCTTTGTGACTCAAGACACAGGGCTTACCTTTCTCGAGTTATTCTGCGCCGTGGGAGCCTTCAGTGATATCCGCTGTAGACCAGTGATGCTGCTGGCATCTCTGGTTTGGAGGTTGAAGGCTGCATCCTAGCATGAGGCCAGCTGTGCTCCACAGGCAAAGATCCCACCCTTTAACATTTGTCGCAGGGTAGGATTGGATGTGAGTGCAGTAAGTGAGATTTGTAGCCTTGCCGCCAGTAATGGTAAGTGTTAATGTTAAACATGTGAATTAGGGATATTGTGCTAAGACACCTGATCACAGTGACCTTCCCTGTTGTGACACCCCAGGCCATAGCTGTACGTAGCTGGACCCTTAAGAAGTAGAGCTGCTGTACTTGTTCTCCAGCAAAGTTGATCCAAAAGTTGTGAAGTGCTTTTGCTCCCTGGTAAACTTGATCCAAATATCCTCTACTTTTGAGGAAGTCAAGCACAAAGGAAGAAATATGTACATATAGGGGGTCATTCTGACCCTGGCGGCCGGTGACCGCCAGGGTCACCGACCACGGGAGCACCGCCAACAGGCTGGCGGTGCTCCCGAGGGCATTCTGACCGCGGCGGTTCAGCCGCGGTCAGAAAGGGTAAACCGGCGGTCTCCCGCCGGTTTACCGCTGCCCCATTGAATCCTCCATGGCGGCGGAGCGCGCTCCGCCGCCATGGGGATTCAGACACCACACTGAAATACGCGACGGGTGCAACTGCACCCGTCGCACCCCTGCAACTACGCCGGCTCAATTCTGAGCCGGCGTCCTCGTTGCAGGGGCATTTCTGCTCGGCCGGCGGGCGCTCTTTCGGAGAGCGCCCGCCGGCCCAGCGGAAATGTTTAAATGGCCGCCGCGGTCTTTTGACCGCGGTGCGGTCATTTCACGGCGGTACCTTGGCGGACGGCCTCCGCCGTCCGCCAAGGTTAAAATCACCCCCATAGTGTCTTGATTTGTAGAATACCAGAATGGTCAAAAAACATTAAATGCTATAAGTATGCATGCCTAGAAGATGGCGTACATACTTGGTGCTTATTATAGTCTTGATTTATTTAGATTGATTGTCGTAGTAGTTCTAGAATGTTTTATCCCCACTCCAGACATTCTTTTGATTTTCAAGACAGTTAAATGCTGTAGCATGCTAGATGTTTGTGGTTGCAAAATTCTGGGGATGTGGCTGTAGCATGCTTGATGTTTGTGGGTGCGAAATTCTCGGGATCTGTCTTTGCCATATGGCATTAAAACAGACTTTGAATGCTCCCTGTCAGGCCCTAAATTAATGTCCTTAACATTAATGCTAAAATACACTGATTGATTTCTGAAAATAAAATTAAAAATGTTAAGGTAAGCAATTTAGTTCCTGATTCTATTCCACACGTTTAACTTAATCTTGCATTCCCTAAGAGTGCAAGCTATCCCCATCATGTTGCGATTCTATATGTTTTTTTTATGCATCTTATTACTGTTGTATAGCATACTTGGAACTGAGTCGCACCAGGTGCTTAGGAGGGGCAGGGATTGACAGCTCTGGCGCTGAGGCTGAGGGCAGGGTGAGCTACTCACAGTGCGTGTCAGTGGGTTGGCCTCCTTGCAGAGCACCCGGAGCAATGGTCACGTTTTCCAGTTGCAATCGAAATTCTGTGTAAATGTGCTTGAAGGGGGTGTGTAGTGTCGGCGACGGCCGGCACTACCATTAAAATAATTACGGCAGACACGGAACGTTTGCTTTAAATGCTGGGCTCGGCCCGACACGTGCCCACAGCCTCTGTGCTCAGACACGGTGATTCCTTGTGTCTGCCGCGGCGAACCCTGCACACGCCCCTGGCCGGCCGCTCCTTTATTACCCGGGTCACATGACCTCGGGTTCACCCACTATAAGCCCCTCAACAGGGGGAAACACCACGAGGTGCAGAGGAGTGGTCACACCCCTCTAGCAGCACACAACTAGGTAGTGTCCGGCACACAGTTTCATCACTGGCGCAACACTACAGGGGTGCACAACTGTCAGAATATTGGCAAGGATATAATAAGAGAAATAACGTGCTTTTACGTGAGTGAGTGCAATGTAAGGTGGATTAGTACAGCGCTACTTGTCACCCGTGAACGTATTCAGGTGCCCAGTATGTATACAGTGTATGTTTGGAGCAGTGGAGTGAAGGAGATAAGAGGAAGTGCATTCAGAAAGGAGTGAAAAGAGGGTGATGAAGAGGAAAGAGAGGAGATTTAAGATATGCTGATGGATAAGATATGGAGAGAAATGGGGCATACATGTCTAACATAAAATACACATAAATGAAGAGTAATATTCTTTCCACAGGCCTCAATAATATTTAATTCACAGTCACACAATTTCACAATTGAAACACTTTCAATATTAATTATTTTCAACAAAATCATCTTATCTTATACAGCTAACAACCATTGACAAAGTCAATAATCCTGGCAGGTTTGTGGTGTCAGCTGTTGTGTTATATCTCTTAATATAGTTAACTGAAAGCTCAAAGGGAAACCAAAATACTAGTTGGGTGACAACTCTATGAGAATCACAGAAAGTTTGAAAGCATGTTTAAGCCAGGCCCATCTTAGAGACCCCACTTTTTAAATCTCACTTAAAGCCCTCTCTGCACATATTTCTTTATGACTGATTGCAGCCAACGGCTGTGGGTGCTTCCCCAAGCCTGCTTAGAGCATTTTCTTCTAAAGTGGATGCCACATGCAGTGCAAAGCGCTGAGCAAGCACACACTTTAAAGAGCCTGACATTGTAGCACTGTACAATTTGCACACTACACTGTTAAACATATTAATGCAGTGAAATATGGGGCAGTTTTAAATGTGTTTAAATAATTCAAGACTACACATTCACATTTGCTTTATAAACCTTGCTGCTTGCTCCCTAAATTGTTTATTACTATTCGCTTTAAAATGCACCATTCTCCAATTTATTTTCAAATTTGTCTTGGAGGAAGGACCCATCCCAGATCGCTCATTTGTCCATCGAGTTTGTTTGCTACGCTAGGTACAAAAAAGTCATACACAACTTTTATGCCCACCTATGAACTCTCATTTAGTTCTTAAAAAAAAGAAAAATGTTTTTCTCTAAAAGGGAGCAGTGGAGTCAAAGGAAGTTAAAGAGAACATACTCCTGATGAGGGACAAGCACAAGATGGAACAACATGCAAAGTGTGCCATCAAATAACAAGTAAGTCAATGACAACAATAAAGTCTACCAATGGTAAGCAAAGGCTGAGCTTTAAGCCCAATGTAAGTTTGTGGAAAGCCCACAACAGGTCTTATGGAACCAGACATCTTGCGCATTTCGGTAGGGGGTGGGTCAGTCACAGAGAGAACTTAGGCTTCTGGCTATGCACCCGAAGGTGTTTTTAGGAAGCTGATTCCCTTCAGACTTGGTTGGGGCTGACATGTTTTTGAAATACTCACCTGCAAAAGAGGTACACATAGACAGCTACATTGATAATTATATTTAAGTGTTCTTCACCATCTCCTTGTCCTTAGTGATCCAGTGAAGGATTAGAGTGCTGGCCGAGGGATGGTACATGGTTAATTTGCATGGGTATACCATTTATATCATCATGAAATAGTGGGAAGTAAATGGGACAGACCCCAGAAAGGTGGCAGGATTTAGTCACCTCATAAGGTAATCGACAATGCCCTAGAGTCACAGGTAAGAATACCTGGGTAAATGCCCAACCTTACACCAGGCATGGAACATAGGTTCTTCAGCCACCCAAGTGAACCATCAAGGGTTTAGTCTCCAGCCAATGACCACAGAACAGATGGAGCTAGAGTACATGTATAATCTGTAAGGTGCATATCTGTTTACCCAAGACCACAATATTGCATTTGTACAATGCAATATACATTTTCTAAGGTGTTGCAAGAATGCTTTGCGGGAAATTGAGAGCCCCTTTCCAAAAGATTTCTAGACCTTTAAATAAAACCTCTGTAGAACCCAGAAACCATATTATCGTCACAACAGGAAGAATGAAAGCTATATGTCGATATGACTTACACACTACAGTTACAGACTGTGGCCCGTGTTGCATTAACAACAATATTAAATGTCAAATGTTTTTCCTATGCTTTCTCCCTGTGGCATTTTAACCAAAGAATGCACATCCTTTTCAATGCGCTGCAGCTCGAAGTGAAGTAGACACTTAATTTTCTGCCCTCTCGATGGGTATCCACTGTGAAACAATCTGCTTTCACTCCCACAGGAACCAAAACGACCTTTCTACACACGCATCCACCAGCTACTTTAAGTAAGAAGCATTTTAATCAAATTCAGTGTGCAGATGCTGACACCTTCTCTCTTTATTCACTAATGTAGCCATTCATTCAGGCATTCTTTGGAATTTCAGATCCAGGAAAGGCTTTAACTAGGGGAGCATGGTTGTTATGACATGAATTTACCCAGAAGACAAAAACACAAACAAGTACAGGTTATAATCTAACCCTCAAAATGCTTCCTCCTCAAGTGTTGTCTTGTGCAGGGAATCATGCTTTAAGACAATGATTGTATCACATACACACATTAAATTATATATAAATTTACAGTAATTAGGGAATGTCCTATATCCGAGGGCGTCTCTTCCTAATAGCAAGTTGCAGAAGGATATGTGATTGTTTTGCAATCAGGAATGCGGTCGCAAAACAATCACAGTTACCACCTATTTCAAGCAGGTGGTAACCTTTTTGCAAACTGGAAAGGGTCCCCAAGGGGCCCCTTCTTTTATGTCAATGGGGTCACAAACAATTTTTCACGGCAGGCAGCGGTCCCACTGATTTTTGTTGTTGTTGTGAAAAATGCCTAATTTAAAAAGCAATCACAGACATGGTGGTCTGCTGACTACAGCAAACCACCATCCCTGTGACGGTAGCCATTTACAATGGGTCACAAATTACGACCTGCCTCATGAATATTGATGAGGCAGGTCCCTTGTGACTCATTGACGCATCACAAACAGTGTTAAAGACGTACATTACAGACTGCAAGTTGCAATTTGAGAATCACTAAAATTTGCAAATTGCAGGTCACAATCCATACTGGCCGTACATCCGTCCCTTGATACTAAAGATACTTCATAATGAAAAATTGGTGCAATAAAAAGATAATAAAAATTAAACACAGCTGGGTCATTAAGATTTATAAATCATCCATAAATTCTGACTATAAATTGGTAAAAAATTACATTTGTAACTGTCTTTGGGGCTCCAGGCTGTGATCTTACTGTTCTTCTCTCAAATTTTCAAAAGCCCCACTGCGTTACCAATTGCTGCCACAACGTTGTTTTCTGCAACCACTGCATTACCTTAACTCTTTGTAAGCCCTGTATTCTAATGAGCCTGATTAGTGCTCTGTGTTTTTTAAGTAAGCATCCATATAGCTTTTGCTGGATTTAGGCTGAGACCATTCATTAGGGTCGAGCCTGCGTTGCATGCGCTCGCGCATGCGTATCGCTGCTAGACGCTTTAGCTATTAGAAAAGGTCTCGGAGCCCTGTCGACATCATGTCAGCGTGTTTGATTGGTTCGTGTGCTTGCCTAGTATAATCTGCTTGCTTTCATTAGTGGAAGGCATGCACACGTCATGCCTTTTCCGGTGGTTAGCCCTCCTCGAGCGCAGCGACCAAGTACAGAAAACATGCGAGGCTCGCTGTTTTCTGTCGGATCGTGGACTACTTTTTCTCTATTTTCCTAGCGCGATTTCGCTTGGCAGAAGTCGAGCGCTTTACACATTCAATTTCACCTTTTCGGGTTACGTACATAAAAGCACTTTTGCCGATAGATGAAAAGTCGGGTTAGGAGCTTACAACGCGATCAGCTCTAACATGAGCAAACGCGATACCCGTTGCATTGCAAATGCTTGTTTTATTTTGGTGCTCCCTCCTTTCTGATCTAGATACTACTCGGCTCTTAGAAGCCATTCTTTTCAGTCCATCAGCTTTTTATAAGCACACTGCAGTAGAGTATACTTGAGTATTCTTGTTACCAACAATTTCTCATGTTGAAGTCTTCAGCTTCCAGAATAAAATAGTATTGCCTGACAGAATGGTCAAAGGTTGTTTACTGCACTGCCTGTGACGTCGTCAGCGGAACAAAGGGTTTGTGATGCCCCTTGCGCTCAACTTTTGTTTTGTTGAAATGACACCCCTGTACTTTGTATATGATGTAGAAACTTCTTTCACAGGACCATGATCAGTGTGACTGAAGCATCAGGACACAGGCTTGGCAGCTCAGACATTCACTGGAGTTTTAACCCCTACAAATGGGTAGTTCAGTCTCAAGGAAACAAACATTTACAGTAGAGGTGTGGATTTCAAGGGAACAAGTGTGTTGTAAAAACGTTACCACTCCTCTACTAAAAGGCCGTGCCTGTCGCAAAGTCAATAAAATTAAGACTTGAGGTGTTCAATCAGACACATTCTTGAAGGGCTGACATCTGTTTACCCAGGAGTGAAATAAGCGCCCTCACTTTGTATAGAGCTTTTAAAAGAGGAGAGGAGCTTAAGAGATAATGGGAAAGGTGTTATCAGCGAAGCAGCAGGTCCTTTAGACTCCTTTAAGTGATGAAGGGATAAAGTGAGCTAATGCTATTTCCATAAAACATAATTGTGTTAACAGATGTCGCTGTTTTTCGTATTCTGCCTACAAATCTGGAGCTTAGTAAAGCCCCAACCCTCCTAGAGAGATACGTGTTTACTAATGCAAAATCAAATATTAGGTGTACAAATTATAACAAAGGGTGATCCCGTCTAGGAAAGGAAGATATATGAAAAGGACAAATAGACCGGCTACCTTCCTTTGCAGGTATGGGGAGCATCAGTGCTTTATCAACACTGCTGGAAATGAGTCAGTGAACTAGCAAACTACATTTAAAAAGGGGTATTTCTCTAGAAAATATATTTTCCCATTAAAAATGTGCAAAGTGATTTTTAACTAGCATCGGCTCTTGGTAGCTCAGAACTGTTTTTAGGTATTTCACATGCACACAATTAGCAGCAGTGCTCTCTACACAGAAGATCTCTGCTGCTGCTCATAATCTCGCACATATAGGGAGCCTAGGCTTCGACAAGAACAAATTAAAGAATCTAGAATTTGATGTGGAGAGGGTGAAAGAATCCAATTGGAGAAATATTAGACAGCACGCTGCAAAACCGGTCTTTAATTCACACACATTGACATTTTCTGGTTCGAGAAGATATCGATAAAGATAGAACAACTCCATATTTGGTGAAAGTGACAAAGAAAGGATTTAAACCCAGGGATCCTGAATACAATTACAGCAATGTAACCATTGTACCAGATTCAGAAATGTATTTTCTTTCAAGGATCTGTCTTCAGTGACAAACACGCTTTGAATACACAAATAGACAAGTAGATATAAAGAGGCACAACAATATACACATAAAGGAGAATGCACAGCTTGGAGGGCACTAATGTTGAAGATGAGTTCATTAAAAGCTGCACATTTTGTGAACTAAATGTAACAAATTCTCAGTAGTTACCAATAGGCTTCTGAAGACCTAGTCCCAGCTACTTTATCAGTTTGTCTCTCCCTTTCAAAACTTTCCTTGCATAGAGATCCTTGTTCCAAGGAAAAACTTGTGAGGGCTCTGAGAGGGAACATCTACTTTTTACCTATCCATGTAAGACCTCTATTCTCTGGCACTGAGGCCAATAACATTCTTCTCAGGTTTCGATTCTTGAGGTAATTCCTCTAAACCAACCAACAAACAAGTACCTTGCTTAAGATAATGGTAGACAGCCTTCTATCATCGGGTTTGGGCTTATTCTCTTATGGAGTACTGAAACAATGTGTAGATTTTTTTTGCATAACGTTTAATTTTGTGTTTTCAATGTGGGGCTTGCTATGCCAGATTTATAACAATGTTAATATCAGAGGTTATCACATATTATCACTCGGTTTATCCCTCTAAAAATGACAGACTGTGTGATCCTTGCAATGATTTCACCTGTCAGTTACTGATTACACCTGGATTTCAACTGCAAGTTTCACACTTAGTAAATCCTTCTAGTGGTCCTTCTAATGTAACTCCAGAGCAGGCTAATGCAGCGCTCTTCTTGGATTAGGCCGTCCTCCCATAAAGCACAAGGCCAATGCCGAGCAAAGCTGGCACGCAAGGATCATCTGCATCTATACTGGGAAAAGAAGTAATTATTTAGTAAATGTCCTCATTATGGCACTGAGGTCTCTTTCCGAAAAGGGTGATTGTGCCAATAAAGTATCTTACATACCTATTTATTGGATACTTAAGGGGCGGAATAAGGAAACGTATTCATTTTTTTCTGCATCCACAGAGCTAAAAACTGCTTCTTGTGCTCCTGATCAGAGCGGTAGGTGCTAATTTGACAAATGAAGGGACAATGTAGAGTGCAGTAAGGTGCATTTCCTACAGTTTCACTATTTAAGACCTCAAGATGAAAACCACAAGACAACAATGCAAAAAAGATGAGTGGTACCAGTTGCATACATTAGCATTTAAATATTATTTCAGATAAAAGACTTTTTGAAACACGAAAAAACTATATTTGACTATTATTCCAACTCAAATGTAAAACTGAATTGTGAAGAATTTTTATATCAAATGGAATTGGTAGATTTAGTGTCAGTTGGAGACTGGTTTCTTAACAGCTGTTTATAAGCTGCACTAAATTTTACTGACTTAGATATTTGATACATAAAGATAAATAAGCACTGGCAAAGCCATAAGGTCTGTGTTTAATGTGCTAAGGCATGCATCGCTAGCATACTAGAACAAGACACACTGGAGGTAGCCACCAGGAACAGGCAGAAAGGAGTATTGTTGCAATGTAGTCCCTCATGCAGATCAGTGGAAGTACTCGAGTGGCAGAGAATAGATAGACCAAAAACACGCAATAGCTTTAGGTGAGAGATGAATACTATACTGGGCCGAGCAAGACATGACTGACTTAGTCTCAAGCCAATAGCTGAAAGAAGTTGGTCACAGAGAGCCAGTGAGTGAAAGGGCTGAATCCAAAGCTCTCTTAATATATATTTAAGAAATATGTCAGTTTAACAGTTGTACCATCAAAACCCGTGCCTTAAATGGTTCTTTTTCAGGGACTTTGGAGTAGTAATTTATTCAGCCATTAACTGAATCTTTAGGGCTGTTTCCATTTGCTTATCTTAAGTCGGCGATTAAATTCTTTCCCACTATGCTTCTACACGCACAAAATGGAACGCTAAATTAAACAACTGTAGGTTTGTGCCACCACGTGTGATGAGCCTCAATGCTCATAGAACTTGTGAAGTAACTTTAGCACCTTTTTGTACACCTATATAAATAGCATTAAAAGTTGAAGTTCATGCATACAACACAGAAAGGTGCTGGCCCTGTTAGCTGAGTTTTTAAACGGAAGCAAGAGGACACAATAACAACTAGATTAATGGAAATACATGCTGCCATTTGCAATTGATATTATGATAGGTCACACACTCTGCTAAATGGAAGGGGGATCGCAAGCATAATACATGCAAAACAGTGCAGGTCATGTTCACAGTCATATTGTGGCACGCAAAAGCGATCAATTAATATTCTGTTTCAAGACCTAGTCATTGAAGGTGTAACAGGTCGATATCGCCCTGCAGTCTTATTTTAATATTTTCTTCATACAAAGTGCCCGGGGAACAAAGATTGTTTTGTATGAAAGTGTCTTTTACTCGTGAGTTTCTCCTGAATTTTCATAATTAATTTGCAACGAGTCATGGAAGAAAGCTTTGTGAATCGACCACATACTGTTCAGCTTTTCTTGGTAGTCTACAAAGGTATACAATGAGGTTCATTGATATATATTTAATAAAGCTATAATCTCGCCGAATGTCTTATTTAATCATAATAATAATCAGTTTTGATTTTATGTACAGGGTTGGCTGAATTTAAATCATTTGAATGATGTGTATTCCACACTGTGAACCTTTAACTGACTGCACCCAACAGAGAATACTATAGAAAGAGATTGTCTTCAGAACCCCTCCAGATTATTTTTCCAATAGAATATTTATTTATCAAAATTGCTCTAAATGCGTCCATATTCTCTATGATCATTTACACCCCTCACACACTCACTTACATTCATATTTAATACGCTATTCATGGGAGAAGCACAATGACCACACATTTGGCCTGTGAGAGAAAATATCCTATGAAATCAGATAAATGTCTCAGGAAGGGAGTGAATCAGTCATTCACAAAAAGGTTATTGATGGATATAGGACACTGCTTAACATTTACTGCAAGAGTATATTGATACCCTGACTTCACTGATAGTGGAAGGATTACATGTCTGTAATGTTTTCTTGACTACTAAAGCCACAAAAAAGTTTGAAAAGTTGTAATTCAACCTTCAAATTATCTTAGCATCTTGCAAACTAAGCCTATTTAAGCCGTTTGGGCCATATATTTTCCCATTTTGTTCTTTATTCACTATCTCCCAGGCTGAAAAAGTGACAGAAAACTGAGATTTTCGTATAATATGATGAGAATTGATACACCCTACAGTGGACTTCGTTATAGGTGGTTGTGTGATTCAACTGGGCCAGTAACAGAAGTTACATGCCCCATTGTGCAATTAAAAGGCCCACTGAAACACCAAGTGTATTTCGCCACATCAGAAGCCCAAATATCCAGGTGAAATACTGGGAAGGAATAAAGTTTAACTGGGAATAAAATAAAGATTAATTTGGCAAATTGAAATTAATGATTCCATCAGTAATTACTTATTTCTTAGGGGAGCATCTAGATTTCACTTGCAATGGCTGGTAACTGCCCTCTAATGGTTAGCAGTAACACTGACACCAATAACTCCGGGGGATTTGGAGGGTAATCTTGCAATTAGGCCCTGTGTGGTGTACCTCAAAAATGAGGTCTTACTGAAAATTACTGCCCATTCCTGGTGTTACCGACAGTGGTAACCTGGATTCCAACAAAACAAAGTAACTGGACTCTTTTCCATATTAGTTTTAGACATATTAGTTCCATGCATCTTTAAAAAAGGTGTGAGCTATACACTTCTAAATATTTTAAAGGCAAGAGCTATTCTTCTCCCCTCAAGGGTTGGCGGTCCTGACCTTTCTAGGATCCCAACTTTGGACTAATCTTCCTTTGAGGATTAGCCTGTTAGTTTCTACATGTCATGCTGGCAGTTGCTATAGACGACTTTATTTTGCTAATAATCAGCTGGATATTGTGTTCTTTACTCTGTCAAGATGCTTTGCAGGGCATACGATTATGCTTAATAAACCCCATTCCATTCCAGTTTGGTAGCAAGAGTCCAGTCTCCTTCTATTCCTTGCTGTATCACAACATTTCCATTTGCTGTGTGGTTCAAATTTCACCTAAAATGATTCTGAGCCCCCTCCATTCTAATCACATTGCAGACTAGGACGCTTCAGGCGCACTTGAGAACTGATGGGAACGCTGATTCTAAATACAGAAGCTACATAGGTTGCACTTTGTTTTCACGAACATGAACCTGCAGTAATATATAGCTTTAATTGCCAGACAAACGTGAATCCTTTGAGTTCTCACTAAGGACTTGTTTTATGCGCGGTAGTGTTGACTATTCCAGTGAATGGTGTGTTCACGCACCTCAGAGCACAATGACGAGAACCAGTTTTCAGTGCAGTATTTTGTGCATGCAATACATTCCATCCATTGCTTCACCCCCACAGCCCCCCGCCACCACTTGTGCAAACGTGTTTATTGCGAGCTTAATTCAGTAAAAAACAGAATCGACAGTTTTCCGTCCATAATGTGCTCACAGATTGTCGATGTCAGCACACAAGTATTAACTCAGGAATGTCCGTCTATTTCTTAGAGAAAACTTTTATCTTCAGTCTGCACTACCTTCCTTCCATTTTGTTCAGTTAAGTTCCAAGGGTGCTAGGGGTTTCAGACCGCTATACAGATTATTATAAAAACACAGAACCGAGGAGTTTCGGGCGGGGTTTGGGGGCTTTCAGTCAAGTGGTTGATAATGGGAAGATCAGAGAGGGGGAGTGTTGAACAGGATGGTACAAATCTTTAAAATGATATCTATGCTGGCTGATTGTTCATCAAAATGAGGCAAGACCCGATAACCCCCGGACCTGGGTAGATAAATAATAAACACAATTTTTGGTCAAAAAGGGGGAAGTATATGCCTTGACTTCCACGGAAAAGTTAAATTATTTTCACTCAATATGGTTTCCTTGAATTAGTACATATTTTTATTTCTCTGCAACAACATTCATGACCTTTTTATTCAAAAACAGATATTTATTTTTAATTTAAAAAAATTATTTTTGGAAAATTTCTTAAATACTAGGTACTAGGTTCTCCTAATAATAAAAATACAGTGAAAGTGAATATTGTGGTGCATAAAGTGTAAGTGGTATGTACAATATATACAAGAATGTGGTTAAAACCAAACAATTAACTTCCATAAGACTCCTTCAATTCAGGAGTCTTGAAGTCACTATATTATTTTTACAACAATCCACATGAAAATTCTTTTGTCGACGTTTCAACCCTTTATACAGAAATGAATCAAGGAGTAAAGGGAGGGGAGTCTTGGGGGCAGAGTAATGGACTGAAGTGAAAGTGCAAGGCTGGGGCAGCACTGTGGGCAATCTCAGAATGAAAGACTAGGGAATGGGGAATAGTCAATGAGTAGTAGCATAGAGCAGGGCTAGCGTAAAGGCTAAAGTTTGCGGCATAGTCCAGGGCTAGGGCAAGGCTAAATTATAGCAAAAACACCACCAGGTCTCAACAGAGACTGTGCGTGTGACCACTGATGTCCAGCCCGGGCCCAGCTCTCTCTACACCAAGATGGTGGCTAACATTGCAGTGATGTCCACTTTCTAGCAAGTGTGAGAGATGCACACGCGCACCGTACCCATCGCACACTTAGCAGGGCAGAAACGAGGACAACCAGAGAAGGAAGGAGGAGCTGCCCAGCCACAAGTCACTAGAGCTAGGCCCGTTTTCAATCACACTGGAATTCCAAAGGCAGGGGGAACCGCTGTGTGAAGGACAGCCCTCCCATGTTGCCCAGCAGACACATGAGAATCAAGCAGCTACGGCACCGAAGCTGAATTTAGGCACAGGGGGATGGCTTTAAGCCACAGATTTATATGAAAGTATACTTGAGGTCGTACACTTACGCTCGAACTTAAAAAAAGGACTATGTAATTTTGCATCGATTCCCCCAGTAATGCCTCATTTCCCCCCAGATTTTCATACAATGATTTCATCTGTTTTCAGCAGCTGAAATCTGTGTATTAAAGCAAAAAACGTATAGTATTGATGGGCAGTGCTTAGCTTGTAAAAGAATGAGTGCAGGTTTCCACAGCTGTGCTCAGAAACCCGCTGACGTCAATATTAAATGCTGGTTCATCGAATACTAAGGGTGCATAGTCTTAAATTCATTTTAGGCCTGCCTAATTCACTGCCAGACACTGCCTACCCATTTATATCACTCTTGTCAATCCCTGCATTCTCCCTTTGTGATGGTTTTCCATCTTTTTCTTCCTACTTTCGAGTTTGTGTGTTTTTCACTCCTGGTCAATATATGATGAGGAAAAATAAGCGTCTGTCCCTACAAATGACCGCTCATACAAAGCACTGGCGATGGGGCCAGTAAAAGGTGTTACTAGCTGCATTGCAATTAAGATGCTTCTCATAATGAGGCCTAAATTTTAATAACCATTAGTCAGATTTCTATTTATGTCAGGTGACTCCGATAAATGATACCCAATATCATAGTGTGTTTTGCAGACATTAGACATTGAAGGACCTGACTAGTACGCCAAACCTCAGTGGTAACCAACATAGAACGCAGTTGATGTACAAAATGCATACTATACAATATTTCATGGCAAAACAATAGCATTCATGGAGAGAATTCTTATGTCAGAGGTGTGTTCAGATTAAATACATGGGTGAGGGTTTGAAAAAACAGCACTGGTATTAAGCAGCTGAACTGCACAAATGGACCATTTATTAAAACAACTGCACGTTCACAGAAATGTGACTGCACAAAATGTACAAAATCAGAATTCTGACAGGGCATTTATAGATATGAATCTGCAGCTGTGCGCCACAAATGTCTCCATTCCCAGTTGTGTGAACTCACACATATAAGAATTGTGTCCATCGTGAAGGTCTGCCTCGAAAGCAGTCATTCAATCATGGGAAACAACCAACAAAGAAGCAACAAACGGTCCCAGTCTACATGAAATCCCTCTCAAATGAATCTCGGACTATAGAACCTTCCCAGACTTCAGTCTAGCAGATTTAACAACCAGCGTGCTCCTTAACATCCAGAACAACACATCTCACTTCTGCCCCATATTAAAAACTTTCCTGTCCACCACACCATGCCTCAATGTTCATACTTAACTGCCACTCATTCAGTTCCTTGAACTGGATAGTCGACACCACCTTATCTTCCATCCTCAACCATTTCAGACCAGCATACTGCAGCAAGTCAGTCCTATCCATATTGCAATTCTGCTAGTTCAGAGATGTTCCCACTGACACTGCTGCAAGGCCTGATCACAACAGCCTCTTTATTAGCTCTCATAGGCAGATGCCAACTTCTGATTTAACACTCTTAACTACATACTCTATGTAAATTGGTTGATTATGCTCCCGTGAAGCATGTTCTACAACACTTTGGTACATCCTGGTACACGAAAATATCACAGACAGCAAACACATTACATAAAGTACAGAACAAATATGGTAAAGAACATAATTCCACTATAATCTCCTGGCCTTAAAACATTTCTTCAATACATGCTGAAAACGTATGAATGAAGTGAAAACAAGCTATTGTACTACCACCTTCAATGTGGACAAAATAAAAGCAGCGTGCTTTTCAAGGTAAGTAAGCACTGCATCAATCCAGCCTGAAGAACCCAATAGAACATTTTACAGACAAATGCAAGGCAATCAACCGCTTCAAGAAGACAATCAATCAGATCTCCGTGTAATTTATCAAACTGCAGGATCGACACATTTCTTGCCTACCAAACCTCACAATGCACCCAAATGGACAAACTTCAAACCCCACAACTGCCAACTTGACTGTCAGTCTCAGCTTAATTGAGGTCACATTCAACAAAGATTAAACCATTCCATTCCTCAACAGTGGAATACATCAACAACATGCAAAACTGAAGATCCTAAATCTGTCACAGAAAGGCATCCTTGACCTGTTGACACTCAAACTATCTTCCAATAAAAAACATTCCCTTCACTGGAAGGTCATCAAGAAGGTAATCACAAATAAGCTGCAAAAGAAAATCAAGACCAATGGCGTCTTCCAGGAACACTGGACAAGATTCATACTACAGTGCAGCAATGAGGTCAACACCATCTAGGTAGTAGATGAGACTCTCTTCATCATCAATGGTAGTGTTCCCAGTTACCACACCCTTTGGTTCGTCTGTGGGTTCTGAAACCTTTTAGATGCCTTGCTTCAAGATCACATAGTGGCTTCAATGTCCAGGACCTCATATGGTTCTCTTCTTAGATGGCAAAAGATACAAGCTCAAGGAAAAGCCATTAGCAAGGTTAGAGTAGCTGTTCATGGCCTGTGGCATTCCCCAATGTTTGGGCCTATCACCTGTCATGGCCATTCTCTAATTGAAAAATCTGGTTTTCCTCATTTGCATGAGCAGTAAGGTTCAGGAGTATAAGGATGATATGTATCAGTACTTGAAGACCTCACAGGGCAGAGACATTGACCACCTAAAGTGTTGTCTGTGCAGACACCACTCAGTCCTGGATGTCAAAGACCTACTTTAAGTTGAACCCACAGAAAACGTAGGCCATCTTGATCACCAATTAAAACAAACAAGGTTTTCAAAGACAAGAATTGCTGACTGAAATGAACCTTGCTTGCTTCACCCTTCAACTAGAAGCGAGGCCACGTTTTTCAAATTTTGTATCAACAGTTGTGGCTGCTTGAATGCTGTCATAACTTAAAAGGCTGAGACAGCTTAGCATCAAACATACAAAAGATGGTGGGAGGATGCTTGAAATAAGCCTAACTACTTACAATCACTAGGGGTAGCATTCCAACCCATTGTTCTTTTGCCTACATGCCACCTCAGATTAGACCAGCCATATGTAAATCAGTCTTGTCCTTGCACCAATAGGAAAAGTCCAGGTCGAACTGCCAAGCCAGATCCCCTCTGAACCAGAACACAAACAACCCAAGACCTGTTTTGCCCTGATCGCTACCCTTCAGTCAGGTGTAGCGTGGTTCAAGTGGCACAGTGAGCCTAGAACCCATGTCTGCGCATGACTTTGTCACTTGGGGCGCTACATCAAACACACGAAAGGTGATGGGAAGATGCTAGCAATAAGTCTAATTACTGGCAGTTACTGGGATAAGCATTCCAACCCATTCAGCTAAACAACTGCCTCCCAGTGTTTGACTTATTTGAGAGCTTGGGTCTGGATGATGGTCTTCACTCACACAAAGATGGCAGTAATGTCCTGCTCACTTACATTTGAGACATCGAGTTAACCCCAACACTGTACATTAGCTACTGCTGCAAATATGAATCACTCTTCAAGAGTTGTAGCATCATTTTTAAGACAGTTTCCTCCAATGCACTGCCCTACCTAGAAGATGAAATCATGATTTCCAGACAGACGGGCACACAGCACATTTGGCCGCATCATCAGGCTTGAAACAAATGAAATTTCGGAAGGAAAATCTTCACTTCATGTGTGTCAGTGATCTGTAACCACTTCCGTGTGCAACCACTTGGACCGCATACCCTAAATGAATACTTATACAGAGCTTTCCAGGATTTAGATAAATTGCAAGACCTATTGGCTTTGTTATTATTTATAGACATGTTGTGCAACATAGCTTAAAGTAAATAAAAACAAAGTGCTATGGTGCAGCTAGTGCTGGCCGCGTCATAGCACTTTTTTTTGTTTACTTTAAGCCATGCTGCACAGCATTCCCCACTGCTCTGCAACATCTTTAAAAAACATTAACAAAGCTGAATATCTCTCTGACAGGGAGCAGAAGGGGGGCGGGCACTCCCTGCAGAGACATGCACTCTTTTAGAGTGCATGTCCAAACTAAAACAAAGTGCCTGCAGAACCCTGTGGCAGATAGAAGGATACTGGCCATAGGCAGGAAACTCTAGTTGGTCAATGGCAGGGACTGCAACTTGAAGCCTAGAAGGAAGCAGGAAGCCACTGTTCAATAAGAAGCAAGGAAATTAGAGCAAAGTGCAAACCATCCAATGGTAAGTGATGGCAAGTGAGAGGCGGGCCCTAAGCCCTTTTACGTTTTTTGGGTTTTTCAAGAGGTTTCATAAATGAGGTCTATGCACTGTTCCATCTGAACCTAAACACGACCATTTCCTTCAGCACTACAAACACACTTTTTTGGCTCCGAGGTGTTTTTCCTTCCATTTGGAAGAACATTAGAGTGAGGTACAGCTTTCAATAGTTTGAAATTAATTAATACGTGGACACATATAATTTGTTGAAAGCATTTGTATTGTACCATTTATTTTCAGTGCAAAGAATTTCCCACTAAAGTTGAGAGATTGAGAAAAACAAGAAGTATTGGCAAAGGATTCACAGTATGTCACTGGTGAGGTTGGGTCTTAAATTCCTGGATTATGATTCTAAAACATTTAGTAACACCTCATCCCTGGATAATTGAAAGCACGCTGAAACGAACAATATTATCAAAGTTTCACTTGATTTCTCACAAGTGATTCTGAACTGTGATTCGCTCAGAAGGTAAAGCTGAGGCATGTTATTGTCATCCATTTAATCCCTACCCACAGTGTAAATGCAAAGTACAACGTGAAATAGATGGAAGCAGTGAAACTAAAATGGAAAATGCGTTTATGCCCCAAATTGGAAAATTTAAGGCCCTCGTTATGAACTTGGCAGTCGAGACCGCCATGCCGGTGGTGGCAGAATTTACCACCAGCGGCATGGCGGTCTCGACCGCCACATAATGAAGGCAGTGGGGACCGCCGCAGGTGGCCTTTCACCACCACTAGGCTACCACCGACAGGCAGCCTGACAATGGCAGAATTCTTCATCCGACCAATGGATAAAGAACCCTTGTTCAGCCAGCCATTCCATGGCGTGTTCAAGGCTGGCGGAAGAGGTGCTCCAGGGCCCCCCTGGGGGCCCCTGCACTGCCCATGCACTTACGGGCCCACGATTTACAGGCAGTGATCTGCGCGATGGGTGCTACTGCATCCGCCGCACATCGGCATTGGAGCCGTCGGCAATGTCCCGGCCCAGCAGAATGTTTATTATTCAGCCGGGGGGGGGCTCAAGTGTGCTGGCGGTCTGTGATAAGACTGCCAGCATGAACACGGTGGGGATTCCCACTGTGTTCAGAATGACTCTCTAAAATCAGTCCAGTACAAATTGATACCACCTTTTTCAAAAATCAAAAGCATATGCTCAGATTCTACAGCAACCTCTGAACTTTAGGTTTTTATCTACACCAATATTTATCCAAAACATAAACTAGTGTTTAGATAAAGTGGCCCATTGTATGAATTAAATGAAATACATTTACAATAAGGGGTTTCATATTCCCCATTCACATGTACTAATTACCTTTCTCTTTGCATGAAAAATTAACAACTTCAGTGGCAGTCACAAACTATTGAAGAGTTACTGATGACATAGTTGTGGTTGTAACAGACTGGCAAAGAGAAGTCTGACCCTTGGGATTAGCCGTGCACTGGTTGCTAGTTACTAGAAGAGCCCCCTACAAGGTACTTTGTATTACACACAAAGCTTCCATGCCAAAGGACCAATCTTCACCCGGAAGAAAATGAACAAATGCGAACAACAAAGTAACCTACATTCAAGAGGGGCTCGCACCTCTACATTCCTACATAGAATTAAAAAAACATTGGTGGAACATCTTTTTCTGTTCATGCAGCCAAATTATGGAACTCACTACCCACACACATAAGATCCACTGACAACCATCTTAGGTTCAGCAGATTACTCAAGAGCTGTCTCTTCTCCACATGACAACTATATTCACAACACAACAGTGTACCACAATAGTATACTACAGTATACTACAACATGACAAACTCTATTTATTACAATATAGAGATGAACTTGTTGTTATACATGTAATTGTTCATTGAACTATGCTTCCTGTTATAAGCAGACACATTTATATAAGGGGAAAATGTGTATTACACCACAAGATACATGTCTATCAGATAATGTCATAATTACTGACTGCTTCTGTGTGCATTAAAGTGTATTTATAGTGCAGTTTATGCATGCTACTACAACTTTAAGAAATGTCATGACAAAAATGCATATTACACTACAAGATAAATGTGCACATCAGACCATGTATATATTGCTGCTTCTATGCATATATTGGTATTTATAAACGCATACCAATGCCATTGGCATTTATATAGTGTTTTCCAGCCAATAAAGTCTTACCAAGTGTCACATGCATACATGTATGTTTAAGTTGATTCAGTTTTTTGTTATGAAAAAACACAATTCTCCTTTCAATCTCTGTCTCATCACTTATCTCTCTAACTCCTCCCAAACATTTTTGACTACTATGAAACCCCAAACATCCTTCTCAAACTGCCCCCTCCTTTTTTAACCATATCACCTAAGTAACAAGCACACACAATCACGACTTGAAACAAAACCATCGTACTACTTCTCCTTTCAAATACATTTCCATCACTCTATTCCTACTGTACACTCTACTACACACACAATAAATCAAGAGCACAAACCAAACACAACTAATGCATAAAGAAAAGAAAATACTAATCTTCTAACTATTAACCCCTATTTTTAGGTTCTGGAGTAGCGTGCTCCTCACTGCAAAGTTCTTCAATGCCTCGTCACAGATGGTAAGCATTCTATAAATACACTTTACAATTACAGTAACAATTGTGAATTATGGTTTATGCTGCCATCTGTTTCTGATTGTGGGTGTCCATTTGCATTTTTAGGTCTGTACCAGAGGTTAGATTAATAGATGATTATTGCTGTCCTCATAGCACTGTATACAAGTCATTTCCAGAGAGACACATTACAAAAACACAGAGGCCCTCATTACAAATGGCTTGGTTAATTGCAATATATACAATAATTGTGATACTTATAAAATCCTATATTTCCCCAGGACATGTGAAGTATGGGTTTATGTACCTCCAAATGTTATGCAATAAAAGCACCCAAACATTTAATATATATATTTTCGAATATAACCATTGAGGGATTCTGGTGACCTCACAGATCACACGGCTGAAGGCAGAGTGCTTTGTAAGTGACGCCATACCCCTAGATGGCAATTTAGGGCAATGTTTCACATTACCCATAATCCGTATTACATGTTTTAATCAGTGGTTCCCAGACTGTGAACCGGGGACCCCTGGGGGTCCGCGAAGCCTTCTCAGGAGGTCTGTGACTGCGTAGAAAATTAAATAATATTAAAAAAAATTAATAAAATGTATATAAATAAAGTGGCTAAATGTACAGCTGAAAATTTTAAAACATGCTATGACTGTCAAGGAATTTGAAATTGGAGGGTAGAAATTAAATTAGTATCTCAGAGTGATTTGTGGGAGCAGTGCAGCAGCATAAAACAGAATATAGTATGGACGATGTGTGGCTTCAATTGAATTTGGAAAACCTCCAACCTTCCTATTAAAAGTAATTTTATTTTGTTATTTTATTTGTTTGCAAATTAAATAAAATGTGCTAGGATTTGTGTATTTATTTTATGGAATGCTTGTTTCTGCATTTTCTGTGTATTGTTTTTCAGTTCAATTCGTCGACAATGTTTAGGTCGGGGTCCCCGGCTTCCACTAATTACTCAGTGGGGGTCCCCGGATTCCAATAATAATTCAGTGGGGGTGCCTGGGTTCCAGTAATGGTAAAGTGGGGGTCCACAGAAGTCAAAGGGTTGGGAACCACTGTTTTATATTACATATTTATTGGAATTAGCGAAATACCGAATTATATTGTGTCCTTATGTACAGTAAAAAGAGAACAATCTTTAATTGTGTAGTTAAGAATGTAGAATTTCAGGGAAAAAAACATATTCTCTTGAAAATGTATTATGTGAAAGAACAGACCAATTATAAATGTACACATTGATCCTTATTCGGGATTCATCTTTCAATTAATGCTTCTTGAAGAGCGGTGTAAACTGCTAGACTCGTTGAAAATGTAATTGTTGCTGACAGAGATGGCGCAATATTTCATGTTCAGACACACATTCCCCAGGGGAGATCCCACCAGTCCCGGCCTTCACAATGGTGAGCAGAGGTCATGGTATTGTTCCCACCGGTGGAATCCCTCACATCTACCTCCAGGATGAAAGTATTTAAGTAGCTCATGTCTTGTACTACATGCAAAAATGGGATTTTGTGGCACCATCATGCATCAATACAGTTCAACTCTCTATTCAGGTATGAGGCATATTCTCATTGGGTGCTAGTAAACTGGCAGAGCCATTAGAATTGTCCTACTCCCGATGATTACATGTTTTAACACAGTGTGTAATTTTAATCTTGCTCACGTTTTCACAGTTCTTTACGTCATTAGTTTATAAACGCGATTTTCAATATGACATAGATGAAACAGGTTGTTTTATTGTTTAGTGCCACAAACAAATAAAGACCCTTGACAGAGGCACTCTTGATGACTGGTCTGGAGTGCCTCAGAAATGTGGACTCAGTACTGGACTGAATATAGACTTGTAGCGCAGAAGTATGACTTAAGGCTGCCAGTGCCCTGTTGTAATGGCCAGTCATATCAATTACCTTTTCTCCACAATCGGAAATTAGCGCAATAATTTTGCTGGATTCAACCCTAAATGGGCAGAATTGCAACTAGCTCAAATATATTCACACTTACTACTGCGATCACCCACAGATGGCTAAAACGCATGCCTGAGAAGATATACAGGCGATTTGGATGGTACCTACTTTGCAAATAAACATGGTCTCTCAATCTGCATGTAAGCACCGGCTGGGCTACGTTATGTTATACATATTAATATGGCGCATATTCTGCCATTGCCGACTTAATAAGCTTATTGTCTAACAATGTATGTCCACTTTATCAGGCTTTTTCTTTGGTCCTGTATGAAGATAACTAACTTTTTCAACTTGGCAATAGCATCTCTGCTTCAGGGGTCTAATCATGCAATGGTCTTTGGCTTCTGCATGCAGTGCCCAGGAGTCAGAAAAACCTTTATGTGTCCACCCACTCCCCTTTGCAGGCGGCAGGTGCTTTAAGGCGTAAGTCATATTTATATGCCCCACTGGCATCGGCAAGTACCTAAAAGCGTACATCACTTCTTGTGTGCCCCCCTGAAAAGGGCTGGTGCCTCAAGGCACTAAAGTAAGACAAATCTGTTTGAACCCCACTGCTGAGGGCAGGTATCAATCATGGCACTGTCAGAAAAGTCTCCTATGCAGATGTCAGCAATGCCTTGTTCCACTTTCTTTTGTAGAGACATTGTACTGACTTAGTGAATTGGAAGGGGACTACAGAACTTAAAAAGTTGATTTAACCCATTGATCTGCAGATGTTCTTTCAATTCACACAGCATTACATAAAGTAATCATAGTTATGGAATACTATTTGACAGCAAAATGCCTTAACTATAAACGTATGGACAATCTCTACTGGTCACCCACATAGTCAATGTCACATCACAAGCACTTCATTAGTCATTTCACAGTTACATCCTACCAAGCTCTACCTTTTATTACTCAATACACTCAATGGCACTCTTGATTGGTACAACAGTCAGACACTCACTAACTGTACCGGAAATGTGTAACAAACATGTTAGTCGCATAGATTCCCTGCCAGAGTCTTCCGGACTCTTTTATTTATCTGTACAGAAAGAATGCATTCTGATGTCACTTTTCACGTGTTCTCTTGCACGTTTCATACTATCCTCATTCCCAATCTTTGTACAGTAATATTATAAAATGACATTTACGAACACAAAGCTTAATTATTAACGAAGGACAACAAAGGGTCTCATTGCAACCTCCTTCTACCCAACTTCTATTTACCCCTCACCCTCAAACGTCATGTATCATTATTATACCGTTAATCCATTATTTTTTATACTACGGTACCATACTAATGACATAACTGCCCTGCTCCAGCAATGGTATAGCTGATGTGTCATGGACTTTAGTGAAAGGAAAAAAATGCCCCGCCTGGGTACTGTTTGAATTATAAAATAAAAGCAATAGTCAGGGTTCACTGGGCACAGACCTCGGGCCCCACTGCCACTGCACCTGATGCACCAAGATCGCGCTTAGTCCTCAATCTAAAGAGATCAGCCACCAACAGTAGACTTCCAGATCCCTTCCTACTATTTTGTTTGCAGTAGAACTGTATGTCTTCCTTCCCTGTAACAGTCACTTGAAAGGAAAGGGACTCAGTGCCTGATGTACAAAGATTCCATTTTGCAAAAAATGATCACAAATGTTGCACCGACATTTTTGCAAATGCATTCTGATTTTGCAAACTAACCTGTGTACAAATAGGTCACATAACAAAATACCTAATCACAAGGGGTTGCTGCCTAACTTGCAATAATTAGGTGGGTCACAATCTCTGGTCCCCTGTGATTGGCCAAAATGACTGGGATGGTGGACTGCAATTGACAACAGACCACTATCGTTGTGATTGTTTTCCACAATTGCTACATTTAAAAAAAAAATCTGAGTTCCTTTAAGGAACCCCTTCTGCTTTGAAAAGAACAAATGTTCAGTTTTCCATAAAGGAGAACTTCAGTGAGAGCAGGCAGTGGCCACACAATGGTCCCTGGGCCGTTACCTAGTCCCTCTGAAACTGTCATACTGATTCCCAATGAGGAAAGTTCCAAAAGGGCCCACTACCGCATTGCCAATGTGGAAGGTATTTTCTTAACATGCCCTTCCAAACTGCGATTTAGTGTGGGTTTCTAAACCAATTTTGTGATCAGTGCAAATGTTTCTGTATTGAAAACTTATGTTAGTACATCAGAAAAAGTAATTTAGGATTTGCGACCACTAAATTACTGTAAGGAAATGCCTCCTTGGCATGGTTGCCCCCTGACTTTTTGCCTTTGCTGATGCTATGTTTACAATTGAAAGTGTGCTGAGGCCTGCTAACCAGGCCCCAGCACCAGTGTTCTTTCCCTAACCTGTACTTTTGTATCCACAATTGGCAGACCCTGGCATCCAGATAAGTCCCTTGTAACTGGTACTTCTAGTACCAAGGGCCCTGATGCCAGGGAAGGTCTCTAAGGGCTGCAGCATGTCTTATGCCACCCTGGAGACCTCTCACTCAGCACAGACACACTGCTTACCAGCTTGTGTGTGCTAGTGAGGACAAAACGAGTAAGTCGACATGGCACTCCCCTCAGGGTGCCATGCCAGCCTCTCACTGCCTATGCAGTATAGGTAAGACACCCCTCTAGCAGGCCTTACAGCCCTAAGGCAGGGTGCACTATACCATAGGTGAGGGTACCAGTGCATGAGCATGGTACCCCTACAGTGTCTAAACAAAACCTTGGACATTGTAAGTGCAGGGTAGCCATAAGAGTATATGGTCTGGGAGTCTGTCAAACACGAACTCCACAGCACCATAGTGGCTACACTGAAAACTGGGAAGTTTGGTATCAAACTTCTCAGCACAATAAATGCACACTGATGCCAGTGTACATTTTATTGTAAAATACACCACAGAGGGCACCTTAGAGGTGCCCCCTGAAACTTAACCGACTATCTGTGTAGGCTGACTAGTTTTAGCAGCCTGCCACAAACCGAGACATGTTGCTGGCCCCATGGGGAGAGTGCCTTTGTCACTCTGAGGCCAGTAACAAAGCCTGCACTGGGTGGAGATGCTAACACCTCTCCCAGGCAGGAATTGTCACACCTGGCGGTGAGCCTCAAAGGCTCACCTCCTTTGTGCCAACCCAGCAGGACACTCCAGCTAGTGGAGTTGCCCGCCCCCTCCGGCCAGGCCCCACTTTTGGCGGCAAGGCCGGAGAAAATAATGAGAATAACAAGGAGGAGTCACTGGCCAGTCAGGACAGCCCCTAAGGTGTCCTGAGCTGAGGTGACTCTAACTTTTAGAAATCCTCCATCTTGCAGATGGAGGATTCCCCCAATAGGGTTAGGATTGTGACCCCCTCCCCTTGGGAGGAGGCACAAAGAGGGTGTACCCACCCTCAGGGCTAGTAGCCATTGGCTACTAACCCCCCAGACCTAAACACGCCCTTAAATTTAGTATTTAAGGGCTACCCTGAACCCTAGAAAATCAGATTCCTGCAACAAGAAGAAGGACTGCCCAGCTGAAAACCCCTGCAGCGGAAGACCAGAAGACGACAACTGCCTTGGCTCCAGAAACTCACCGGCCTGTCTCCTGCCTTCCAAAGATCCTGCTCCAGCGACGCCTTCCGAAGGGACCAGCGACCTCGACATCCTCTGAGGACTGCCCCTGCTTCGAAAAGACAAGAAACTCCCGAGGACAGCGGACCTGCTCCAAAGAAAAGCTGCAACTTTGTTTCCAGCAGCTTTAAAGAACCCTGCAAGCTCCCCGCAAAAGGCGTGAGACTTGCAACACTGCACCCGGCGACCCCGACTCGGTTGGTGGCGATCCAACACCTCAGGAGGGACCCCAGGACTACTCTAAGACTGTGAGTACAAAAACCTGTCCCCCCTGAGCCCCCCCCCAGCGCCGCCTGCAGAGGGAATCCCGAGGCTTCCCCTGACCGCGACTCTTTGAAACCAAAGTCCCGACACCTGGGAGAGACCCTGCACCCGCAGCCCCCAGGACCTGAAGGACCGGACTTTCACTGGAGGAGTGACCCCCAGGAGTCCCTCTCCCTTGCCCAAGTGGAGGTTTCCCCGAGGAACCCCCCCCTTGCCTGCCTGCAGCGCTGAAGAGATCCCTAGATCTCCCATTGACTTCCATTACAAACCCGACGCTTGTTCCTACACTGCACCCGGCCGCCCCCGCGCTGCTGAGGGTGAAATTTCTGCGTGGACTTGTGTCCCCCCCGGTGCCCTACAAAACCCCCCTGGTCTGCCCTCCGAAGACGCGGGTACTTACCTGCAAGCAGACCGGAACCGGGGCACCCCCTTCTCTCCATTCTAGCCTATGTGTTTTGGGCACCACTTTGGACTCTGCACCTGACCGGCCCTGAGCTGCTGGTGTGGTGACTTTGGGGTTGCTCTGAACCCCCAACGGTGGGCTACCTTGGACCAAGAACTGAGCCCTGTAAGTGTCTTACTTACCTGGTTAATCTAACGAATACTTACCTCCCCTAGGAACTGTGAAAATTGCACTAAGTGTCCACTTTCAAAACAGCTATTTGTCCATAACTTGAAAAGTATACATGCAATTTTGATGATTTGAAGTTCCTAAAGTACTTACCTGCAATACCTTTCGAATGAGATATTACATGTAGAATTTGAACCTGTGGTTCTTAAAATAAACTAAGAAAAGATATTTTTCTATATAAAAACCTATTGGCTGGATTTGTCTCTGAGTGTGTGTACCTCATTTATTGTCTTGTGTATGTACAACAAATGCTTAACACTACTCCTTGGATAAGCCTACTGCTCGACCACACTACCACAAAATAGAGCATTAGTATTATCTATTTTTACCACTATTTTACCTCTAAGGGGAACCCTTGGACTCTGTGCATGCTATTCCTTACTTTGAAATAGCACATACAGAGCCAACTTCCTACATTGGTGGATCAGCGGTGGGGTACAAGACTTTGCATTTGCTGGACTACTCAGCCAATACCTGATCACACGACAAATTCCAAAATTGTCATTAGAAATTGATTTTTGCAATTTGAAAAGTTTTCTAAATTCTTAAAAGTCCTGCTAGGGCCTTGTGTGTTAAGTCCCTGTTTAGCATTGTCTTTTAGAGTTTAAAAGTTTGTAAAAGTTTGAATTAGATTCTAGAACCAGTTTTAGTTTCTTAAAAAGTATTCCAACTTTTAGAAGCATAATGTCTAGCACAGATGTGAATGTGGTGGAACTCGACACCACACCTTACCTCCATCTACAGATGAGAGAGCTAAGGTCACTCTGTAAACTAAAGAAAATAGCAATGGGCCCCAAACCTACCAAAGTACAGCTCCAGGAGCTGTTGGCAGAGTTTGAAAAGGCCAACCCCTCTGAGGATGGCAACTCAGAGGATGAAGATAGTGACTTGGAGGGAAATTCCCCCCCTCCAGTCCTACTTAGGGAGAGCAGGGCTTCTCAAGCCCTGACTCCACAAATAATAGTCAGAGATGCTGGTTCCCTCACAGGAGGGACCAACAACTCTGAAATCACTGAGGATAACTCCAGTGAAGAGGACATCCAGTTAGCCAGGATGGCCAAAAGATTGGCTTTGGAAAGACAGATCCTAGCCATAGAGAGGGAAAGACAAGAGATGGGCCTAGGACCCATCAATGGTGGCAGCAACATAAATAGGGTCAGAGATTCTCCTGACATGTTGAAAATCCCCAAAGGGATTGTAACTAAATATGAAGATGGTGATGACATCACCAAATGGTTCACAGCTTTTGAGAGGGCTTGTGTAACCAGAAAAGTGAACAGATCTCACTGGGGTGCTCTCCTTTGGGAAATGTTCACAGGAAAGTGTAGGGATAGACTCCTCACACTCTCTGGACAAGATGCAGAATCTTATGACCTCATGAAGGGTACCCTGATTGAGGGCTTTGGATTCTCCACTGAGGAGTACAGGATTAGGTTCAGGGGGGCTCAAAAATCCTCGAGCCAGACCTGGGTTGACTTTGTTGACTACTCAGTGAAAACACTAGATGGTTGGATTCAAGGCAGTGGTGTAAGTAATTATGATGGGCTGTACAATTTATTTGTGAAAGAACACCTGTTAAGTAATTGTTTCAATGATAAACTGCATCAGCATCTGGTAGACCTAGGACCAATTTCTCCCCAAGAATTGGGAAAGAAGGCGGACCATTGGGTCAAGACAAGGGTGTCCAAGACTTCAACAGGGGGTGACCAAAAGAAAGGGGTCACAAAGACTCCCCAGCAGAAGGGTGATGAGACAACCAAAACTAAAAATAGTAAAGAGTCTTCTACAGGCCCCCAAAAACCTGCACAGGAGGGTGGGCCCAGAGCCTCTTCACAAAACAATGGGTACAAGGGTAAAAACTTTGATCCCAAAAAGGCCTGGTGTCATAGCTGTAGACAGCATGGACACCAAACTGGAGACAAGGCCTGTCCCAAGAAAGGTTCCACTCCAAACTCCCATCCAGGTAACACTGGTATGGCTAGTCTCCAAGTGGGATCAACAGTGTGCCCAGAGCAAATCAGGGTCCACACTGAAGCTACTCTAGTTTCTGAGGGTGGGGTGGATTTAGCCACACTAGCTGTCTGGCCGCCTAACATGCAAAAATACAGACAGCAACTCTTAATTAATGGGACTAGAATAGAGGGCCTGAGGGATACAGGTGCCAGTGTCACCATGGTGACAGAGAAACTGGTTTCCCCTGGCCAATACCTGACTGGAAAAACTTACACAGTCACCAACGCTGACAATCAGAGAAAAGTACATCCCATGGCAATGGTTACTTTAGAATGGGGAGGGGTCAATGGCCTGAAACAGGTGGTGGTCTCCTCAAATATCCCAGTGGACTGTCTGCTTGGAAATGACCTGGAGTCCTCAGCATGGGCTGAGGTAGAGCTAAAAACCCATGCAGCCATGCTGGGTATCCCTGAACTGGTGTGTGTGAAAACAAGAGCACAATGCAAGGCACAGGGTGAAAAAGTAGAGCTGGAGTCTGGAAAAATGGCCCAGCCTACCAAGAGAACAGGAAAGTCAGTTGGGAAACCAACTGCAACACAGCAAAAGAAAGGGAACCTCTCTTCTCAGGAAGAAGTTCTGCCCTCTGAGGGAACTGAGCCTTTGGAACTTGAACCTTATCAGGTTGAGCTCTTAGGCCCAGGGGGACCCTCAAGGGAAGAGCTGTGTAAGGGACAAGAAACCTGTCCCTCTCTTGAAGGCCTTAGGCAGCAAGCTGCTGAAGAGTCCAAAGGCAAGAAAAATGGAACACATAGGGTCTATTGGGAAGATGGGCTCCTGTACACTGAGGCCAGAGACCCCAAACCTGGTGCCACTAGGAGAGTGGTAGTGCCTCAGCTGTTCAGAGAGTTCATCCTAACATTGGCCCATGACATTCCCCTTGCTGGACATTTGGGACAAACCAAGACGTGGGAGAGGTTAGTCAACCACTTCTACTGGCCCAATATGTCCAACATGGTTAAGGAGTTTTGCCTCTCCTGCCCCACCTGTCAAGCCAGTGGTAAGACAGGTGGGCACCCAAAGGCCCCCCTCATTCCACTTCCAGTGGTGGGGGTGCCCTTTGAAAGAGTGGGTGTGGACATAGTTGGTCCACTGGAACCTCCCACAGCCTCAGGAAATATGTATATCCTGGTAGTAGTGGATCATGCTACCAGGTATCCTGAAGCTATTCCCCTTAGGTCGACTACTGCCCCTGCAGTAGCCAAGGCCCTCATTGGTATCTTTACCAGGGTGGGTTTCCCTAAGGAGGTGGTGTCTGACAGAGGTACCAACTTCATGTCAGCATACCTAAAGCACATGTGGAATGAGTGTGGAGTGACTTATAAATTCACTACACCTTACCATCCACAAACTAATGGCTTAGTTGAGAGATTCAACAAGACATTAAAAGGCATGATCATGGGGCTCCCAGAAAAACTCAAAAGGAGATGGGATGTCCTCCTGCCATGTCTGCTTTTCGCTTACAGGGAGGTACCACAGAAGGGAGTAGGGTTCTCACCCTTTGAACTTCTGTTTGGTCATCCTGTAAGGGGACCACTTGCCCTTGTTAAAGAAGGCTGGGAGAGACCTCTCCATGAGCCTAAACAGGACATAGTGGACTATGTACTTGGCCTTCGCTCTAGAATGGCAGAGTACATGGAAAAGGCCACCAAAAACCTTGAGGCCAGCCAACAGCTCCAGAAGTTTTGGTATGACCAAAAGGCTGCACTGGTTGAGTTCCAACCAGGGCAGAAAGTCTGGGTTCTGGAGCCTGTGGCTCCCAGGGCACTCCAGGACAAATGGAGTGGCCCTTACCCAGTACTAGAGAGGAAGAGTCAGGTCACCTACTTGGTGGACCTGGGCACAAGCAGGAGCCCCAAAAGGGTGATCCATGTAAACCGCCTTAAGCTCTTCCACGACAGGGCTGATGTCAATCTGTTGATGGTAACAGATGAGGATCAGGAGGCAGAGAGTGAACCTCTCCCTGATCTTCTGTCATCAGACCCAAAAGATGGTACAGTGGATGGAGTGATCTACTCAGACACCCTCTCTGGCCAACAGCAAGCTGATTGTAGGAGAGTCCTACAACAGTTTCCTGAACTCTTCTCCTTAACCCCTGGTCAGACACACCTGTGTACCCATGATGTGGACACAGGAGACAGCATGCCTGTCAAGAACAAAATCTTTAGACAGTCTGACCATGTTAAGGAAAGCATCAAGGTGGAAGTCCACAAGATGCTGGAATTGGGAGTCATTGAGCGCTCTGACAGCCCCTGGGCTAGCCCAGTGGTCTTAGTCCCCAAACCTCACACCACAGATGGAAAGAAAGAGATGAGGTTTTGTGTGGACTACAGAGGGCTCAATTCTGTCACCAAGACAGATGCTCATCCAATTCCAAGAGCTGATGAGCTCATTGATAAATTAGGTGCTGCCAAATTTCTAAGTACCTTTGACTTGACAGCAGGGTACTGGCAAATAAAAATGGCACCTGGAGCAAAAGAAAAGACAGCATTCTCCACACCTGATGGGCATTATCAGTTTACTGTTATGCCCTTTGGTTTAAAGAATGCCCCTGCCACCTTCCAAAGGTTGGTGAATCAAGTCCTTGCTGGCTTGGAGTCCTTTAGCACAGCTTATCTTGATGATATTGCTGTCTTTAGCTCCACCTGGCAGGATCACCTGGTCCACCTGAGGAAGGTTTTAAAGGCTCTGCAATCTGCAGGCCTCTCTATCAAGGCATCCAAATGCCAGATAGGGCAGGGAACTGTGGTTTACTTGGGACACCTTGTAGGTGGAGGCCAAGTTCAGCCACTCCAACCCAAGATCCAGACTATTCTGGACTGGGTAGCTCCAAAAACCCAGACTCAAGTCAGGGCATTCCTTGGCTTGACTGGGTACTACAGGAGGTTTGTGAAGGGATATGGATCCATTGTGACAGCCCTCACTGAGCTCACCTCCAAGAAAATGCCCAAGAAAGTGAACTGGACTGTGGACTGCCAACAGGCCTTTGACACCCTGAAACAGGCAATGTGCTCAGCACCAGTTCTCAAAGCTCCAGATTATCCTAAGCAGTTCATTGTGCAGACTGATGCCTCTGAACATGGGATAGGGGCAGTTTTGTCCCAAACAAATGATGATGGCCTTGACCAGCCTGTTGCTTTCATTAGCAGGAGGTTACTCCCCAGGGAGCAGCGTTGGAGTGCCATTGAGAGGGAGGCCTTTGCTGTGGTCTGGTCCCTGAAGAAGCTGAGACCATACCTCTTTGGGACTCACTTCCTAGTTCAAACTGACCACAGACCTCTCAAATGGCTGATGCAAATGAAAGGTGAAAATCCTAAACTGTTGAGGTGGTCCATCTCCCTACAGGGAATGGACTTTATAGTGGAACACAGACCTGGGACTGCCCATGCCAATGCAGATGGCCTTTCCAGGTTCTTCCACTTAGAAAATGAAGACTCTCTTGGGAAAGGTTAGTCTCATCCTCTTTCGTTTGGGGGGGGGGTTGTGTAAGGAAATGCCTCCTTGGCATGGTTGCCCCCTGACTTTTTGCCTTTGCTGATGCTATGTTTACAATTGAAAGTGTGCTGAGGCCTGCTAACCAGGCCCCAGCACCAGTGTTCTTTCCCTAACCTGTACTTTTGTATCCACAATTGGCAGACCCTGGCATCCAGATAAGTCCCTTGTAACTGGTACTTCTAGTACCAAGGGCCCTGATGCCAGGGAAGGTCTCTAAGGGCTGCAGCATGTCTTATGCCACCCTGGAGACCTCTCACTCAGCACAGACACACTGCTTACCAGCTTGTGTGTGCTAGTGAGGACAAAACGAGTAAGTCGACATGGCACTCCCCTCAGGGTGCCATGCCAGCCTCTCACTGCCTATGCAGTATAGGTAAGACACCCCTCTAGCAGGCCTTACAGCCCTAAGGCAGGGTGCACTATACCATAGGTGAGGGTACCAGTGCATGAGCATGGTACCCCTACAGTGTCTAAACAAAACCTTGGACATTGTAAGTGCAGGGTAGCCATAAGAGTATATGGTCTGGGAGTCTGTCAAACACGAACTCCACAGCACCATAGTGGCTACACTGAAAACTGGGAAGTTTGGTATCAAACTTCTCAGCACAATAAATGCACACTGATGCCAGTGTACATTTTATTGTAAAATACACCACAGAGGGCACCTTAGAGGTGCCCCCTGAAACTTAACCGACTATCTGTGTAGGCTGACTAGTTTTAGCAGCCTGCCACAAACCGAGACATGTTGCTGGCCCCATGGGGAGAGTGCCTTTGTCACTCTGAGGCCAGTAACAAAGCCTGCACTGGGTGGAGATGCTAACACCTCTCCCAGGCAGGAATTGTCACACCTGGCGGTGAGCCTCAAAGGCTCACCTCCTTTGTGCCAACCCAGCAGGACACTCCAGCTAGTGGAGTTGCCCGCCCCCTCCGGCCAGGCCCCACTTTTGGCGGCAAGGCCGGAGAAAATAATGAGAATAACAAGGAGGAGTCACTGGCCAGTCAGGACAGCCCCTAAGGTGTCCTGAGCTGAGGTGACTCTAACTTTTAGAAATCCTCCATCTTGCAGATGGAGGATTCCCCCAATAGGGTTAGGATTGTGACCCCCTCCCCTTGGGAGGAGGCACAAAGAGGGTGTACCCACCCTCAGGGCTAGTAGCCATTGGCTACTAACCCCCCAGACCTAAACACGCCCTTAAATTTAGTATTTAAGGGCTACCCTGAACCCTAGAAAATCAGATTCCTGCAACAAGAAGAAGGACTGCCCAGCTGAAAACCCCTGCAGCGGAAGACCAGAAGACGACAACTGCCTTGGCTCCAGAAACTCACCGGCCTGTCTCCTGCCTTCCAAAGATCCTGCTCCAGCGACGCCTTCCGAAGGGACCAGCGACCTCGACATCCTCTGAGGACTGCCCCTGCTTCGAAAAGACAAGAAACTCCCGAGGACAGCGGACCTGCTCCAAAGAAAAGCTGCAACTTTGTTTCCAGCAGCTTTAAAGAACCCTGCAAGCTCCCCGCAAAAGGCGTGAGACTTGCAACACTGCACCCGGCGACCCCGACTCGGTTGGTGGCGATCCAACACCTCAGGAGGGACCCCAGGACTACTCTAAGACTGTGAGTACAAAAACCTGTCCCCCCTGAGCCCCCCCCAGCGCCGCCTGCAGAGGGAATCCCGAGGCTTCCCCTGACCGCGACTCTTTGAAACCAAAGTCCCGACACCTGGGAGAGACCCTGCACCCGCAGCCCCCAGGACCTGAAGGACCGGACTTTCACTGGAGGAGTGACCCCCAGGAGTCCCTCTCCCTTGCCCAAGTGGAGGTTTCCCCGAGGAACCCCCCCCTTGCCTGCCTGCAGCGCTGAAGAGATCCCTAGATCTCCCATTGACTTCCATTACAAACCCGACGCTTGTTCCTACACTGCACCCGGCCGCCCCCGCGCTGCTGAGGGTGAAATTTCTGCGTGGACTTGTGTCCCCCCCGGTGCCCTACAAAACCCCCCTGGTCTGCCCTCCGAAGACGCGGGTACTTACCTGCAAGCAGACCGGAACCGGGGCACCCCCTTCTCTCCATTCTAGCCTATGTGTTTTGGGCACCACTTTGGACTCTGCACCTGACCGGCCCTGAGCTGCTGGTGTGGTGACTTTGGGGTTGCTCTGAACCCCCAACGGTGGGCTACCTTGGACCAAGAACTGAGCCCTGTAAGTGTCTTACTTACCTGGTTAATCTAACGAATACTTACCTCCCCTAGGAACTGTGAAAATTGCACTAAGTGTCCACTTTCAAAACAGCTATTTGTCCATAACTTGAAAAGTATACATGCAATTTTGATGATTTGAAGTTCCTAAAGTACTTACCTGCAATACCTTTCGAATGAGATATTACATGTAGAATTTGAACCTGTGGTTCTTAAAATAAACTAAGAAAAGATATTTTTCTATATAAAAACCTATTGGCTGGATTTGTCTCTGAGTGTGTGTACCTCATTTATTGTCTTGTGTATGTACAACAAATGCTTAACACTACTCCTTGGATAAGCCTACTGCTCGACCACACTACCACAAAATAGAGCATTAGTATTATCTATTTTTACCACTATTTTACCTCTAAGGGGAACCCTTGGACTCTGTGCATGCTATTCCTTACTTTGAAATAGCACATACAGAGCCAACTTCCTACAATTACTTTGTACATCACGCCCCTAAATTCTTAGTGAAATCCTGCTGCCAAAATCTCCTTGTGGATGCTGCTGGTTTCAGACCGTGGTTTTGAGATTTTTAACAGATCCATGGGTGATAAAGGAAAGACACAAGCTGGCACTGGAGGGAATATTGCAGGTGCCTGCAAAATAGTATGGATACCCGAGCAGTTGGATTACCAGATTATTTCAAATCACAGGGACACCACGGGACAGATTTTCAAAGAAGCTGTTTGCACAAATTCATCAGTGTACAGTGAGTCACAGACCGTCCGACTCATTAATATGAATGGGCCAGGAACCTGTGTAATGCCTGATTGCGGATGCTGGGGTGGAGGCCTGCGTGGTACAGTAAACTGCCATTTCAGCACTTATTGTGCGGGCACAAAGAGTGGCGCATTGTGAGTGAGGCATCAGGAACAGAATGCAACCATGGGTTCGACCCTTTTTGCTCCTAGAACTGTCCACAGGCTGCTCATTCAGGTGCCTACTGCCAGAAATGTGACTCACAAGTACTCACAATGTGGGCACTCGTGTACAGAGGACATTTGCAAAATGGAGAAATGGGCTGGTAGGTAGCTGCCTACATTGTACGGGCCTAATTAAAAAGAAGGAGTAAGCCAGAAGTACTACAAGAGTAAGTGATAGCAAAATCTTTGTGAACTGGACATGTGAGTGTGTGAGGACTAAACACTGGGGAATGACGAAGCAAGGATAGTAAGATCTCCAAAGCCATTAAGCTTAAGTGATGTTGGGGTTATCATGTTTAAGGTGGAGAGGTGGTCACCTGAAGCAAAGGACGCTGTGTTACTCCTGTGCGCCGCTAGAGTGACCTCATGAGGCGTACTACTGGGTCCAGTTCCAGACCTCACGTATGTCCACAGACAGCCCAGAGGTGGGCCGCCAGTGTGTGCATGGTTGAAGCGGAATGCCCTATAAGGGGCTCAATAATCAAAAGAAGGATAGGCTGCAGAGGAGAGGAATACTGGTAGTTCTAAGTAAGTGCATAATGCTTGGGTGGGTGAAAGCCACAAGCAATGTAATACAACTCTATTCGCAGCCAGGGGAGTAGATGAATGGAACAGCCAAAGGGTAGGGGAAAAGATGCATCTGAAAGGCCTACAGACCGCGAACAGCAATAAGTAAAGAATGGTGATGCTTGAGATTACTGGCCTGATTCACAAACATTCTGCTGTGTAACCTAAGCACTGCTGCCTTTACTCCTGGATTCCAGGAGTAAGCTGTGAATACTCCTAGAGTACAGGGGTAAGGCAGGAGTACTAAAGGAGTAGGTCAGAAGAATCAGGTTTCACGTGTACACACTAGGCATAAAGGGTACCCAGGGAAATGGTCGCTTTTGATGAGCGTAGTGACGTAACTAGAACCATCCATCACGAAACCTCCTATGTCGTGCTTGCCCGCAGTTTTGCTGCACTGTGGATATTTTATTGCGGAGGCAGAGGGAGGCCCTTTGCTGAGATGCAGGTGAGAAATAATAGAGCTGCACCACATGAGAACATAATATGAACTGAGAGGACGATCATGATCGGGCGTGTCAGCAACCTCGTCGCGGGGGCTCGCGCACAGCTGCATAGAAAGCCTGGAGCAGAATTTTAGCAAGCACAACTCCGTGTGAAAAGTGTATGGAATGTGTATCGCTAACATTTAAAGGATCTTTTTACAGCATATTATCATCCACGGAAATGTTTCTATGCCCACGCGCAACCCAAACCTTCTGAACAGGACAGCATCATATAGAACTTATTTTAAAAGGAAAGTCTAACATTTTCCTTCCAACGTTATCAGGCATCGCGTCGACACATCACACGGTTGTTTCGGATGTTCATTGTGGAGGGGCGCACGAGAGACCACGCTGCATGCGGACCTGTAAGCATTTAAGCTGCTTTGTATACACTCACCTCCTCCCCACCCTGCTGTCTTCGCTTCTACAAAGAACACTTGGATTTATTAACCTTTGCTCTGCTTAGTTATTATACTTCATGTAGGAAGGAGCAAGACAGACGGGTGTGGGAAGACAATACAGAGATACTTGGAAGATGCGCAGAAAGAGACTACGAGATGTAAAAATAAAGCCACACTGAGCGGGGAGGTGGGGAAGGGGGAAGAGACAGGGACAACGACAGTGGAGACAGATTAAGAGTCATAAAGCAAGCCATGGGGCCGGAGCTAAGGAGATGGGCGGATGAGCACGCACAAAGATGGGCAGAGATACGAGGATAACGAGAAAGACGGGAGATACTGTGTGAGCGTGGGGGGTGTTAGAGATGAAGTGAGAGAGACTTTGAGAGCGACAGACAGGGCGAGAAAGACGAGAGAGGCAGAGATACAGAAAGAGACGGACAACAAGGGAGAAAAGATAGAACACAGAGACTGGAGATAGAATCAAAGACTGCTAGAGATTAGAGAGGGTTAGACAGAACACATATAAGGTGATACAAAGAAAGAGAAAAATATGCTTTGCAGTTTACTGTAGAAGTAAATTAAGATCGCCAAGAATCTAAACAGCGTATTCCCTTTAAACCCTACCAGGCACGCACACAAAGGTCCACTTCAGCACAACCACAAAAACTTAAACTACTTTCAGAGGTGCACGTGCCGTGAAGCAGGTGAGTCGGCGTCCGCTGACGCAATACGGTCGGGCTATGCGCGTGAGTGCGAGTCACTTACCGGCTTTGCAGGGGTCTTTGTAGTCTATCGTTTCTGCCTTCTCCTCGTCCGCTGCATCGAACGAGTAATCGAAATCAAGTCCATGGCAGGAGAGCGTCCCCCAGAGAGTCAAGCCTGCCAGGGAGAGGGTGATCCAGGCAAGCATTCTCGGCAGAGAGGCTGCGGTAAGGAGTGCGGGACTGAGGCACTGAGGAGGAGTGCGAGTCCAAGGAAGGGGCAACCTGCGAGGACGAGTGGTGCGAACTATGATCAGTGCTGAGCTGAAGCAGGGATACAGTGATGCCTGCGGGGCTGCAGCATGGGTACTACTAGTAGGTGTGCGGAGTTAATGCTGCAGGGCAGGGAGTGTTTGCTGTGAGGTGTTCCGTTCTGAAGCAGCCGCTTCCTCTAAAGCTGAACTGGGGTCTCTTACGAGGCTAAGCCAAAAGGCTTACTGAGAGATGTGCGGGGGCCCCTCTCGCACTAAAGCTGGGGTGCTGTGAGGTATATGCTGTGCCGGGTCTCCCTCTAAGGCAGAGTCTTGAGTGGTGAGGGGTCGAGGCGGGGACTCCTAGGAGGGGCAGGGGGTTGGGGCAGAGGACCCTGTGATGCCTAGCCGGCCCTGCTGTGAGATGTGCTGGGCAGAGCGACGGAATCCCTCTGAGCCGGAGTCTAGTGCGGGAATATCTGACGTGACAGCAGGCTGGGCGAGGAGTTTCCTACTGTCCCCGGGGCAAGAACTCCTCTCCTGGCCAGCTATTTCTTCTTGGCTGTCAAGTCTTGGCTTGGTTAGCCCGGGGTCTTCCGCACTTCCTGTAAGATGACCGTGTCCTCTGTATCATCCAGACACTGCCCCGAGGGATGGTGGGTGGGTGTCAGCCCGGGTAAAAACTTCCCCGTGCTCCTGCTCTGCGAGCGGGAGGCCGCCGTGCCCGACCTCCTCCTCCCCCGCCGCCTCCTCACGGGCTGGGCTGCCAGGACACCGCCGGGGCCGCTGCTCCTTCATGCACACTGTGCTTTCCTTCCTTCCTGCCCCAGGGAGAGCCTTTTCCCGAGAGCTGCCTTGACGGAAAGTCTGAAATCTTATGAATGGCTACTTGGGGAAAAAAAGGCTTGCGGACACTATGCAGCTTTTGTGGGCATCTGTGTAAGCCCCAGGCGCCCTGGTGAAATCCTCCAGTAATTCTGCGGTGCAAAACAGGGAGAGCAGGGAAGGGCTTTAGCAGCAAGGGGCAAAACAAATCAATAACTCCTCCACAGGAACCAAAAATAAGCAGGAGATCAGGACACAGGAGGAGGGAGCTACAAAGGAGCCCAGGTCTTCCTCCGCCGCAGTCTCTGCTGCTAATTTACAAACAAAAAGCGGGGGAGAGCACACGAGTACACATGGGAGCTCTCGCCCGGGAGGCGTCAGCACCCTGCTTGCTTATGCATGCAGCTGGGGTCAGGAGCCGGGCCTGTCTGATCTGGTCACCTGATAACACTCCGAGCGCACACGCAGCGGGACCCTCCCCGGGGGCAGAGCTCAGGGCTCCCGAGGTGGCACTGAGGTAAGGCGCTCACACGCGGCTGCCTCTGAAGGCGTCGGGCCACTCAACGGGCTGTCTGTGAGCCGGCTGAGGCTGCTCGGTGTCAGCAGCGTGTGAGCGCTCCACAAGCCATCAGAGTTTCTTTAAGTACGTAATGCACAAGGAGGCCATTGATTTTCTAGGTTCACCGAAGCAATTGAGCAAAATTCGGCCTAGGAGGGCAGACAAATGACTGTGCCATCATTTCAGATCCCTATAAAATGCAGCAACAACAGTTAGGAAGCCACGGGAAAAAAGATGCCCTCAGGTGATCTGATACGTGTGTGCGCTGTCTTCCTAAAACTTTTGCTCTAAAATGTCCCATAAAGTACAGTCAGATTTTTTTTAAAGGTGAGTATTTGGAGGGTAGAAGTGGATTGGCCCCGAATAACTGCGCGATTTCTCGTCACTGGGCCCCAAGGTGAAATGTGCAGAAATAAATGATCGAGAACAAAGCCCCTTTGTTAAACACATTTTCCACAGACTGGAGAGTGTGTCTGGCGCTGCAGCGTGCATTCGCAGCGCCTCCAGGTGAAGGTGGGACTGTCCGTTCCAGCCCCTTTCCCTATCCCATTGCACAGCCGGACGGGGGAGGAAGCGGGCATGTTTACCCTAATCCCCTCAGGGCGTCACATGTAGCAACAACATTTTACAGTTTTTTGCTGTCTGCATGGGTCTCTCGTCCATTTCTTCTTGGTCTCGGGCTACCCGTTCGGATAGCGCCATGGGGTACGTGAGTAGGATGCAGCCCACAGGGTCAAAGCCCTCGCCACCCTATCATATCTAGTTCTTGAATACTCCTATACGCCCCTTAAATAATCTGGTTTTACATCATTGCATCTAATATTCAAGTAACAGCGATCTTGCGATATACCATTTATTAAGCGAGTTTATTAATAGCACTAAATCAGGGTTATATAAGAGGGCCTCGGGCGGGGTAAACTGTTTTTCCTTGAGAAGACGTGCTAGGAATCTGCTAATCACTAGAAAAGGAGGGAAAACAGAGAGAAGACGGGCTGTCTATGGTCCTGATAGCTCATCGACTATCAATGAATGCCCTCTTGTCTGGTAATCTGGACATAAAAATGTGAAACTATATTTCTGAACTCACAAACAAATCCACATCCAGCAATTCCAAAACACCTGGTTATTTAAAAAAATACTTCTAGTTGGAAGTCATACCGAGGGAGAGGGGCACCCTGCAACGGTGTTCTGCTATGGCGTTGTCCGCACCCCTCTGTGGATTGCTGATAGAGCCATGAGATTCCGATCCTCCCAGCACCCTTTCTAGTAAACTATGTATTCCAGGGCTAGATATCTTGTCCCTGGACTGACGATTCACATAAGCATTTGCTACTGAGTTATGTTACAACATTTCTAAATTGCAACAAATACTTTGAGAGGTATTCTGGCACTGGAACAACACACAGAGTAACATACGGGTGTGAAAGTAGAACTAGCTCTTGAAAAGCTAGGTCTTGAAGGCTTTCCTGAAGAGTAGTAATTAGGGAGTCTTTCGGAGAGTGCAGAGAAGCTCATTCAAAGGTTGAGCCTCTCTGACTGAGAACGTTCTGTTGCTGGAGAAGGTCAAAGCTACATGCTTAACCTGCTTTTCCAACTAAAGCTCCTGCGCAAGGTATACACCTAGATTTGTTACCACTGAAGACACAACAGGTCGGATGGACAAGGATGGAGGCCAGAAGTTCTCTGGAAATGGTCAAGGAGGGTGAGAGGGTCATATCCAGAGCACCTCGGTTTTGTCGGAGTTAAAATTCTCACCATTGAAGCACCTCCCCCAAGTAGCTGTTGTGCCTTGTTATCCCATCCTTGCCACCAGTACTCTGTCTTGTCGAACCCCAGAAGTACTGATAGGCCCAGCAATAGTCATGGTTCAGTGGGCCTCTCAGAACTCGGGCCCTGCTGCACAGTGATGAAGGAGATGAGTAGAGAGTTTCTTTGCTTTATTGAGGCTGCCGGTGTTGGCGCGTCTGACATTAATAAGTAAATGTACAAGGGGACGCAAATAGGTTGATGAACCTTTGGACTCGCAATTAAGATGATCCCACCATAACTCTCGTACATGCAAATAACTAATCAGTAACATCAATAATCAATAATAATCAGTGACATTAGTAATCAATTGGAGTCAGTAATTGTCACACACCATGACCTTTCAGTGATGAATAACCACACCTTTTAGTAAAAGTTAGAATGTTAATTTCCTTATATTAACAATGCTAACATCCTGTAAATTAATCTCAAAATCAAATGATACATGTACAGAAACAACACTGGCTGTCCAAACCTACAGAAGAAGCGCAATCTAATCTAAGCTTGAACTAGAACACATTATAACATTGCAGTACAAATTTATAACAAGAACAATTGCACAAACGATATCACATACATTTAGATTCATCAGAGAAATTCATCAAACATTATTCCCTATTAGCAGAGTAAGGAGACCTTAACCAACACCAGATTAGCATCACCAAGTTGGGCTTCATGCAAAAAAGATTTGTAACACAAATTTGGAAAACATCTAACTATGGCTCTATCAAAACAGTGCGGTTTGTACCTAGAAAGCTAAAGCAAACATGCATGACATTCACATGGATACAATAATACCTCTCCTCAATTGGATCAGCAAGCTAAGATAGTCTTAGTCATCAGGACATCAGTCGACCAGCAAGGCATCCGGATTCAGCATTAAAGTTCAGAAAACGCAAAGCCTTTAAGCAATCAACTTAAGCACGTCTCTTGTCAAGACGGACAATGGGCAAGAATGGTCTCTCCCCTCTCGGTGCAGTCTTGTTAAGTTAAATTCCCTAAAACTACTTCCAAAGTCTCTATTGATCAGGGATCACATGTTCACACTTTGTCCAATAAAAAGAAAACTTCAAATCTATGAATTCAACAACTACTCCGTTCGCATGTCGCTGATTGGTTTCTCCTGCAATGTTCTCATCATTGGCTCATCAGGTAACAATATTGTTGCTGCTTCTACTCCAGTCAATATCTCCACTGTTCTCCTCCTGAGAAAGTCAGTCTCACACACATTACATACATATTGGTACATTTAGAAAGAACAGCATCTTCTAGCAGTCAGTTCTCATGAGAGAACTTTCCAGCTATGAGCACATTTAAACTACAGAGGAAAATCACAGTTTAACTATCTAGGACAGCCATTTATTAAACGTTGAGAAATACAGCTTGACATGAGGCCAGGCAACTAGGCCAAGACCTTTGCTAAGTTAAGGCCTACAATTAATAAAGCTAATACATAATACATAACCCTTAATGTGACATATTACTACATTAGTCAAACATATGCTGAACATTTCATATTAATAACTATTAGTAAGTACACTTCGTGAACATTTGCGGCAACTCAGCGTGATCACATTTTCCAATGCGTGCATTATTCTTCTACGTTATTATGTTTTCTACACTCATGATACATGCACACCTATTAATAATTTTTATTAAAACACCTTCACTAGCACTGGGCAGTTACAAAAGCCTGCTCTTTACACATCTGCTTCCATTGTCTGCTCCTTCACATCTCTCCCCCTAAAGTTCCTGCTCATCAGTCCTACTCTGGGCCAGCTATTCCACTGACTATGTCTTCCTACCCTTCCCCTCGGACATTACAGTACCAGGCTCCTGCAACTGGGTTAACAGAAGGGCAACACTATTAAATTCTGAAGACAGTGACAATAACACAAGAGCAAATGGCTCAGCCTTGTCAGACCAGCATTCATAGGTCATCAACCAAGGCCATCAAAGTAGTCTCTGTACTATGTAATACACATAAACTGAATTCACCAGAGTCAAGGACCTGGCTGTGGTCTAGAAAAGCTGACAGAAGTTGAGTATCATACTTTTCCACAAGGTTAGCTGCACAGATATTGGAGAAAAAATTGCAACCCTGCTTGGATCTCAATGTGCTAACCAATGAGACCACTGTGGAACGAAGGCAGTGTACAGGACCATAGTTTGAATATTTTTTTCAGTAAATCAGGCTGTTATGGTGAATGGCTCTGAACAAATGACAGAGATTTAAAAACAATTCTCTTGTCTACCAGAAGCCAGTGGAGGGTCTTTAGAATTGTAAGGGCACATGAGTAGCATGGAAGTGCAGAGCAAATCTAGTTGCCACTTTTTATACCTTTTTATCAGGCTGATGTCCATATTCATTGTTATAAAGAAAGGCAACAATGGTTTGTACTGATGCATATCCAGTGTAACTTCTAGACATTTGCACGTTTAGATGCTCATACACCACAACCCAGATGTGAAAAGTCTAACCAGAAAAAATAATTCTGCTCAGCCTAGTAAAACCAAAATATAGTACCGGAGCATTCTCATTATGAGGATATAAGTAATCAAGGATCACAGATATGTAGAGTGTACAGATTTTACTTATTAATTACATAAATATACACTATATATACATATTTATATATATATTTACAGAGTGTTGTTTTCAATAATAATGCACTAGTCCACATTAGATGAGGCTGTCTTCCCCATTGTTTTAGCATGAAATGTAGTCCTTGAAATTATTGATAGTTCGTATCCATCAAGTTGTAGAGGTTGTGATTTGCATGAATGTCCTTAGTCAATTCGAAGATTCAAGCTGATTGATGCAAACATTCAGCCAACAAGTTTTTGTCCCTGATGAGACTTCTTTAAGGCTGATAATAAGCTCCAAAGCCAGAATACCTATATTGCTAAAATAATCGCACTGTACCTCAACCAGTAAGTGTCACATGCATGTCCAACAAATGTTAGGATATGCGGTTAACAAGTGACCATAGATGAAAACCACAAAATTGTGAATCATTAACAAGTGGTAAAGAGTGTAAGAACACCAAAAAAGTGTTGTGACCACAGGAAAGGAGAGAAGTCACAATAACATGCTACATGGATCTTGTCAGATCTCTGTAGATGTAAAGAAGACATTCTACAAGCTTCCAAATAGTAAATAAAGGATTGAGATCAGTACCCGTGCAAAGAGGTGAGAGTCACCGCCATAGGACACAAAAAATGTAATACTAGAAAATGTCCTGAAGTAGCCCAATATTTGTAGAAAGCACAGCTCCTACCATCTAAAGTACCACAAATGGAATCTTCCAAAATAAAGATAAGATGGATGAGGAACTTGAAAAGTGTTTTCATCTATGGTAAGTGGTTAGGAGTAACTGAAAAGAAATATGAAAAAAGTTAAACAAAAGTCCCTTCCTAAAACCATCATGAATTCTCAGTTCACAAAAAATTTAAAACTAACCTTCACATCTCAAAGTGTAGGAAATTAAGGAGCCTCCATAGCAAAATTAGCAAAAATCCATAATTTTGGGATCCAAATACAGATGCAAAGTTGTGTTTATAATCAATGGTGATCCATAAGCTATATTATTCAAACATCCAAGTAGCAGACAGTAGTATGTAGCAGAGGATTTTTAATTGGGCCTTGATACACCTTCAAAATAAGGTTTCTGTACAAAACAAGAGATAATGTTAGAAATGGGATCTCTAGTTGGCAGTCGTTTTGCACCCTGTCCAAGTAGGAACCCTCACTCTAGTCACTATAAGGGAGATACCAACTCAGATAACCCCTGCTGAACCCTTTGGTAGCTTGGCATGAGCAGTCAGGCTAATCACAGAAGGAATGTGTAAAGCATTTGCCCATAACACACAGTAAGACAGTAAGAACACTACAAAAGGGCACCACACCATTTTTAGAAAAATAGCCAATATTTATCTATGTAAAACAAGACCAAAACGAGAAAAATCCAACATACATTAATGAAGATATGAATTTTGTAAGAATTAACTTAAAAACAGTTTTTTGAAGTCGATAGCTCAGCCTGGGGCTATCACGACATTGTGATCAACAAAACCAACAGTTCGGGCCGGCCACGGCGTTATGGGCCAGCTACCTTGTTGGGAAGACCCGCAAAGAGTACCTTTGGATTTGTAGAGCGTTATGATGCTCGCGGTGACCTCCAGAAAGCGACATCGCTGGCATTGTGGTGTTGGTTCCAGAGTTGGTGCGGGGGTCACTGGGCCCTTGAAATCACATGTGTTGTGGATCGAACTCTGGGCTGATGAAGTCAGGAGCGCTGGCGTGGATGTCGTGGGGGCTGCAGTGCGGAGCGGGATGGTGTGAATTGCAGTGCCCACAGGTCACGGTGCAGGCAGCGGCTTGGTGACAGTGTCCAGCAGCGTCATTGAGACTAGGGCTGTGGTGTGAAGTGGGGCAGTGCGATATGCAGTGTCACTAGGTCATGGTGCAGGCAGCGGTAGCATCGTTGCTGAAGCACTGTCATCGATAGGCCCAAGTCAGTGGTGCGGTACACCTCCGTGCGGCCTCCACGGGTCCTGGTGAAGGCAGGGCACCTGCTGACACACTGGAGTTGATGGTGCTGGCGTCAGTGGACCGGGGCTGCGGTGTGGGATGGAAAGGTGCTTCAGGTACCTCACGATGTCCATAGGCCACAGTGCAGGTAGCGGCGCCACTGTCAGCAAAAGCGGCTGCATCGGGGATGCCCAGGCTGCGGTGTGAGCAAGGCGAAGCCGAGGTGCCGGGCCCACAGGTCACAGTGCAAGCAGCGGCTCGGTGGCAGCGTCAGATGGCGATGGCGGTGAGACCAGGATTGCGTTGTGAAGCGGGGCGGTGCGATTCTGTGCACCATCAGTAGGTGACAGTGCAGGCCACTGGCGCCGTTGACGGCGTCGCAGTGGTTTTTCTTCTTCAATAGCACAAAATACACAGTTCCCAGTGCTGTAGGCAGATGAAACTGTGGGGGGCACTACGGTGCACTAAAGGTGCACAGGGCCTGTAAATCAACTACTTCTAGTGGGCCTGAAGCCCTGGTAGTGCCACCTGCACGAGTATCTCTGTAAACATGGCTTCGTCCTTCCACTGCAGTATCTGTGTGTGCAGTTTTAAACTGCCAATTCGACCTGGCAAGTGCACCTACTTGCCAGGCCCAAACCTTCCCTTCCTATACATGTAAGGCACCCCTAAGGTAGGCCTTAGGTAGCCCCATGGACAGGGTGCAGTGTATGTTAAAGGTGGGATATGTACTGATGTGTTTTACATGTACTAACAGTGAAATACTACCAAATTTGTTTTTCACTGTTGCAAGGCCTATCTCTCTCATAGGTTAACAAGGGGGCTGCCTTTAAATAACCTTTAAGTGCAGTTTCCCTTTGGGAGCAGATGGAAATGTGGAGTTTGGTGTCTCTGCACTCACAATATAAAAATGCATCTTTTAGTAAAGTTGATTTTAAATTATCAGTTTGAAAATGCCACTTTTAGAAAGTGGGCTTTCATGCTTAAACCATTCTGTGATTCTGCCTGCTTGTGTATTCCTTGTCTGGGTCAGACTGACAGCTGGACTGTTTGTGCATCTCAACAAGACAGTGATACAAAGGGAGCTGGGGTGTATCCTGCATATCCTGATGGGCCATCTGAGCTAGAGAGGAGTGGTCACTTACACCTGAATGGGCTGTGCCTGCCCTCACACAATGCAGTCGCTAACCTCGTGGTGTGAGTCTGGAGCCAGGCCTGGGCAAGGCAGGATCTTGTGAATAAAAGAGACGTTCCTTTGAAGTTTGCCTACTTCAAAGACTGAAAGGGGAATAAGTAGTGGACCCAGAACCCCAGATTTTTAGATTACTTCTGGATTCAAGAGGAACCTCTGCCAAGTACAAGAGCTGGAGGAGGAGTACTGCCCCTTTGCCTGTGACTGTGCTTTTCTGGGTTGGCCTGCAGTTGCTGCGTCTGCCTGAGAGAGGACAAATACGGGTGTTTGTGGTATATTCCTGCTTGTGAAGAATCTCCAAGGGATCCCTGATAGATCATCAGATTACAGGTTACAGATAAAGGCATGAACCAAGATAGTGAGTTATGTTATTTCTTACAAACACCAATTTTCACTACAAAAGTCACCACCACACATAACTCTCAAATATTAAACTATGTATGATGAGACATTCAAAATAAGATACAACTATTATTTTGAAATTTGTTTATTTAAATGCATAATCTCTCAGTTCAAGGCATATTGATGGAGCAATGAATCTTTATGTTGAACAGAATAATGACCCCCAATTATTTCTACTGCGGAGTTTTCTCAAAACAATGAAATCATTGTCAATGTTTTTGGATGATTTATTATCTCAGAAAAGTTTTTATATCTGTTAAGGTAATAATGAAATTTTAAAGTATTGAATATGACTCTCACACAGGTTTCTTTCCCCACCTTTTTTTGGAGTTTAGATAATTCTTCTCTTCTCTGTTTATAATAGGTCTCATGTTGGATTGGGGGGATCACATTAATGGAGCTCATTTTGCACTCACTGCCTTTCTTTCATACTTTTCCTTTTTTCTTTTATATTTTTTGTGTTCTCCTTTCTTGCTTACTAGTTCTTGTAGTGGTTATACGGCATTGCACTTACCGCCAAAGTAGTTGTTAGACGTTTTTTATTTTTGTTTAACCTGGATTCAATAAATTATGGCCAATAATATGTTTCTTACTTGATTTGCATTTAGAGAACTTCCATTACGCAAATTTCCTTGTATTTTGTTAGTTTTTTGGGTGCACTATAGTGCTCGCTTTTGTATACATTTTTTCAGGTTCGGTGACATGACGTACGTATGTTCAAGACGTCACCAACACGTTTCCATGACACGTGCGTACAGCCTAGGCTTCATAGGAAAGCCTATAGCACGCGCACACTGAATTCAGAATGCGCAAAGAGCACCGTCAAAGCCAAGGGACATGCCGGCTTGTGTAGGTAGCACTTAGGTAACGGATTAGGACGGATGTAAATTAACCGGATAATGAGTACTGGTTGTGAATAACTTAGATAATCTTTATCTGAGGGGTCAAAAATAGGTGCACTTAACATTTGATTGTAAATTTAAACAATACTTATGCACTGGATAACGGAGCTGACGGCGGGAAACATATCAACTGTTTAACCGCATATAGATATCTCTTTATATTCCCGCAGCACACGGTGCCCAACAATAATATAAATAGGCTGATGGACCCTATTTGTTTTTTTCAGTTTTATTGGAGTTTGGTAAACAATGTTTATGTAGTGGAAAACCGAGCTGGCGGTGGATAAATATATTAACTATTTGACCGCATACAGATATCTCTTTATATTCCCACAGCACACAATGCCCAATGATAATAAAAATAGGCTGATGGGTGCTATTTGGTTTTTCAACTTTGAAGGAGTTTGGCAAACAATGTTTATGTACTGGATAACGGAGCTGGTGGCGGATAAACATACCAAATATTTGACCGCATATAGGTATCTCTTTGTATTCCCCACAGCACACAATGCCCAATGATAATTAAAAATAAGCTGATGGATACTATTTGTTTTTTTCAGTTTTAAAGGACGCGTCTATACGTTTTTCTCATTGTTGTCTACTGTCTCTTTTAGTTTTGGGGTGTGACATGATGGTTGTGCGAAATTGTAGTTATTAAGCCTCTTGTTTTGTACAGAAACATTATTGTGAAGGCGTATCACAGAAAAATTAAAATTCCTCTGCTACATACCACCACCTGCTACTTGGAAGTTTGGATATTATAGCTTATGGACCACCAATGATTCAAGACACAATTTTGTGTCTGCATTTGGATCTCAAAATTAAGGATTTTTGCTACTTTTCCCATGGACGCTCTTTAATTTCCTACACTTTGAGACATGAAGGTTAGTTTTCAATGTTTTGTGGAATGAGAATTCATGATGGTTTTAGGAAGGGACTTTTGTTTATATTTTTTCATAATTTTTTTTAGTTACTCCCAAACGCTTACCATAAAGGAAGACACTTTTCAAGTTCCTCATCCATCTTATCTTTATTTTGGAAGATTTCATTTGTTGTACTTTAGATGGTAAGAGCTGCACTTTCTGCAAGTATTGGGCTACTTGAGGACATTTTCTAGTACTACATGTTTTGTGTCCTATTGTGACTCTCACCTCTTTGCATGGGTACTGATATCACTCCTTTATATACTATTTGGCAGCTTGTGGAATGTCTTCTTTACATCTATAGGGATCTGACTGGATCCATGTCGCATGGTAGTGTGTCTTTTCTCCTTTCCTGTGGTTGCGAAATTTTCTTGGTGTTCTTACTCTCTTTACCACTTATTAATGATTCACAATTTTGTGGTTTTCATCTATGGTCACTTGGTAACAACACATCCTAACATTTGTTGGACATGCATGTGACACTTACTGGTTGAGGTACAGTGAGAGTAATTTAGTAATATAGGTATTCTGATTTTGGAGCTCATTATCATTCTATTATCAGCCTTGAAGAAGTCTCTGATCAGGGAGGAAACGTGTGTCGGATGAATTTTCGCATCAATCAGCTTGAATCTTCGAATTGACTAAGGACATTTATGCAAACCACAACCTCTCCAACTTGATGGATATGAACTATCATTAATTTCAAGGACTATGTTTCATGCTAAAACAACGTGGAAGACAGCTTGATCTAGTATGGACTAATACATTCTTATTGTAAAGAATACTCAGTATATATTGTGTATATCTATTTAATAAATAAGTAAAATATGTACACTCTACGTGCTTGTGATCTTTGATTACTACCATGCACATAACGAGAATGCTCCGGTACTATATTTTGATGTCCATATCCATTGCCAAGAGAGTTGCTATAGTCTAGGTGAATTAACAAGATAGCCTGGATCACCACTCTATAGAACGTTTTGGACTGAAAAGCAGGATATTTCTGCGTACTGTCAGGAGGAAAAAGAAGTTTGAGGCTATACTTTGAACCTGTTTGTGATAATTTGGGATACTGGTTGAGGGGGAAGAAACCCTACTCAAACAGCTACCATAATCCTTGTCAGGGTGAAGCGCAAGCAAACCCCAAGTTAACCAGTGCTTCACTCTCTATTGTCACAGACCAGTGAGGCTTAACTTAGAGGCAATGTGTAAAGTATTTATTCTACACTTCAAAATGTAACACAGTGAAAACTTAACATAAAAGAATCCTAAAGCATGTTTAGCAAAATAGAGTGATTTCTAATAAATAAAACAAGGCTGAAGTGACAACAATCCAATCGGTAGAACCAGAGATAGTCCATTTAAAAGATTTCAGTGAATAAAGTGCAAAAAGCACAAAGTGTCAAATGTGGATATCTGGCCATACTGGAACAAAGTCACAAGTTCAGACCTACAGTGATGGAGTGCAGGCTGGCTAGAGGGACCTAGCTATGTCACGCTGAACAAAAGTACCTTAAGTCCTGGTTGTGTCACGCAGCCAAAGCGATGAGTCGTTCCAGGGAAAGGAGAAACTGCAATGGGAGGTCCGGTTTCACCGTTGAGGATCCCATTGATGAAGGCTTGGCATGTGAAGACTGGCGTCATGCATTTGAGGTGATGCGTGGGTTGGGAAGAGCTGTGAGGATATGATGTGAGAACCTACGTCATCGAGGCTGTCACCATCAAGAGTAGTGTGAGGGCTTGCGCCAATGATGCTTTGCACAGTAGCAGTTCTGATGTGGTCTGTGAGATCAATGCAGAGTCCTTGCACTGGAAGAACCCTTGCAGCAGAGGCGATGCGTCGGTTCTGCTCAGGGTTATGCCACAGAGTAGAGGAGATGCATCGGTTCTGTGATATCTGCAGATGGGCTGTCAGATCACCTTCAGGTCCACTTCCAAGGGTCCGGGACTGGGGTGGTACCGTGAAAGGTAGGATTCAAGGATGTTGGAGCCTTCTGTCACTGAGGCTGTAGTCAGGAGACCAGCCAAGTAGCTGCTGAAGTAACTTTGGGGTACTGGGTTCAACAGATGCAGGTCCAGTCCTTCTCACCCAGGCAAGAGGGCAGCAAGCAGCAGGGCAGCTGTCTTTCAGAGCAGCAGTCCAGCAGAGTAGCAGTCCTTCTAGCAGCACAGCAAGGTTACTTCCTAGCAGAGTATCCCACGTCCAGAAGTCTACTGAAGAGTTGGTGCGTGGGGTCCAATATTTATACGTGGGCAATCTTTTGAAGTGGGAGAAGCTTCTACAGGTTTCCCTTTGAAGTCCCCAGGCATCCTGCCTTCCCTGGCTCCAGACTAACTACAGGGGGTAAGCAGACATTTGTGTGGAGGCAAGACACAGTCTAGTCAGGTGTAAGTAGGGCTGTGCCCAGCTCTGCTCTCCCATCCTGCCAGTGATAGCCCATCCAAGCACACTTAAGCTCTCTATTGTGTGTGGCTATCTAGGGAGAACACACAAAGTTCTACTGTCAGCTTCATCCAGTCAAGTGACTCAGGGACACACTGCAGGTGCTAAATGGCTAAGGCAAGAAAATGCCAACATACTAAAAGTGGCATTTTCAGAATTGTAATTTAAAACCTGACTTCACCAAGCTAGAGGAATTTTCAATACAATTCTAAAGACACCAAACATGACCTGAATACCTGCTTCCATTTGGAAATTACCACTTATTAGATATAATAAGTTAACTCCAAGGTTAGCCTATGGGAGAGGTCGACCTTGTAATAGTGAAAAACACATTTAAGAGTTTTTCATGACCAGGGCATGTAAAACTAAAAACTATATGCCCACTTTTTAAATACACTGCACTGCTCTCTGGGCTGTCCGGGGCCTACCCCAGGGGTGTCATATGTATTGAAAAGGACAATTTGGGCCTGGCAAAAGATGTATTTTGCTATGTTGAGATGACATTTGAAAACTTCACACATACAGGCTGCATTGGAAGGCCTGAGACATGTTTAGTGAGCTACTTAAGTGGTTGTCACAATCAGTGCTGCAGGCCCACCAGTAGGATTACATTTACAGGCCCTGGGCACCTATAGTGCCCTTTACTAGGGACTTATAAGTGAACAAAATATGCCACTTGTGGATAAATCCATGTTACCATGTTTTAAGCAGAGAGCACTGGCACTTTATCGCTAGTTACCAGTGGTAAATTGCCCAGAGTCCTAAAGTCAACAAAAACAAGTTCAGAAAAAAAAGGAGGAAGGCAAAAAAGTCTGGTGATGACCCTGCAGAAAAGGCCATTTTGAACAGCAGCATAGCCATTAATAAATATATTGGCCAGAAGACTTAAATGCAAGTACACCCATATATTAAAGTCCCCAACTACTACAAAAGTTGCCTCTCCTTAACACGACCCTGAAAATGGGTGCAAAATATTGAAGGGTTTTCTCTATAGCTAACAGTTCTCTCCAGTTCAAGGAATTCAATTTTTCTTACAAATACTAAAGTTCCTGTATTCTCCCAACCCAGACTGCTTGCATGTGTGGTTAGATAAACTGGGAGAGGGAGATTCAAATATAATCCTATCTTGAGATTTTCCAAAATTAACCACTACTACTACAGATCTAGGCACACCTGAATCTGATGAATCTGATCAAATTAAAGGACCCATAAGCAGTTCTGCACATAACATGAGAAACAAATGTGATGCCTATAAGAAAATAAGAGAAGAGTATCAACCTATTTAATGTGTTTATTTAAAGGGAGGGGCCCGTAGAGCCAAAAACAATTAACATGGCTGAATTACATCCTTATAGGTTCATACATTTCCAAAACTGTGCCCAAGGCCCCTAGTAAGTTTCTCACAGGTGTACACCATAAGAAATTATGTACCTCAGCTGAACAAGAATAAAGATACTTCAGACTTTATCCTGTTGTATCTCTATTTGTTCAGTGTTAATAACATCGAAAGACTGGATATAATGAAGACATGTCTCTGTTTGATACTGACATTTCCAAACCTTTGCTAAGTTCTACTGGGGATAGTCACAAAGATAAGTTACCCTTGTGAATATGTTACAGATGCATCAGTCAAGATTCTGCCATCCTGCCACTAGGCAGCGCTCACGAAGGCCTTCTGGACTCCTGCATTTATCATTAAGTATGAGATTAGACGCTTCTACATCTCACCTTGCCAGATTTACTTTGTATTCCAGTCCCAGCTGACATTTTATTAGCCTGATTCATCATGGGCCTTGTAGCTCCCTCTGTCTTCAGATCCTTCCTAGATCCCAACTTGGTGGTGGTTTCTTGTCTGCTAGAGTTGTTCCTGGATCCTACAGTTTTGAACATTTTATGTCTGGATGCATTTCTGTCTTTGCTCCGGTCCACAATCCATTTCAGGTTTTCCTGTTCCCTGTCTTGTGTCTCCTGGTTCCCTGTGTTTACTTTTCTACAAGCCTCAGTTCAGCTTTACCTTCATTTGTGGTTCCCTGCCTCCTTGCTCCAGGTTAATTCCTGGCACCTCTCTGTCTTCCTGTACCTGTGCTTCTCCCCTGAGCCTCCAGCAACTTCACCCGTGTGAGTGCAGAGGGTTGTGGCTTGCAACTGACTCCTGTTGTGCCTCCTTGTGCTTTATGTACTTGCTACTGTTAATTCAGGCTTGTCCTTTGATTCTGTTTCCATTGTTCCTTGTTTTCCTGCATCTCTGTTCCAGTGTTAGCCATAGTCCATAGTCTCCTATCTGCACTCTTCTTGATCTGCCCTGTTATATTCAGACTCCTTGCCTTGTACTCTGTGTTCCTGTTTGTCTGTATATTTACGTCTTGCCTTGTTTGAGTGCAGATCTTTCCTAACATTGTTCTCAGAATTTAATTCCTGTTCCTGAACCTGATTCCAGTTCTGCTTTGCCTGAGCCCCGTTTCTGTTTTTGGTGTTCCGTGTTCTGTTTCTTGTTGTGGTCTCATATTGTTATCTGTATTTCAATGTTTTCTAGGGTGCCAGTTAGATTCCAAGGCTTTTGCCTTTGGCACATAAAAATACACAGTGCACTTTCTCCTTCAGAGCTGCTAAGTGTCTCCCAGAACTCTGTGAAATTAGCCTGCTCCTCACGTTGGTAGAAGATCTTTTAAGCTCACAGAGAGATCATTTCCGAGGAGTAGACAAACTATAATTATTGACAGCTTGTCTATTGTTTCCCTACTTTATATTCCTGTTGTGTATACTTATGTTTGCTTGCATACTACCAGAGCCCAATTCACAGACTGTCCCCGCCTGTTTCAGTCCTCTACTACTATCCTGCTTCCTATCCAGACATTTGGTACTCTCTTGTTTGTATCCCCTTCAGACCACACACAAACCCAGTGTACAGTCTTGTCCCAGTCTCTCACAGCTAGTTCCCTTGGACCACCCAATGGCAACTTTACTCTTACACTTTAGAGTAACTTTACTACTGTTGGCTATTTACAAAATCCAAGTGTAAAGTTACTCAGAAGTGTAGACTTACACATCTCCACCCCCTGAAACAGAGAATGAAAACAAACTTAAAATAGAAAGTTAATTGAAAAAAACGGTAGCAAGTCTAGCACTATACAAGATTAACCAATGGGACTGCAACACCCTCCCATAGAGAGTAATAGAGGCAGGGACCTAAATGTTAACCTAAAAAAAAAGAAATTGTAAATTAAATGAAATTATTTTTAAATAGTTAAAATAAAAATAGTTAAAATGTAATGTGAAAAAGTATTAAATAGTGCAGATTTATTATTCATTTACAGAATATTTATTATATTTTAATTTAAACATTAATGTAATTAATGTATTAAAATATAATTAAATTATTTTAACTAAGTCTATACATCACTTTTAATAATCATTAACGGATAGTATCAATATTTTTATTTTACTTTGGGTAGGATTTTTTTTAAATGAATCTTCTACAAAATAATGTTAATTTAATTGAATATATTTAAATTAATTTATATATAACATTAATTTACATTTATATTTAACATAAAATATTAAAATGTTTACTACCTTTGTGCAAGTGTAATAAACTTTAAAAAAAATTCCTATACTTTATCATACAGAAATCTCTGCCACTGAGGTGGAGATCTCCATTTGGTAAAGAATAATTTTCCCTATACTTTAACATATCAAGATTTCCACCCCATCAATGGAGTCTCCCTCTGTTATTTTTATGCATTAAAACATATTAATATTGTTAAATAAAATTAGGTCAAATCATTAATTCTATTTAAGTAAAATTTGATGTTAATAGTTAAATTGAAAATGTTAAATTAATTTATAATTACAAAATAAATATGACTTATTATATATATTTTAATATTAAATGTATAAATATTTCTACTTATACGAATGAGGAGAAATTAAAGGACATATATGCAGTATGCCCATGGTTATGTTTAAATAAAGAGAGTGGCCCATAGAATCAGTAGGACTTCATGCGGCCTAGTTACTACAGTATAGTTTCTTACTTATCGAAATCTGTGAGGAAAGGCCTAAATCAGTTTCTCGTTGCTGGACACCCCAAAATATTAACTGCTTCAGCTGAACACGATTAAAGATGCTTCACTCAGTATCTTGTTATATCTGTATTTGTTTCTATGTTACTTTTGAAAATTACTTTGCTTTAGTGTATAGTAAAAATGTTTAGGTGGGAATTAATTTAATTTACACTTCAGCCAAATATTTTGAATTTAATTTAATATACTGAAAATAATTCAACATTTTAAGTCACAATTAAGATAATGGTGCTATCATTTTTAGGATTGTTCTACATTTAAAATAAATAAATACAATTAATTTACATTACTATTTAACATAAACATATTTTTCAATAACATTTTCCAAGTTTATTTTCTCTATACTTCACCATACTGTCTGATTCAGAGATCTACACCATTGGGTTAGAGATCTCCCTATGGTAATGTATATATAAAGACCCTCCCCCCAACTGCCCAGATCATCCAATTGAAATGTATAGGGTATGTTTTCGTATATTTCAACATATGAAGATCTTTGCTCTGATTGCAAAGTCTACTGACTAATGCTGTTATGAATGTTATTGCTGTGTCACATTATCTTTTTGTTTTTTGGAGAGAATGGCAACCTTTATACCTCCTTGCCCTTTCCTATAACCCATCCACCCCCAGGTGCTTGCTGTGACAGTTACTTCCTTTTTTCGACTTTGAGAGCTCTGAGACCCCCCTCCATTGCTTTGTTAAATGGACCTCAGTTTATTTACTTTGCAGTGAAAGAAGACAGGAAGATCGACACTCAGCAGAAGCAGACCCACTGATTCAAGGAAGACAACAACAGGAAAATCTCACAAAGGATGGTAAAAATGTGTGTTGTACTTTATGGTTTGAGTTGTCAATAAATCACTAAGAAACCACCTGTTATTTGAAGAGAACAGTAATATAAAAGTGGGTGAGGAAAGACTTGATGAGCACAGCAAAATGCTGACTATTCCTATGGAAAAAGAAGTACATATAGATAAGCTAGAATGTCTACAAGCTAGCACTATAGTAGGAACAACCAAACCTGGCCATATGGATTTGAAGATACTATGAATAGGAGTTTAGGGGAACACAAGAGTACGTGCAGAAACTGCAAAGAGCTAGTTTGCTGTCTGTACACATTGCAGGCTTGTACACCCTCATGAAAAAGCTCTCAATTTGTAGGATATGCACAGTAGTGAAATTATAAACAGAGAGGTAGCCAACCCACCCCAGTAGAATGCAGGATGGTAATTGAACAATGAGATCCACAGGGAAAACCAAAACAGGTGTTTTTCGTGTTTGAACCACATATAAATAGAGTTTTCCTATCAATGACTCAAAGCCTGATTATGAGCTTGGTGGAAAGGGTACCACTGTTGGAACAGAGTCAGATTCCCAGTCCACCAATTTGGCGGTCTGGCTGCTGAATTATGATGTTGGCGGGTTGCTGAAAGAGAGGCCGCCGGGGTCCCACCAAATCTGTCAGCCATTTACCGACCACCTCGACGGTGGCATGGGGAAAAGCAGCTGTCAGAGGGTGGTACAAACAAGGTTCCCGCTGTCGGGATTACGAAGTACATTTACGTTGAACTGACTGTGGTGGGGAGACAGCCTGCTTAAAGAAAACGTAAACAAAGGAGATGGGGTGCAAGCTCACCCATTTCCTTCCTTTCCCTTCAGTTTCCGATGTGGACCCCGTCATCCAGGGCCCTCTTTCACAGCAGCAACGCTACACCAAAGAAAACGATATTGTCGGGGCAGAAACACAGGTAAGTACATTGTATACTTTTCTCCCATTGACTGGACTGGGCACATATGGTCTGGACTCCAGCATTAGAAAAGTACTTGTATAAGGTATTTGTTCACATATGCCATGCATATGTGTACATTTTACACCTACATAGTCAAAATGTACACATCTGCATCAATACATATGAAAAATATTTTATTTATTTATTTATTAATTGGTCATAAATAAAACACAATAACACAAGGAAGGACGATAAATGGTAGAGCAAAGATTGAAGAAAAAAACAAAAAATATGTAACACGCAAAAGGGTGTGGCTAGATACTGCACATAGGATACAGGATGGGACTGTAAAAAAGAAAAACAGTGATGATTCCAACTTAGAAGGCGGGAGGTCATGGCCAGACTGTATATACACAAGACCCCCCCGGATGGGGCCCAGACTGTAGATAATGCCGCTAGTCATTATCTACAATCAAGTACTCGAAGATTCCTGTATTGATTAATTTGTGCCATCAGATCAGAAGATTGGGAGCTTGGGCCACTAACCGGGAACAGTTGGGCTAGAGCAATAGTAAAAAAAAAAGAAATATCACTTAAATGGCCGGGTACAAAAGGTGAATGATGCAATGTGATTAATTTAGCACCCCATCTCAGATTGGTCAGATACAGACTGCCATTAATGTAATATAGATGGTCAAGTGACGAAGATGTGGATTGAGTCAGCCAAATTCTCAGAACATCGGAAACACTTAGGGCCTCATTACGAGTTTGGCGGTCTTTTGGCAAGACCGCTGCGGTGGCGGCCGCCAAAAGGCTGCCAGGTTGGTAATCCGACTGCTGTATTATGACTCACACAGTGAAGACCGCCAAAAACAGCTGTTATTCCGAAACCGCCAGGACACTGGAGGACAAAAAAGAGGCAGGCCCACCACCAGCACCGTCAGCCTGACAAAATGCACCCACCAGATTATGAGTCGCAAATCACTACAGCGCTTCTTCCATGGCAGAAAATCATTGGCGGTGGGAACCGCGGCAGTCAGAACTCACATCAGTCAGAGCACCACACCACGTTGGATAGTTTGAATACCCCCACTCCTGACACACATCCACACACCTGACACACCAACTCGCTGCACTATACAACACACCCCTACATAACCTCATGCAATAGAACGCCATTCAGATACTCTGAGAAGCCAATAATATAGATATACCACTTTTACACTTTAGGTACACATACACATCTTACTCAGCACACACCCCACATCAGCACAGCTAACACAATACACACATCACTAGCACACACAATCTGCAACGACTGTCTCCACCTCACATTGCAGCAACCACACCTCACCAATTACCTAACAGTGCACCCTTACACTCACAACACCCCCACACACCATCTACACAACCACTACCATGTCCCCAAAAAAACACCCACATTTCACTGATGATGAGTTGAGGTTCATGGTGGATGAAATTGTCAGGGTAGAGCCACACCTCTTTGGAGAATAGGCTAGTCAACAGGGTCAATTCTATAGGCAGTCATCCACGCACAAGGGACGACATCAGGAAGATGTGGAACAACCCATAGGGTAAGGTTTGTTCCATGGCATCCAGGTACCAGATAGCCGTGCAAAAGACTGGTGGTGGTCCCCACCTCCTCTCCCACAGTTCACATCATGGGAGGAGAAGGTCTAGAACATACTGCATCCTGAAGGCCTGACAGGAATATCTGGGGGACTGGAGTCTGGTAAGTACCCACAACATTTATGTCACACAATTGACTAGTCCTGCATGCTTCCCCACCACCCAAATCCTCCCTATTTAACTATTGTAGCCACTACATCTCTCACCTAATCACCTAAAGCCCCTCTCTGCCATGCCAACTCTTCACTCAGCCCAACTGCCCCCACAGCCCTAGGAAATGCCACGTTAACTACAGGCTGATCAGATCATTACGAGTCCTAGAAGGCACTAACCCATCATTGTGAAAACCTGGATTGTGCACATGACATCACATGTCGTGCATGTATAACTAATATACTGGCTACACCACCTAGAGTGTTCTAGTGAGGACCAGCACAAGACAATGACAGCAATGTAATGGCACACTCACAATAGCAATCAAAGCAAAACACAACTACAGCTGAGAGACCATTCACAATGGCCACAGCTCAAATATCCCAAACTAGATATAGACGGACCTGGTTTGGAAAGTAAGATGGCAGAGTCAATGCATGTGAACAACATCTAGTTACAGGACAATTTCCCCTGCGTACTCACATACTGGGGGTCATTTTGACCCTGGCGGCCGGTGACCGCCAGGGTCACCGACCACGGGAGCACCGCCAACAGGCTGGCGGTGCTCCCTCGAGCATTCTGACCGCGGCGGTTCAGCCGCGGTCAGAAACGGAAAGTCGGCGGTCTCCCGCCGACTTTCCGCTGCTCGGGTGAATCCTCCATGGCTGCGGAGCGCGCTCCGCAGCCATGGGGATTCTGACACCCCCTACCGCCATCCTGGCGGTAGGGGGTGCCGCGGGGCCCCTGGGGCACTGCAGGGGCCCCCGTAAGAGGGCCCCACTGTGTATTTCAGTGTCTGCAAAGCAGACACTGAAATACGCGACAGGTGCAACTGCACCCGTCGCACCTTCCCACTACGCCGGCTCCATTCGGAGCCGGCGTCCTCGTGGGAAGGTAGATTTGCCCTGGGCTGGCGGGCGGCCTTTTGGCGGCCGCCCGCCAGCCCAGGGCAAATCTCAAAATACCCTCAGCGGTCTTGTGACCGCGGAGCGGTATTTTGACGGGGGAACATTGGCGGGCGGCCTCCGCCGCCCGCCAATGTTAGAATGACCCCCACTGTGTTCCCACTAGGACACCATGGTGCATTGTGCTGCTTTAATGTGTGACTCTAGGTGCTCTAGGTAACAGAGCTGAACAGTCATGTCATATATCAGACATAATCAGACTGCATCTGCACAAACACCTGTACCTAATTAGTATGACAGCTATCAACATGGAGTAAGGAAAACAAGTCACAGAGTTGTATGTACAACTATGATATGCTGTACAGCATTTGTCAGTGTCATTGTCATTGCAGAAAGTCAAGTTAAGCCACTGCATCTCACAAAAAAGCAACCAAACACACGTTCTAACCTGAACTCTGTGTCTCACTTCCTCCTCAGGTAACCTTGCAATTGCCACCATGGAGAGGATACCTGAGACTGTCAGGCCCCCCTCAGGAAGAAGACTCCAGTAAGGACAACACGCTTGGATGTCTGGACACTGACGAATAACCTGGCCCATCTGGGACACCTGGTCAGTCAAATACTCTCAATCTCATCCTGCCCACATTGTGTGCCCAACAGTACAGGGACCTGAGTCTAACCGTGACACTCCTGACAATGATGAACCTCCAACCACTGTGAGTGGGCACACTGTGCCAGGGGCACAGGCACGTAGAGGTAGGGTGCATGGGAGGGATGCTGTGGGCCAGAGGATGGGACCTCAAAGTGACACAACTGACCAGCAAATCATCTCCCAAGTCTTGGGAGTCTACCAAAGTCCCCAAGACAGGATGGGCCAGATCATCACCATGTTGGAGGAAAATCAAAGGCTGCAGAGGGAACACCACCAGGAAGTCATGCAGCAGTGGCAGGCACAAAATACCCACATGGCTACCATTGCAGGGGTTCTGAGGGACATCAGTACCACCCTGATTGGTTTCTCCACACACCATCAGTCCCCTTCCACTAGCAAATGTTAAATCTGCTCCTTCTACATATGCAGCAGCTAGTGGAATGGAGGGCCTGCCAGGGGAACTTCATGCCTCAGACACCCCTCCCCATGTAGCTGAAGAACCACCCCGCAAACGTGGACGTCTACCCAGACATCCAGCTGGAGCAGATGTCAAGACCAAGCCCATTGCCAAGAAGTGAACCTCTCCTGATTTGTCACCCTTGTGTGCCACAGATACACCCTCTTGACTGATAAGAAACCTAACTCCATTTTCCCATGGTACAAGGACAATGGACTTGTGTAACCAAGTGGTGTAGCAGCTACCCTGATGAATATATTAACTATGACTTCACTCATCACTTTTATTTTCATTTCTTTAAGTGTAACTGATAGTATTTTGATATGCACAATACATCACAATTAAACACAGCTCCTGTGTATGTGTCCTTTATAATACATTTACAATAGTCATGGTTGCCAACTGTTGTCTGGTCATGCCCCACTGTATCAAATAGTCAGGTAAAGGGTTGTCAGACAGGGGCCCCCTCAGCAGGAGACACATTACAACAGAAATGTTACATGACAGATGTCAGAGAGGTTGAAATCCAGGTCAACACAAATATTTAGTCAGTATTCCAATCTGCAAATTTAGCATGACAGAGAGTACTATTAGGATGTAAGCCATGGTGTCATACAATGCACATATACAGGTTATAGAAGTCAGGATCATGGTAAACTACCTACAAAGCAGGGGCACACAGGTAGGTCTTCTATTTCACCAGGTAGAGGCTCTTCGCATAGTCATACCATAGCTACAAATTCATATTTCACATGGAAAATAGAAAGAACATGACAGAGGAACGCAGTGCATAAAACATACGCTAACATAGGCCCCATACCTATAGGATTGTCACTCAGCTATGTCAGTATACAGTTGCATGCACAGTGAACAGCAAAGTTAGAACACAAACACAGCTAGGTCCCATGGCCATCACAAAGTACTCCACCCATTGAGAAGCGAGAGGCCATGATCCAACCTTCATACATGTGCAACAAACTTCACCTGACATATTATACACCATTTCACATCCTCCTCAACCCCTCAAGTAAAAGCAAACGGCCAGATGTAGGAAGCCTTTTGCATGTCGCAAACTGCGAAAAACGCAGTTTGCAGCATGCAAAAGGCCAAACTCGATGCTCATCCTCAAATTGCGAGTCAGTACCGACTCGCAATTTGAGGATGCGACTCGCAAGTAGGAAGGGGTGTTGCCTTCCTATTTGCGACCGCATCGCCATGCTGAGTTGCTTTGTGACCGCGAATGCGTCCGCAAACCAACTCGCAGTTACCACCCACTTGAAGTGGGTTGTAATGCATTCGCAAATGGGAAGGGGTCCCAATATATATATATATATAACCACTATATGTATATTTTACTATTTATATATATCACTGCCAACCAGTTGTGGGTTGAGAACAAAAGCAAGACAAAGAAAATAAGACATAAACAACCAGGTCCATTAGTCCCCCTATTCCCACCTTGCCACTTCGTCAGTAGCTCTTTCACCTTCAAAGCTTCAAAACATTAACACCTTTGTCCCTCATATCAAATATGCAGAGTTGCAGGCTCCAAAAATGAGACCCAAGCTCCAAGCTGCTAGAGTGTCAGGGTATGTTCTCTCAGCTATCAACGCCGAACCACAGTTTCATGACAAAAAGTCAGATCGATCAAAGAAATCCACTCCAGCTGCCTTCACTGGTGATCTAGGGTGAGCAGCACCACATATCTCTTGTCGAAGCAGGAAATTACCCACAAAAATCAAGATGACGGATGAATAATGAGGATGCGATCCCTCATTGGAGGACGAAATAGGTAATATAGAGCTCTCTGAATCATGCAGTCCATATCCCAGTTTCCCAATATGGGGAAGGCCTCCCTGAACAGATTAACTTTGTAACCTCTAGGATCATCGCCCTCTGCCCCATCTGTAACCCCTGGACCCTGAGGTTACTTTGACAAGACCGGTTCTCCAGGTATCAAACTCGTTATGAGAGCATGGTCATCTGAGATTTCTGTCGAGAGATCTGAGTCCTGACTGCACCGACAGTGGTCTGAAGGCTTTCCTGCACTTTCTTGAATTTCCCCATTCGTGAGTTAAGAGTGTCCATATTCCTCGAGAGTTTCCTTAAGACCACACGTGTTTTTAGGTGACACCTTATGCTACTCATCCGTATGTTGCGGTAAAAGACTGTGGATGGCAGCAATAGTAGGGGGATCAGATGTCGCCTCATCAGTGAGAGGAATGGCAAAGGGGATGGACGATGAAAGGGGAAACCCCAAGATTCCACAGGTGTAGTAATGGAAGCTGGTGTGTGGTCATTGCTGCTGAGATCAGAAACAGAAAGGTATTACTTGGAGTGAGTTTGGTACCCTCAGGATCCCAGAGCAGGGTTTTCTCTGGTACTGCTGCTGGGACCAAAGTGCCCTGCACAAAGAACTTGGTTATAAGGTCCTCGATATTCGAACTCATGGAGCAAGAGTAAGTTGCATCATGCCTTTTAATATTCAAGATTATCTTGACATCTGAGCAATGGTTTATAGGCTGGATCTTAGGAGCCGCGGTCCAGTGCCTTAAAGTTTTTCAGAGTTTTCAGAGTTGGAGCCTGATTCAGAGAGACTCCCAGACTCGAAGGGAGAGAAGAATTTCTCAGGTGGCTCCATCAGGGTAGTTCCAAAAACCACCTCCTTAGGTTGAAGCTGCTCATCTCTCCATCTACTTGAGCCAAGATGGGAATGCACTGAGCCCACAGCACCCCCAGTCACAATCAGGGGCCCTGTGTCAGTAACATCCGGGTGTGTAGCAGATTTTCCATGAAGGCAGCCCTCTTACCTGTCTTCCTTGGAAAAAAAATGCCAGGTTGTGTGGGAGTGAAGGACGTATACAGGGACCTCTGAAATGTGGAAGAACTAACAAGTTGGGGGTCAGAGGATCAAACAACTCCAAAAAGCACCAACCCCACAGAAGGATCATCAGGTCTTGATACCTGATTGCTGCCTCAAGTACAACCAGAATGGGGAACCGGCCCGTCTTTACTCGTAGGGATCCCGGTGGCAGAGTTTCTTCTGCTGCCTAGGGCTGTGTCAGCGTCCCCTTTTCAGCAATAGATTTTCTTCTGCCACAGTTTAACCAGATAGTCACAAAGTAGCAGAGAGGGATTGCAGCAAGAATTGTAGCAGTTGGGACAATACCACTCATTTGACAGTCCCTGCCATTTAGTGGAGATTTCTGTCAATATCGAGGGGCAGTAAGGAAAGTGATAAATAGTATTAGTGCCTCCTATGCTTCCTGGTGTGACTACCCCAGGGCAGTGGATCTAAGGAGAGCTGCAGCCTGTTTGAAATGGAGCCTGACCCACCAGCAGGAGACAATCAGTGAAGATGAGCCCGTCCCACCATGGGGAAGATGGAATGAGCTGGGAGAGCAGCATGGCCTCTCCAGAGATCCCAAAGAATGAGTCCCTCTAGGAAGGTGAGAGAGGATCCTGCGATGAACCCACGGCTGCCGCTAAAGAGCAGGCCACACTCCAGCCTGAAGCTGAAGCCCCTGCAGCGGCTCCAAAGAACAAGACAGCAGAACAAACCCACAGGCAAAAATGAGGTAGGGAGCCTTTAAACCATTCTCTGACCCATAGTAAAAGCAAACCCCAGGGCTAGCGGGTCATAGCTCTATCCCTCAGTCAGCAGTCCAGCAGTCTGGAGGGAGTGCACCGACATACAGCTAGCGCCACAACACTATCTTAGGTGAAAAATGATTCTTGAATTGCCGTGTCCCGCAACCGTCCCCTGCCATCAGAACCCCCACCCCTGGGCCAGTGGTATCATCTACATATGGCAGGCGAAAGACTGCTGAGTCCACAGAGCACTTGGGCCCACTGCCACAGCGGAATGGCAGTGAGGCTGTCAAACTCGCAATCAGGCCCACAGTCTCTGTGAAATCTCGTTCCGTTTTCAATTACCGGACAAAGATAATGGCATTTGTAAGGTAAGGGCAACCCCAAGGCATATTTCCTGTGTGGGAGTGGCTGGAAGATAATTATGAACACTTGCCCGCTGAAATGTAACAGGTGCTTTTTTAATAAGGCAGGCAGAAAGCTGAACTATCACAGTTTCTAAGTTATGGCAATTCTTATTAAAGCCCTAAGTGCTTATATTTGTTTACTTAGGAAGAAATCTAGTTCATTTCAATGATAATTCAAAAACAAAACTTACTAAAACAGAGTGATATTACAAATAATTGCAATTATAAATTTAATTACAAAATAAAGCAATTAATTAATCATTGGTAACAGCTCATAAATACTCAGCTATAATCACATAAAGTACGCCCTGCAATAAAAATGATTTTAACAATTAATCCTTTATCAGCACAGTTCCTCGTATACATGGTTAAATGCACCCATTTCATTTTATTCTGCATTTCCTTTTTTGCATTTTTTTTTTTCAATAGTAGTTTCATGTTCATAATAATAACATAGCAAACTCCACCATTGAGCAATATGTGGTGCAAATTGATTTACTCTTTAGCAATACATAAATGAGCTATTGTAAACAAAGCATATATTGTCTGATTTAGGAAGCTCTGTACACTTTTATCTGTGCCCAGCATTATGCTGCGTGCAATCAATGTAATAATGAAACTAAGAATGCTACATAGCCCTTCTATTTTATTAAACCAAAAATGTATAAGTTCCCGACAACTCACAAACATATAGGGGGTCATTACAACATTGGTGGTAAAAGCCGCTTACCGCCGTGCAGAAGACCGCCAACACACCGCTGCAGCCGCGGAATTCCGCCACAGCTATTATGACCCACAGCTCGGAATCCGCCAAAATTCAGACACCCACACAAGTCCGCCACACCAAAGGTCAGTGATAAACTGGCGAAAACAAAACCTCCACCGTCACGCCAACAGAAACACGCCCATGCTATCACGACCCACGAATCCACGCAGCGGTCTTTCAACCGTGGTATTCCATTGGCGGTACACACCGCTGCGCTCAAAATACACACACATCTCCATAACACCGCCACATTGGACAATTCGAAATGCACACACCTGATACACATACACACACCACTCCCACACAATCAATACTATATAAAACACACACCCACATCACCCACAAACCCCTACGACCAAAAATTTTGACGAAGGCCAGAGAGACAGCACAGCATAGACAACCACACCACACAGAGGCACACAACACCATCACCCACACTACATCCACGCACAAAACACCACACACCACTACATATCACCACTCTCATCACCACCCCACACATCACCTACACCACCCCATGGCACGGCAAAGACACCCCAGGTTCTCGGAGGAGGAGCTCAGGGTCATGGTGGAGGAAATTGTACGAGTAGAGCCACAGCTATTTGGATCACAGGTGCAGCACACCTCCATAGCTAGGAAGATGGAGCTATGGCGAAGAATAGTCGACAGGGTAAATGTAGTGGGACAGCACCCAAGAAATCGGGAGGACATCAGGAAGAGGTGGAACGACCTACGGGGGAAGGTGCGTTCCGTGGTCTCCAGGCACAACATCGCGGTACAGCGGACTGGCGGCGGACCCCCACCTCCTCCCCCACAACTAACAACATGGGAGGAGCAGGTCTTGACCATTATGTATCCTGAGGGCCTCGGAGGAGTCAGTGGAGGAATGGACTCTGGTATGTCAAATCTTAACTATCATATCCCCCACCCTACCTGCATGCTATCACAGACCCCCACCCTCACCCCCTCCCCTATCGCTCCAACTCCTCACATATGTACTACTAACACAAACCACCCATCCCAACCCCAAGCCCTGCATGACACAACAAAGCACGGACACCCCTCACTGAAACGTGCCCACTGCACATACCCATAACACCCCCCCAACCATCATCACACAAGCCCCCACACAGGAATGCTAGCACTAGGGTACACGCTCACCCACCCATTGCACACCATGACACACACAGATGCAATAATCATGCTTTTACACCCCTGCAGGACCACTACCCAACGTCACCAGACAGGAGGGTCCAGACATCTCTACCCCACCCACAGAAGAGGTCCACAGTGATGACAGCAGCTCTGTCCAACTGGATCCAGATGACCAGCCCGGACCATCATGGGCCTCGGGACAGTCGGTTCCCCACATCCAGTCACAGGCCACCACAGAGCTTCCACCCTCTGGTAACACCAGCACAGCACCCACCCAGCGGCCCATACCTCCGTACCCAGGACACGTCAATCAGCTGTGTGTCCACCACTACAAGGAACCCAGGATAACCCACCACCCCAACAACAACAGGGACCTGGGGGCAGTGGTAGTGGCACACAGTCCAGGGGACGGAGGCCCAGGACCACAGGGGAACTGGGAGTGCTGCTGTGCGACAGGAGGCGGACAGGCCAAGGGAACCCACTCTCCACGGGGCCCTCTCATCCATCATGGGAGCCTACCACCACTCCCAGGAGACGATGGCAACGGTACTGGCTAAGTTTCAGGAGACCCAGCGCCTGCAGGAGGAACAGTATTTGGGCTCCAGGGAGGAACTCAGAACCATCAGCACTGCCCTGTGTACCATCGAAGGGGTGCTGAAGGAGATACTGAACACCAGGAGGGACACCGTGGAACTCCAAGGGGCCCCTGACACTAGCATTGACGAAGAACTGCCCACCACCTCCGCCGGCGCTAGTGGACAGGAGGCACCACCACAGGACCACCACACCAGCACCCCACCCCCCGCAGACGGAGAACCACCCGCAAGCGGTCCCTGAGACCCAGGAACAGGACAGAGCACAATGGCAAGACCCCCGCCAAGAAATGAGACCACCCTGATTGTCATCCCACTGTCCCACTTTGTAACCCTGTCCATATTGGAATTTGCCCAGCTCCACTTCCTATGCCCATATGGGCAGTGCATCTGTGAGACTAATAGACTGGACTCTGCCATGGACATTCCTCCACCATCACCCCTCACCATTTTACCACCCTCCTCCAATATTTAGCACTTCAATAAACACCCTTGAAGCACAAAACAATCTGGAGTCAGTCTGTGATTTTGAAAATGTGTATTAGCAATGACAGTGACAAAATCCGTTCTCAAATGTAATGTCAACATACCTATGTCACACATCTCAAGTCCATGAGGAATGTAAGCAGATGACACACGTTGGTAACCACACCTGTGAAACCGTAATGGAAATGTACAACTCAGTTACCATATACTAGTTGAAATCGACAGACAGGATAGAGGTAGAAGTGTAAAAGTACTTGTAGTAGGAAGGAATGTGTTCTCACCTGTGTGTCACTGGAAATATTGCTGGATAACTGAGTCCCTGTTGTCAATGTCCTCTTCCTCTGCTTCCTCCTCATCACTGTCCACAGGCTCCACAGCTGCCACAACACCGTCATCTGGACCATCCTCCTGCAGAAAAGGCACCTGGCGTCGCAAAGCAAGATTGTGAAGCATACAGCAGACGATGATGATCTGGCACACCTTCCTTGGTGAGTAGAATAGGGAACCACCTGTCATATGGAGGCACCTGAACCTGGCCTTCAGGAGGCCGAAGGTGTGTTTGATCACCCTCCTAGTCCGGCCATGGGCCTCATTGTAGCGTTCCTCTGCCCTGGTCCTGGGATTCCTCACTGGGGTCAGTAGCCATGACAGGTTGGGGTAACCAGAGTCCCCTAATAGCCACACACGGTGCCTCTGGAGTTGACCCATCACATAAGGGATGCTGCTATTCCGCAGGATGTAGGCGTCATGCACAGAGCCAGGGAACATAGCACTTACCTGGGAGATGTACTGGTCTGCCAAACACACCATCTGTACATTCATGCAATGATAACTCTTCCGGTTCCTGTACACCTGTTCACTCCTGTGGGGGGGGACCAGAGCTACATGGGTCCCATTAATGGCACCTATGATGTTAGGGATATGTCCAAGGGCATAGAAGTCACCTTTAACTGTAGCCAAATCCTCCACCTGAGGGAAAATGATGTAGCTCCGCATGTGTTTCAGCAGGGCAGACAACACTCTGGACAACACGTTGGAAAACATAGGCTGGGACATCCCTGATGCCATGGCCACTGTTGTTTGAAATGACCCACTTGCAAGGAAATGGAGCACTGATAGCACCTGCACTTGAGGGGGGATCCCTGTGGGATGGCGGATTGCTGACATCAGGTCAGGCTCCAACTGGGTACACAGTTCCTGGATTGTGGCACGGTCAACCCTGTTGGTGATGATTAAATGTCGCTCCTCCATTGTCAACAGGTCCACCAGCGGTCGGTACACCGGAGGATTCCGCCATCTCCTCACATGTCCCAGCGGACGGTGCCTAGGAAGGACAACAGCGACCAGAGTCAAACAACTCAGAGGTATGTACCCACAGTCTGCACAGAACACGAAACATAATCCAAAAAGTTGTCTGTATGTGTGTTGAGTCTAGGCCTAGGTATGTGTGATGCAGTGGAAAATGAAGCCATGTGGGCCCCTGAAATGGCGGCTGCCTGACCTCTAAACTGGGACAATGGGATGTGAGGTAACTGCGCTGGTGTTGTACACCGTCGCGGTAGGCGGACGAAGGCCGCGGCGCAATGCTGCATTGGTTAACATTGGACCCTATGGGTCCCAGGAGTCAATGACGAAGTGCGCCGGCGGTGATGATACGCACCGCCGCGGACGTCACAGCTGCGGACGTGACCGCCATTTTCTATCTGTTCAATGACTCGATACCTGATCTTCGACAGGAGAGGACCTACACTGCAAGTGCTGCTGTGACCTCGGTCTGGAAGAGACAATGGCTCGTGCGCCTGGGGAAAGGGCCCCTGCTTTCACTGCACAGGAGCTGGAGAAGCTCGTGGATGGGGTCCTCCCCCAGTACGCGCTACTCTACGGTCCTCCAGACCAACAGGTAAGTACACAAGGAGCAAGTTGTATGGGCTATGCCTGTGTGGAAAGGGCTGGTTGTAAGAAGTAAGGGGCCACAGTTCTGCGTGCATGAAGGACTGTGAATGCATGTGCCACATGGCAAGGGTAGGGATGTGGGCCACTTTCTTTGACGGTGCGGATGGTAATGACTTCTCTTCTTCCCCTGTACATGTCATGTAGGTCAGCGCCCACCAGAAGAAGGATATTTGGCGAGCCATCGCCAAGGACGCCTGGACCCTAGGGGTCCAACACAGACGGAGCACCCACTGCCGTAAAAGATGGGAGGACATTCGCCGCTGGAGCAAGAAGACGGCGGAGGCTCAGCTGGGGATGGCCTCCCAACGTGGGAGGGGTGCCCGTCGCACCATGACCCCCCTGATGTTCCGGATCCTGGTGGTGGCCTACCCTGAGTTGGATAGGCGCTTGAGGGCATCACAACTGACACAAGGGGGTGAGTACAACATCATTCTGCGGACTTTGCGCGCAGTGAAGGTGTCTGGGTGGGGGAGAAGGGCTGTGGGTTCCCCTAGGCCAGGGCGAGTTCCGTAGGCTAGGCCCCTCCGTAATGCAGGCCATATGGCACTCCACCCCACCTCTGTAGAGTGCCAAGTACAGGTATACATGCCCCTCTGTCATCTATGTGTGCTGATGTCCACCATAGCCATGTAGGGCATATCTCAGGAACTGCATCTGTAGAGCCCAACAGCGCGGCGTAGTGCAGGGGGCTGCTGTGTCTGTATTGTCCGCCAACGGTAGCGGTAAGCCATGCACTCAACCTGTCTTTCTTCTGTCCCCCCCCCCCCCCTTTTTGTGGTCTCCCCGTTCTTGTGTGCATCAGCATCATCAGGCGGAGGTACAGTGGCACCGGAGCAGGAGGGAGCTGCATCCCACATGGCCATGGAGGGCCACACCACGGACTCGGAATACACCAGTGGGACGGAGGGCGAGGGGAGCTTCACGCCGGTCACAGGATCTGCAACCAGCGACACGGACTCGTCCTCCAATGGGAGCTCCCTTGTGGTGGCGGCACAATCAGTGCCCCCCACTTCTACAGGTACAGCAGCCACCCCCCCTCCAGCACCACCCTCCCAGCAGCCCCTCAGCCTTCGCCCCGTGCCCCCTAACCCAGGAGGGTGGGCATCACCTTCGCCCCAGGCAACTCAGCCCCTGCCCCTGTCACCTCTGCTGCCCTCAGTGAGGAGGCCATTGACCTCCTCAGGTCCCTCACTGTTGGGCAGACTACCATTTTGAATGCCATCAAGGGTGTAGAAAGGGAATTGCAACACACAAATGCATTCCTGGAGGGCATTCATTCTGGTCAGGCTGCCCTTCATCGAACCCTGCAAACTCTGGCCTCAGCACTGATGGCAGCCATTGTCCCTGTCTCTAGCCTCCCCCTCCAACTTCCTCCACCCAGACCCAATCCCCTGTACCCCAGCCTATCCCAAGCACACCATCAGACCAGCTTGCACACACCTCAACACACAAGGGACGCTCAGGCAAACATAAGCACCACACATCACAAATGCACTCACGCAAGCATCACACACTTACAGACACACCAACATCCACTGCCTCCACTGTGTCCCCCTCCTCCTCGTCTCCCTCCTCCCTCCCAGTGTCGTCTACACTCTCACCTGCATGCACTACCACTACAGCCACTAGGTCCCGCACCAGCACACCCCGCTCACCTGCACTCACCACCCCACTACCATTTACACGTCCCCTGTGTCCTCTCCCAGTGTGTCTGTGACACCCCCTCCCAAAGTACACAAACGCAGGTACACACCCACCTAACATGCATCCACCTCACGACAGCCTCCAGCGCATGCACCTGCACCCAAAGCCACAAAAGTTACACCTCCTACAACCACCTCCTCTTCCTCCACTCCCAGACCCCCTCCACCTACCCGTCCCAGTGTTCCTAAGAAACTTTTCCTGACCGAGCTTGACCTCTTTCCCACCCCCCCTCCAATTCATAGGTCCCGTACTAGCACCTCAGCCAAAAAATCTCTGTGTACCAGTGGTGCCTGTTAGAGGTATGTGGAGTGCACCGGGCACCAGGGCAGCCAGTGTGACACGGAGCCACAGCACAGCCAGTCCCCCCCGTGAAGCACCAGAAGTTGGACAGTGCCTGGCGGGAGTGGGGGAAGGCTCCAGCCAGCAAAGCCGCTCACAAGGGTCCCGGGGGAGTGTCCATTCAGCTGTGACTCATCCCAAGGTGGGGAAGGGGCAGAAAAAATCGCCAAAGTCTGGGAAGAGCAGCACGGCGGAGAAGACTACCATCATCCCCGCTGCCCAGGAGGCCACCGCCAGCCCGATGGTCACTGGCCAGGAGGCCACCGCCAGAGTCAGTGCCCAGGAGGGCAGCCCCATCGTCACTGGCCAGGAGGCCACCGCCAGAGTCAGTGCCCAGGAGGGCAGCCCGATCGTCACTGGCCAGGAGGCCACCGCCAGAGTCAGTGCCCAGGAGGGCAGCCCCATCGTCACTGGGCAGGAGGCCACCGCCAGAGTCAGTGCCCAGGAGGGTAGCCCGATCATCACTGGCCAGGAGGCCAGAGTCAGTGCCCAGGAGGCCACCGCCAGCTACAGCCCAGCTGCCCAGGAGGGCCCCGGCAGCCACAGCCCAGCTGCCCAATGAAGGACCGCCAGCCCCAGCCCAGCTGGGCAATGAAGGACCGCCATGGCAAGCACCGCCGAACAGGGCAAGCACCGCTGAACAGGGCAAAGACCGCCATGGCAAGCACCGCTGAACAGGTCAAAAACTGCAAAGTCAAGCACCGCTGAACAGGGCAAGCACCGCTGAACAGGGCAAAGACTGCCATGGCAAGCACTGTTGAACAGGTAAAAAACTGCAAAGTCAAGCACCGCTGAACAGGGCAAAGACCGCCATGGCAAGCACCGCTGAACAGGGCAAGCACCGCTGAATAGGGCAAAGACCGACATGGCAAGCACCGCTGAACAGGGAAAGCACTGCTGAACAGAGCAAAGACCGCCATGGCAAGCACCGCTGAACAGGGCAAAGACCGCTGAACAGGGCAAGGACCGCCAACTGAAGCACCGCTAGCCCATGTGCGGCAGGGGCAGTGACGGAACTGGGACCGTCACGGGGAGAGTGATGCACTCTGGGCACCAGTCCCCCTCCAGAACCAGTGGAGACATGCATTCACTCCCTCTGTCCTTAACAGGATGAAACACTCTGGGCACCAGTCCCCCTCCAGAACCAGTGGAGACATGCATCCACTCCGTCTGTCCTTAACAAGATGAAGCACTCTGGGCACCAGTCCCCCTCCAGAACCAGTGGAGACATGCATCCACTCCGTCTGACCTTAACAGGATGAAGCACTCTGGGCACCAGTCCCCCTCCAGAACCAGTGGAGACTGTTATCCACTTGAGAGACTGTGGCTTTGCACTCCCCAGGATGGTACAGTGGGCAAACCACCCACTGTAGAGACTTGAGAGACTGTGGCTTTGCACTCCCCAGGATGGTACAGTGGGGCAAACCACCCACTGTAGAGACTTGAGAGACTGTGGCTTTGCACTCCCCAGGATGGTACAGTGGGCAAACCACCCACTGTAGAGACTTGAGAGACTGTGGCTTTGCACTCCCCAGGATGGTACAGTGGGCAACCAACCCACTGTAGAGACTTGAGAGACTGTGGCTTTGCACTCCCCAGGATTGAACAGTGGGCAACCCACCCACTGTAGAGACTTGAGAGACTGTGGCTTTGCACCCCCCAGGCGACATCAATGGGCATGGAGCCTCCTCGTGGATCTGGCGTGGTGCACTCTTCTGGCTGAGGTGCCCCCCCCTTCCCTTCCCCCTGAGGTGCCTGTTGTATTTCTCTCTGATGCCCCGGCAGTGTTCTCTCCGTTTTGATCAGGTATCTGATGTGGGCCGCGCCCATGCATTTTGGGCCCAGTGGTCCACGGACAATGAATGGTCCATTACCTGCACTACTAATCGTGATGTATATTTTGTTGAATGTGTATATATATCTGTATATATTTGGTTACTGTATTTTGATATATTACAATGGTTGAACTCATTTCCTTTTGTCTTTGCATTCTTCCGGGGGGGTTGTTACTGTAATGTTTGGATATGCATTGGTGTGTGTGTTGTAGTGGGTGAGGGTCGGGGTGGGGGTGTTGCGTGTGTGTGTCCCAGACTTTTGCCTCCCCCTCCCCTATGTCGTAGGTGCAGTACTCACCGTTGTCTTCGGCGCCGGCGTTGATAATGGTTGTATAGGAGCAGGAAGACTATCGCAGGGAGAATTTGGAGGTCCGGTTCCATGGTGTCCTCCTTCCTCGTGGAGTGTGTAGAGGTGAGTGTTTTCCCTTTGAAATGGCTGTTTCTGCTGTGTTTTTATCCACGGTGAATCTGCCCCGCAAAAGGTGGCGGATTGGTAGGTTGTGATACTGTGGGCGGTACATTGTCTTCCGCCTGTCTGTTGGCGGTGACCGCCAAGCTGTTTGTCTGTACCACCGTGGCGGTCGGAGTGTTAAAGTGGCTGTCTTTGTTGGCGGTTTCCACCACGGTCATAATTCCCATTTCCTTACAGCCGGCCTGTTTGCGGTCTTACCGCCAGGGTTGTAATGACCACCATAGCAATTGTCTGCGTTAGGTCTTATGCACCTTAGAAAATTTAAGTCTGGTTGTTTCCCCCACTTAAATAGTTTCATTGGAGTATCGTGTAAGTGATTGATAACCTTAAAGTGCTGTAATTTTAAACTGGCATTGTCAAAGATTCCATGTGGTAATGAAAATGCATTGAAGATGGCCTCTGTGGTGTTATCAAGTTATCAGACCATTTATTTGCAGTGGTCTCAACTAAATCCTGTTAATTTTTTAATTTGCAGAAACAATTCCCTCTGATTCTGTCACTTATATAAAATTGCCTCTGCATAATAAATTTTGAGTACCCTTAACGCAGTCTTTACAGTTTGGTTCTACAGACATTCTTTTTTTTATATAGGCAGCATAATTAGTTACAACACTCCTCACAGTAACCTTGAAAATATCCCAAATCACATCAGAGAAAGTGATCTAATATTAATCACAAATAATACATTTATATGCTTTCTCATATAATCCTGGAATAATAAATTCAATAAGAATTACTTATAGGTCCATCTGTTAAGAACTAATTCACTCTTATTGCTTGTTAATTCAAAGGATTATGATCTGATATTACCAATAATCAATATTGATGATGCACAGGAGAATAATAAGTAATACCCCAGCTCTTGCCCCTTTAAAGCCCCTCACCCATAAATCCGTTAGCCCATGTATATGAATCAATTGAAGTAAGGCGGCACAGTCCTTCTGCATTTGAGGTACAGCACTTTGGTTAGAGGAATCTTTTTCAAAATCTAAAACACAATTAAAGTCTCAAGTGATTATGATAGACCCTTCTTAGTTCCAGTGTTAGTTCCAGGGCAAAAAATAACATAAATACATGGATCGTCTATATTTGGGCCATATATTCCCCAAACTACCACTGCATTCCTTCAATGAGTGCTTGAACCAGCTCAAACCATCATCCACTGTCCACATTAATCCATAGCTGATGTAACCCCTTAACTGCTGAGGTTTGGTGCTGCGCCCTCTTTTGGCTATTTGGGGAAAATGGGAAAAAGTGCTCAGCAAATAAGTGCCTCATTTGTTTCCTAAAAATGGCATCAAAAAAATGTTTGCTGTTCCCAAGACAGCATTTTCATCTGTAACTTCTTGTCATGATGTCCAAAAAATAAAAGTAACACACCAGTATGTCTGCTACACTCTCCTGGTCATTGGAAATATAGATTTTGTAGGTTCTCTAGGAGCGCAAGGTACCAAGAGCGAACAACTGAGCTGCTTCTTAAAGTAGTTTTTCATTGTATATTAAAAATATATAGCGGTCTTTTGACTGCCATGGTTAATGTGGCAGCATTACCGCCAACAGGCTGGCGGTAGATACACCAACATTATGAGTGTGGCGGGTTAGCTTCAGCCAACCCGCCACCTCACCACTCATACCGCCATTGCGGTATGAGCCGCCAGGCCGGATATGTCAATCTCCGACCCGGCGGCTCACCGAGCACCGCCGGAGGCATTATGAGCCAGTCTATCGCCATAGGTTCCGTGGTGTTAGCAATGCCACGAAAACCATGGCGGTAGGCCCTACTGGTGACAGGGAATTCCTTCCCTGTCACTGGTAGTTGGCTCCCCCATCCTCCAACACTCACTTGCCACCCATCACCGATTTGAATACCCCCACCCACTCCGATACACGCTTTCACCCCACCCCTCATAAACGCACATACACATGACCCCCTCACTCCCACTACAGTCACAGCACCCCTCACTCCCCACTCCCCTCCCCGCATACGTGCACACATACACCCACACGCACCAAGCATACACCCATTCACTTACACTGGCATACACACATTCACTCATTCACTGGCATACACGCATTCACATACGCATTTGTCCAGACATACTCACAGACATTCTTACACACAGACACACTGACATGCAGACACACTCTTACTTCACCATTCGTACACGCATTCACTCACACGCATACAACACAACACACAGACGCATTCACACACGCACTCACATGCTCAGACACACACACACAACATCCCTCACCGTCCCGCTCCCCTCCTCTGTCGGACGCCCGTCTCATCTTGAGTGAGGAGGTCATCTTGCAGGCAACAGGAAGGGGCACTGCTCCTGCCAGCAGCGCCCCGCCAGCAGAACACCGCCAGGCCATATTGCAGCTCAAAATATGGCTGGAGGCCTTCTACTGGTGGGGTGGTGCTGGTGTTATTAGCGCCAGGTCACCACTGTCTGCCAGTATGAACACTGCCGGATTTCCACCCTTATTGTGGCGGAAGTCAGGCAGTGCTCATAATCTGGCAGACGGATGGTCCCCGCCGCAGTGGTATGGTGGAGGCCAATGTTAAAATGACTGCCATGGTAATTCATATGGTAAAAGAGTGAAAACAGTGTAGGAAAGACACCTATGTATTTCCGAAGTATATACCAGATGCAGAGTTGAGGAGAAGTGATTATTTGTACATTTCCGAATTTGTGGGTAGCCATACTAGCATGTCATTCAGAGGGCATTTGCCAAATGTCTTCTTTTTTACACACTGGCTTTTGTTTGAAAGGCACAAATGCAAAGAAATCTTACTGGTAATAACAAATGTTTTAATATTCTGTAGTGCCACATTTACCATGATAAATACTGTGTCATACTTGTGAGTCTGGGCCTATAACCTCTGAAACAATACACCCCAAAACTTAACCATATTTGATAAGATATTTACCCCCGCAGAGTTCATGCTTTTTTACAAGATGTGTAGCTATGGATTCTGTGCTGTAGCATAGCCGCCACCAAGTAAAACCTACCAAACTCAGACATTTCTGAAACCTGGGAGAGTCCAGGGTGACCTGACTTGCATGGCTCTCACCAGGTAATTCTATGGAAAAGCCATTGAAAACCTCATACTTTGGCTAAAAAACAGAATACCTCACATTTCAGTGGTAGAAAGATCTGGAATATGTTGGGAGCTACATATTTCCTACCATCCAGCGTTCCCTCAAGTCTCTCATTTGTGCAGGTGGGCTGACCCCCCAGAACAGGAAAGGGTCAAAACCGTAGCATGAACAAGTCACCTTTTTCCACATGGTAATGTTGGTATATACCTAATTGGCATATTTAATTTACTTATTAGGAAAGTGTACTACATTCACCCAGGGCCTGTAAATTAAATGCTACTAGCGAGCCTGCAGAACTGATTGTGCCACCCACCTACAGGCCTGTGTGTGCAGTTTCACTGCCACTTTGACTTGGCATTTAAAAGTACTTGCCAAGCCTTAAACTCCCCTTATAAGTCACCCCCTAAGGAAGGCCCTAGGCAACTCATAGAGCAGGGTGCTATGTAGGTAAAAGGCAGGACATGTACATATGTGTTTTATATGTCCTGGTAATGCAAAACCCCTACCCCCCAAACGAGGGACAATAAGGCTAACCTTGCCCAGATGAGTCTTCATTGTCTAAGTGGAAATATCTGGAGAGTCCATCTGCTTTGGAGTGGGTACTCCCAGGTCTACGTTCCAATGTGTAGTCCATTCCCTGTAGGGAGATGGACCACCTCAACAATTTAGGGATTTCACCTTTCATTTGTTTTAGCCAAAGTAGAGGTTTGTGGTCTGTCTGAACAATAAAGTGAGTACCAAACAGGTATAGTCTCAACTTTTTCAGTTCCCAGACCACAGCAAAGGCCTCCCTCTCTATGGCAGACCAATGCTTTTCTCTAGGGATCAACCTTCTGCTGATAAAAGCAACAGGTTGATCCTGGCACTCAGTATTAAGCTGTGATAGCACTGCCCAACCCCCAATTCAGAAGCATCAGTCTGGACTATGAACTTTTTGGAGTAGCAAGGGCTTTTTAGGAGATGTGCAGAGCACATGGCCTGTTTGAGCTCATCAAAAGCTTTTTGACAGCTAGCCATCCACAATACCTTTTTAGGCATCTTTCTACTAGTGAGGTCATTAAGAGGAGCTGCCATAATTCTTAATAAACCTCCTATAGTACCCTGTGAGGCCTAAAAAGGCTCTTACCTGGGTTTGAGTTGTAGGGGGAGCCCATTCCATATTAGTCTGGATCTTCCCCTGCAGTGGTGCAATCTGTTCTCCACCTACCAGGATGCCCAGATAAACCACTTTCCCCTGCCCTATCTGGCACTTTCAGGCCTTGATAGTGAGGCCTGCCTTTTGCAGGGCCCCTAAAACCTTCCACAGGTGGACCAGGTGATCATCCCAGGTGGAGCTAAAGACAGCTATATCATCTAGATATGCTGTACTAAAAGCTTCCAACCCTTGCAGCACTGTGTTCACCAACCTTTGAAAAGTGGCAGGTGCATTCTTCAGACCACAGGGCATCACAGTGAATTGATAGTGCCCTCCAATGGTTGAGAATGCGGTTTTAGGTTGTGCATCTTCTGATAACTTAATCTGTCAATACCCTGCAGTTAAATAAAAAGTGCTTACATACTTAGCAGAAGCCAGTGTATTTATCTGCTCATCCGCCCTGGGTATAGGGTGAGCATCTGTCTTCGTTACTTGGTTGAGCCCTCTATAGTCAACACAAAACCTCATCTCTCTTTTACCATCCGTACTGTGAGGTTTAGGACAAGCCACTGGGCTTTCTGAAGGCTCAATCACTCCTAAGTCTAAAATGTTCTGAACCCCTTGTTTAATGCAGTCCCTGACATGGCCAGGCTGCCTATAAATCTTACTTTTGGGAGGAATCCAAGATGGCGGGCGGATTTCCCAGCTGATCGCCACTACCGCTCTAGCCCATCCCCAGACCACACGCGGCTCTCGCTCAACTGCGGCCGCGGATGCCGCGGACGCTGTGCGCCAGCAGCACGGACCACTGCGGGCGCTTTTCGGCTTTCTGGTGGTCCCTGCCAGGATCGGGGCCGCAACGGCAGGCATCGGTGGGCCCCGCAAGAATATGCGAGCGTGACGCTCGCTCCAGACCCGCGCTCTTACCCCTCTCGGCTAAGCGCGATTCCCGCCGCTTCCTGGCAATATTAGTTGGTGTTTGTGGCGTGTGGGACGCTCGGATGGCGCCGAAGGTAAACAGGACCCCTCGCTCCTTACGGGCACGGCAGAACCAAGACCCAGGAGGAACCAGAAAGGATAAAAAGCTACTGGTCCCCGGATCAAAGGAGCACAGCAATCTTCAAGTGAAAGGGGGCCCGCACAAAACAACCGACATGGAAAAAGACGCAAGGTACTCTGTTCCAACAATGTTTTCTAGCGTGATGCGGCCTAAGCAAAGGTCCACGGAAAAGGCAGCTTGTGATGCGCAACCAAACGTGTTTGGAGTCAATGATGAGCATGTACCTGTTGCATTTACAGCTCCTGAAGCATTCACTCCTATGTTCGATGCAGGGGGGAGGGAGCCACCCTGTCAGGAGACCGCCAGTTCAAGCCCAGGAAATAGCGGGGAGGGGGTGGCCCTCCCCCCAATGGGGTGTGCGAAGCTATCCGACCAGGAACTTAAGGAGTCAAATCAGAGGTCTCAGGAATCCATTCCAGAGAAATGTGTAGTACAATCTAGTCCATCAAGCTGCAAGTTAAATTTGCAACAAATTGATGATATGGCCAAGTCCTCAACGATATATGAGACTACCCCCCCAGCTCCTGCCCAGAGGGGAAAAGAGGCGAAACCAAAAAACACCGATCAGGGGCCATTTGATACAGCAGAGAGTTTTTTTTCTCTCTCTGATCAGTCTAAAGAATCAGATTTGGACGAAGAAATTCCTCTAACAGATTCAGATATCGAGAGTAGCTCTGCTGCAAGTATCTGGGTATCAAACTACTTAACATGCAGAAGAAAATCAGCTGAGCAAACTGAAGCCAGGAGCAGCTCAGGGGCCAAGCTTAGGAGAGACCCGATCAAGCCTCAAGAGGAGGATGGTGAAATGCAGTGGGATTATACGGCCACCCAACAGGCCTTTTCGAAAAGGGATTCGGCCTGTAGTACTCTGGTGCCCCCCCCCACGGGCGACCTTGCAGAACCTCCTTCTTTGGATCTTATCTACAGGACAATGGTTCAGAATCATGAACAGACTCAGAGGGAGAGCAGGAAAATGAAAGCAGCTAGCAGACAGCTACAACTATCTATTAAAAAAGAGGTCAAATCCTGCCAGGATATTGGTGTACGCATTGCCACCATGGAGACTCGAACGGAGGAGCTGGAAATCGAAGTTAAAGCAGCAACAGCACAGACGACGACACAGGGGCAGCAGATCTCGGATATTCAATGGAAACTGGAAGATGCCGAAAACCGTCAGCGGCAGAATAACTTGAGGATCTTGGGTATAGCAGAGGACCTCGAGGGGCAGGATACTAGGGCTTATATAGCTTCACTTTTTAAGCAAGCATTCCCAGACTTGAATGGTTGGGATTGGGAAAAGGAGATTCAGAGAGCACACCGTTTTCCGTTAATGAAGAAAAAACAAGCTTTGACTGCTACTAATAGAGACCAGAGTTACCCACGGGCCATTATAGTGTATTTTGGTAATTTTTTACTGAGACAGGCTGTGTTTTAAAAAGCCCGCCCCAACTCAAAGGTGACGCTGGAAGGTGTATCTTTCTTTAGTAGGCCAGACTTCGCACATGCCACTGTAGAAAGACGGTGGCGACTTAGGCAGATGATTGCTCAATTTCAAGAGTTGGGGGCGGAAGCCTACTTGCTAAGCCCTGCGCGTCTAAAAGTTGTCTACAAAACAACTACAAGATTTTTTCTTTCAGAAATTAAGGTGGGGGAATATGTACAGCAGTTGAAAACTGATCAAGTGCAGGGGGTACGGGAGAAGGGGGGGGAGGGACTGCCGTGAATAGTTGTTTATATGTAAATGTATGTGATACTGATTGGGGTGTTTTTTTTTTGTTTTTTTGGACATCTATCGGTTAAGGGTTTTGATCGGGAGGGTGAAGATGAGGGGCCGCGTGTATTGATTGGCAAGCCATAAGTGTGTGAAGGTGTTTTACGTATGGGTGGGCTAACGGGACCGGCAATTACCATCTTACAGGCTCAGAAGCCTGGCGATTCCATTTGTAGGGGTAAGGGTTGGGGGTGGGTTAGAGGAGGGTGGGGGGGGTCACAGGGACAAAAAGGATAATGGGACACGCAGCAGGGGGTGCGGGGATGGCTCTTATCAGTGGAAAAGGTGTCAGGGTGTGAAAGCAGCAAAGTCAAACAAGGCATACAGGGGAACTAGAAGGATCAGCATCCATAAAAATGGGACAGCAAAGTGAAATACGTATCGCCACAGTGAATGTTTGTGGGCTCAATAATAACAAGAAGCGACAGTTTGTAGGAGAGGTTTTCAAGTCATGGAATGTCGATATTATTTGTATGCAGGAAACACATATTCCAGGTACACAAAAGCAGCTAATGGAGTTTTATGGGTGGAAGCTAGCGGTTTTTACACGACAACACACAACCACTAGAGGGGTAGCGATATTAACTCGGACCAGTACTCTGGTTATACATAAACAATTTGCTGATAATCTTGGCAGGCTTGCTCTGTTGGAATGCTCGGCTAAGGGACTAAGGTTCACTCTATGTTCTATTTATGGATCTAACACAGATGATCCAGAGATACTGGATTGGCTTAATTTAGAACTTACGAATTGGGCAACACCTATCATAATGTGTGGAGATTTCAATATACATTTAGATAGTAAAGAACCCATTCAGGAACAAACACTCTATCTGGGTATAAAAAACAACGTTTTTAGGGCACTTCAGTCATTGGCCATTATTCATGGTTTGATCGACGTCTGGCAGTTGTGTTGCCCGCAGGATTCAGGGTCCACCTTTTTCTCTGCTCCGCATAAGAAATTAGTCAGGCTAGACTACTTTTTTGTGACAGCATCTCTACAAAACCAAATAGGGGTCAATAGACTTCCTAGAATTATATCAGACCACAACCCATTGGTTTTGGCTTTGGAGACAGGGAGAAAGGGCCCGCAGCCGAGATCTTGGACATTTGATAGGACACTATTAGCTGATCCAGTGTATATCCATAAAATGAAGGAATGGATTCCTGATTTTTTTAAGATAAATCAGGGTTCTGCTTCTTGTCAAATAGTTTGGGATACTTTTAAAGCTGCTGTCAGAGGAGAAACCCTGAGCTATGGGTTAAGAAAGGAGAAAATACGCACGGATCAGCTAAAATTAGTTCAGACAAAGCTGGTTAAAGCCGAGCAGCGACTAGGGGAAGTGATCCGCAGTGGAGTAGATATTTCAGACATTCTGTGCGATGTGAATATTATTAAGGCAGAAGCCGCCAAGATTTTCATGGATAAGGCTGCTGCAAAATTTTTAGTATACCGTCAGAAATGCTATGAGTATAGCGGGAAAGTGGGCCAACAGCTGGCCTTAAGAATAAGACAAAAGCAGGTATTTGGGAGCATTAAAAGCTTAGTGAATGAAGAAGGGCGGATGGTACACAACGGTCCTGAGATTATGGAAGTCTTTAGACAATTCTATCAAAAATTATATACCCAGGAAGAACAGCCCCAAGAAGAGGAAGGGATCGATGCCGCGGGCAATGAGATATCAGGTCAGTTAAGAGAGGAAGATAAGGCAGCTTTAGAAGCACCTATGACACTGGAGGAATTGGATGTAGCAACTCGTGCCTTGGCAAGTGGGAAGGCGGCAAGGGGGGATCTAATTCCACTAGAATTCTATAAAGTTTTTTTTGTGGAGATATGTAAACAGCTACTTAACTTATTTATTGAAGTACAAGCAGGGGCTCCTCAACCGGCCTCCTGGGGGGAGGCTAAGATAGTAGTTTTTTTTAAAAAGGACAAGGAACCCACTCAGCCTGGTTCATATCGCCCAATTTCTTTAATTAACAGCGATGCCAAAATCTACGCTAAAATACTTGCTAGCCGCTTGAGTTTGGTAATCTCAGGCTTAGTATCTCCATGGCAGCATGGCTTCATCCCGGGGAAAAGCACGGCAGATCATATAAGACGAGTTATTACGTTACTTGATGTTAGTGCAATAGCCAGGCTTCCCATGGCAGTAATCTTGTTAGATGCGGAAAAAGCCTTTGATCGGGTCCATTGGCCCTTTTTATGGTCTGTCCTGCGTAAAAATAACATTGGTCCCGGGTTTGTCAAGGCAATTCAACAGCTTTACCAAAACCCAGCGGCTACGATACAAGTTGCCGGGCTAAAGTCGTCCTCAATCAATATTCAGAGAGGCACGCAACAAGGGTGCCCGTGTTCACCACTGCTTTTTGCGCTATATATTGATCCCTTGATCAGGAAAATGATCCGGAATGGTCGGATCATGCCAATCTCATTGAAAGGGGGGTGTACTAAGATTTTAGCATATGCAGACGATATCGCGGTGGTGACCACGGACCCCAGGACTGCTATATGGGAAATAGAGCAGGAAGCCCTGCAGTTTGGGAAAAGATCTGGTTATTTGCTGAACAAGAGTAAATGCCAAATATTGGTGAATGAATCAGTAGATTTTAAGGACGAACGGGTGCTGACACAGGTACAATATTTAGGTGTTAAACTTACAGCAAACCTTGACGAAGTGGTGAAAATAAACACGGGCCCAATTTTAACAAAGACTAGGAAAGATCTCGCTTGCATTAACAATCTACACTTGTCACTCATGGGACGCTGTAATGTGATAAAAATGGTGTTTCTACCCAAAATACTCTACCTCTTTAGAACAATCCCCCTAGAGATTTGGCAAGATTGGTTTAAATTAATAGAGGGATTGGTTAATAGCTTCATTTGGTCCTATACAAAGCCGCGCCGGGCCTTCCATTATATGACTCTCCCAAGAGAGCAAGGGGGGTGGGCACTTCCCAATTTTAAACTTTATTATTTGGCAGCAGTGCTTCAGTATGCACAGATACTTTATGTTACGGATAGACCCGGGCAAGATGCTCTCCCTTTGATATATACCCTGATTCTGGGCAAAGAAGCAGACGCAGTCTTCCTGCGGATTCTGGAACCCAGCTTCTATAAAAAGGTTAAATTTAAGGTAATTTATGCTGCATTTAAGGCATGGACCCAGGTTAAGCGCAAGATAGGTATAGGACGAATCTGCCACTACACTCCCTTGTGGATTACCCCCACGCTTCCAGCAATATTTAAAGACCACTATTGCTTGAGGTGGAGTAATCGGGGTATTCACAAAGTCGGGGACTTGTTTCACTCTGGCAGCCACCTCAAATCTTTTGAGGAACTGAGTGCGGAATTTGCGCTGGAAAAAATAGACTTTTTTAAATTTTTACAGATTAGAGCCTTTTTACTAACTAGTATGACCCAAGGTTGGCATACGGATAAGATTAAGCTAATGGAAGTCTCACGACACCCCACTAGCTGCGGTATTAAAAATCTGTATCCACTGCTTTTAAATTCTATACAAGATGACCTGGCGACAGTGGTTAAAAAATGGGAAGCACGGGTTGGAGCTAAAGAGACAGAGGTTTGTGAGTCTATGGAAATGGCACGGACGGTTTTAGTGTCTGCTGGCCCGCAAGCTCAACACTTTATGGTATTGTATAATTTATATTATACACCTGCTAAGATTGCGAGCTGGGGCAAAACGGCGGGAATTATGTGTCCACGATGCGGTTGCCCGAAAGCAGATCTCTGTCATATGTTCTTTCAGTGTGTAAAACTGGGAAGTTCGATTACTGGGATATCCGATATATTGAAGAAAATCTTGAAACAGTCTATCTATCTGACACCTCAAATGGTTTTACTGGGAGTTGATCATTCAGTCTGCAATAGTCGAGATAGATACTTTCTGTTCATAGCAATGTCAGTATTTCGTAACTGCATAGCATCTCTGTGGCGTGATGTTGATCCCCCACGGTTCAATCAATGGTTTTCACAACTCTTATCTATGTATCACCTGGAGAATAGCCTGTATGAACTAAAAGGAGCAGCGGCCTGTAAAAGATTCACTAGAGCTTGGGCACCTCTCTCCGTATGGCTCTTGGGCCCCGAGAATGTGCCGACTATATAAGTAAATTTATGAGATTCCTAAGAGTAGAAACTATTATCATTGACTCTTGTTCAGAATGTTTGCTTCACCTGTACGACAATATTGATGTATTTATGCTTCTTTTTTTGTTGTTGCTTTTTTTCCTCTTTATTATTGCAAACATGTAACCCGCTGCGTGTCCTTAAAAAATAAATTAAAAATAAATAAATAAATCTTACTTTTGACAGGTAAACTGTCTCCAGTATTGATTGTATGCTCACACCAAGTAGTGGTACCTGGTATCAGTGATAAGAGTTCAGAAAACTGACTTAAAATATTTACACGGTTATATTTCTGCTCAGCAGTAAGACAATCTGCCAGTACTACTCCCTCCACTAAGCTATCCGCTTCAGTGGTGGAGAAGAGATCAAGGAGATGGTCCCCCTGTTCTTCCTGTCCCTCATCAGTTGCCATGAGCAGGGTGAGATCAGCCCTGTCACAGTAGGGTTTTAGGTGGTTGACATGGTGCACCCTAAGGGGACTCCTGGTAGTGCCCAGGTCTACCAAGTAGGTAGCCTCACCCTTTTTTCTACAATTAGATGAGGTCCACTCCATTTGTCCTGGGGTGCACTTGGGGCCACAGGCTCCAATACCCACACCTTCTGTCTTGGGTGGTACTGGGTCAGGACAGCCTTCTGGTCATGCCATTGCTTTTGCAGCTCCTGGTTGGCCTGAAGGTTTTTACTGGCCTTTTTCATGTACTCAGCCATTCTTGATTGTAGGCCAATTACATAATCCACAATGTCTTGTTTAGGAGCTTTTAAAGGTTGTTCCCAACCCTCCTTAACAAGTGCAAGGGGACCTCTCACAGGGTGCCCAAAGAGGAGTTCAAAGGGGCTAAAGCCCACTCCTTTTTGGGATACCTCCTTGCAAGCAAAAAGGAGGCAAGGTAACAGGACATCCCATCTCCTTCTGAGTTTTTCAGGGAGTCCCATTATCATACCTTGAGAGTTTTATTAAACCTCTTGACCAGACCATTTGTTGGTGGATGATAAGGAGCACTGAACTTGTATGTTACACCACACTCCTTTCACATTGCTTTGAGGTATGCAGACATGAAGTTACTACCTCTGTCTGACACCACTTCCCTAGGGAAGCCCACTCTGGAAAAGATTCCCAGGAGGGCCTTTGCCACTGCAGGAGCAGTAGTGGTCCTTAAGGGGATGGCTTCACTGTACCTAGTGGCATGGTCTACTACCACCAGGATAAACCTATTGCCTGAAGCTGTAAGAGTGTCAAGGGGGCCAACTATGTCAACCCCTACCCTTTCAAAGGGCACCCCAAACACAGAAAGTGGAATTAAGGGGGCCTTTGGAGTGCCACCAGTCTTGCCACTGGCTTGGCAGGTCACACAAGAGCGACAAAACTCTTTTGTGTCCTCTGACGTATGAGGCCAGTGAAACAGGGGAACAAGCCTGTCCCAAGTTTTACTTTGGCCCAAATGCCCAGCCAAGGTAAGAAGAAACTCTCTGTATTGCAAAGGGATGACCAATCTCCTGGCAGCTCCAGGTTTAGGGTCCCTTGACTCAATTTACAGGAAGTTGTATTCCCAATACACCTTATGGCTATCACTGACATCCCCATTCTGCTGTTTGACAGCTTGTTGTCTCAAACCCTCTAGTGTAGGACAGGTCTGCTGTGCCACACTCAGCTCTTCCCTAGCAGGCCACACTGCACCCAAAAACTCAACAGTGTCTGCTGCCAGCTCATCTGGTGTAGGTTCTGCACAGAGAGAGGATTCCTCTTCCTCAAAAGGGGAATCTTCTGGTGAGGGAGGGATAGTGGGCAAGGCAAGGAGTTACCCTTCCTACCCCTAGCTTTTGGGAGCACTTGGTCCATTGTTCCAGGATCCAAGTTTCCCTGTCCTATTTGCTTTTTGGCCTGAGCCCTTGTCAAAGCAAAAATATGCCCAGGAATGCCCAGCATTGCTGCATGAGCCTCCAACTCCACTTCAGCCCAAGCTGATGTCTCCAAATCATTGCCTAGTAAGTAATCTACAGGTAATTCAGTGGCTATCACAACTTTCTTTGGACCAGTAAACCCCCACCCCCCCAGTTGAGATTCACAACAGCCATGGGGTGGCTAAGTGTGTTATTGTGAGCATCAGTCACTTGGTACTGCTGACCAAGTAGGTGTTTCTCTATAACCATAGTTACACTGGCTCTTGTGTCCCTGTAGGCCTCAACCTCAGCACTATTAATTAGGGGTAGTTGCTTGTACTTACCCATAATAAGGGGACAAGCAACCAAGGTGGCAAAGTCAATGCCACCATCAGAGACTAAAACAGCCTCCGTGGTCTCCCTAACAAGACCCAGCCCAACTACACTGCCAATAGTGAGCCCAGCTATACCCTTGGATTGGCAATTTGTAGTAGACTTCCCACCACCACTGCTATTACTAGGGGCACTAGAGGTTGCAGTTGGGGCATCACTTGCCCAATGGCCTTTTACTTTACATAAATAACACCATGGCTTTTTCTGATTGTGAGAAGAGGATTTGGACCGACCACACCCAGAGGATTTTTGTGGGCCTGGTGAAGACTCAGAATGTTTTTTATCTTTGTCCCCACCCTTGTCAGAAGACTTACCATCCTTCTTCTTGCCATCCTTGTCACCCCCTGTATGAACTGTTCACTCTTGTTCTGACCCATTTGTCTGCCTTCTTTACCAATTCTTAGGGAGAGGTCAGAACTGGGTCTACCAAGTACTGGTGCAACAAATCAGACATGCAATTGTTCAAAATATGCTCTCTCAGGATTAGATTATACAGGCTTTCATAGTCAGTCACCCTACTGCCATGTGACCAACCCTCCAAGGCCTTCACTGAACAGTCTACAAAGTCTGTCCAGTCTTGAGAGGACTCTTTTCTGGTACCTCGGAACTTAATCCTGTATTGTTCAGTGGTTAAGCCAAATCCATCCAAGAGTGCATCCTTCAAAACTTTGTAGTTATTAGCATCACTTTCTCTGACAGTAAGGAGCCTATCCCTACCCTTACCAGCGAAAGATAGCCCCAAGATAGCAGCCCACTGCCTTTGAGGGACCAACTGTACCATACAGGCCCTCTCAAGTGCAGCAAACCACTTGTTAATGTCATCCCCCTCCTTGTAAGGGGGGACTATCTTATGCAGGTTTCTGGAATCTTGCTCTCTAACAGGATTATTATCAAAAACACTGCTGCTGCCACCGTGGGGAACTAACCCCAACCTCTGCCTTTCCCTTTCCTCATCCAGAGATTCCCTGTCTAAGGCCAGCTGCTGCTGTTTAAGCTTCAGCCTGGCCTCTTCCAACCTCAGCTTTCTGAGTTCCCTTTCCATTAAGTTATCCTCAGGGTGGGAGGCTTTGGAATTGTAAGACACAGAAGAAATGTGGGAATTGGCAGAGTTGGACCTCTCCCTGACACGCTGGACCCTAGTAACCTGGCCTTTAGGAGTGAAAGGTGCCCTACTAGTGTGTGACCCCCTCCCACTACCAGTGTCACTAGGTGGCCTGTTAGCTGGCAGGTCCTTGGAGGAACCCTCCCCAGCATCCTCAGGGGACTCCTCTGAGTCTGGCTGGGTACCCCCCTCCTCTACCTCCTGATCCTGGGATGGGCCAGACTGGCTCTGGTCACTTTCTAGGAGAAGGCTAAGGAGAAGATGTTTTGTAGGATTCTTACCAATTGCTAAACCTTTTTCAATGCAGAGACCCCTCAAACTTTTAAAGTTTAGATTCCCTTATGTTGCCTGGACAACTGTGGGACTAAGCTCTACTGCTGAAATGCCAGAAAGGGTTTAGGGCAGAGAGAGAAAAAAGTTTTTAGAACTTTTGAAAGGAAAGAAAAATAAACTTTTTCAAACTTTTGAAAACTTTAAAAAGTTTTCAGAAACTTTTCAGAAACATTTTAGAAAGTTTTAGAGAAAGAAAGTTAAACTGTTTAGGTTACTGTGTATATTCTGTATACATAAGTATTTGGTATATGTTTTTCTTATGAAAAGCACCAATGACAAAGTGGTAAAGCAGTTACAAGTACTTATCCCACCGCTGCACCACCAATGTAGGAGGCTGGCCTGGCTTATAGTGGGTACCTTGTGGTACTTACACCTTGTGCCAGGTCCAGTTGTCCCTTATTAGTAGATTAGAACTGTTCTAGAAGCTTAGGCTGATAGAGGTAGCTGTAGCAGAGCAGTTTAGGCTCAACTAGGAGACATGCAAAGCTCCTACTATACCACTTACATCACTTAGCACTATGGGACTGATTACAACTTTGGTGGAGGGTGTTAATCCGTCCCAAATGTGACGGATATACTGCCCGCTGTATTACGAGTCCATTATATCCTATGGAACTCGTAATACGGTGGGCGGAATATCCGTCACATTTGGGACGGATTAACAGCCTTCGCCAAAGTTGTAATCAGGCCCTATATCTTAAGAAACACAATACTCAGAGTTACTAAAAATAAAGGTACTTTATTTTAGTGACAATATGCCAAAAGTATCTCAGAGGATATACTCCCTTAGGAGGTAAGTAAAATACACAAAATATACACAGAAACTAAAATCAGGTAAGTAAACAGTTAGAAAAGTAGTGCAAACACTGTAGAACACAATAGAATGCAATAGGAGACAATAGGCCTAGGGGCAACCCAAACCATATAATCCAAAAGTGGAATGCGAGCCACGAATGGAACCCAGGCCTAGTGTAGTGTGTAGAGAGTCGCTGAGAGTGTAAGAAAACACTAAGGGTGTCCAAGATACCGCACCCCAAGACCCTGAAAAGTAGGAGTAAATTTACCCTACTACCCCAGAAAGACAGTAAAGTCGAGATAGGGGATTCTGCAAAGACAACAACTGACTGCAAAGCACTGAAGATGGATCCCTGGACCTGAGGACCTGCAAGAGAAGGGGACCAAGTCCAAGAGTCACGCAAGTGTCCAGGTGGGGCAGGAGCCCCTAAACCCCAGATGATGGTGCAAAAGGGCTGCCTCTGGGTGGAAGAAGCCAAAGATTCTGCAACAACGGAAGGTGCCAGGAACGTCTCCTTTGGTCAGAAGATGTCCCATGGTATGCTGGAGGATGCAGAGTTGTTTTCACGCAAAAAGACAACAAACAAGCCTTGCTAGCTGCAAGAGTCACAGTTGAAGATTTTGGGTGCTGCCAGGGCCCAGGAAGGACCAGGAGGTCGCCCCTTGGAAGAGGCTACAGAGGGGACGCTCAGCAATACAGAGAGCCCAGGAAGAAGCAGGCAGCACCCGCAGAAGCACCTGAACAGGCATTAAGAAGATCTGAGCATGGCAGTCATCTCAGCACAATAAAAGAGGGTCCCACAAAGTGGGAGTCCAACTCAGTGAGTTGGGCAATGCAAGACAGAGTGCTGGGGACCTGGGCTAGGCTGTGCACAAAGGAAGTCTTGCAAAAGTGCACAGAAGACCTAGCAGCTGCAGTTCACGCAGTACAAAGCATTACTGTCTGGCGTGGGGAGGCAAGCACTTACCTCCACCAAATGTGGACAGAAGGGCCACTGGATTGTCGGGGACACTTGGATCCATCTCCTGTGTTCCAGGGACCACGCTCATCAAGATGAGAGGGGACCCAGAGGACCGGTGATGCAGAAGTTTGGTGCCTGCATTAGCAGGGGGAAGATTCCGTCGACCCACAGGAGATTTCTTCTTGGCTTCCAGAGCAGGGTGAAGGCAGACAGCCCTCAGAGCATGCACCACCAGGAAACAGTCGAGAAAGCCGGCAGGATGAGGCGTTACAATGTTGCTGGTAGTCTTCTTGCTACTTTTTTGCTGTTTTGCAGGTGTCCTGGAGCAGTCAGCGGTCGATCCTTGGCAGAAGTTGAAGAGAGAAGTGCAGAGGAACTCTGGTGAGCTCTTGCATTCATTATCTGATGAGAAACCCACAGGAGAGACCCTAAATAGCCCTCAGAGGAAGATTGGCTACAGAGAAAGGTAAGCACCTATCAGGAGGGGTCTCTGACATCACCTGCTGGCACTGGCCACTAAGAGGTCTCCATTGTGCCCTCACACCTCTGCATCCAAGATAGCAGAGGTCTGGGACACCTTAGAGGAGCTCTAGGCACGTCCCCTTGGGAGGTGCTAGTCAGGGGATTGGTCACTCCCCTTTCCTTTGTCCAGTTTTGCATCAGAGCAGGGCTGGGGGGATCCCTGAACCGGTGTAGACTGGCTTATGCAAGGAGGGCACCATCTGTGCCCTTCAAAGCATTTCCAGAGGCCAGGAGAGGCTACTCCTCTTAGGCCCTTAACACCTATTTCCAAAGGGAGAGGGTGTAACACCCTCCCTCAGAGGAAATCCTTTGTTCTGCCTTCCTGGGACTGGGCTGCCCAGGCCCCAGGGGCGCAGAAACCTGTCTGAAGGTTGGCAGCAGCGGAAGCTGCAGAGAAAACCCCGGAGAGTTAGTTTGGCAGTACCCGGGATCTATGCTGGAGCCCCGGGGATGCATGGAAATGTCACCCCAATACCAGAATGGTATTGTTGGGGTGACAATTCCATGTTCCTAGACATGTTACATGGCCATGTTCGGAGTTACCATTCTGATGCTACATCTAGGTATTGACCTGTATGTAGTTCACGCGTGTAATGGTGTCTCCGCACTCATAAAGTCTGGGGAATTTGCCCTGAACGATGTGGGGGCACCTTGGCTAGTGCCAGGGTGCCCTCAGGCTAAGTAACATTGCACCTAACTTTCACTATTTGAGGGCTAGACATATAGATGACTTATAAGTTACTTAAGTACAGTGTATAATGGCTGTGAAATAACGTGGACGTTATTTCACTCAGGCTGCAGTGGCAGTCCTGTGTGAGAATTGTCTGAGCTTCCTATGGGTGGGAAAAAAAATGCTGCAGCCCATAGGGATCTCCAGGAACCCCAATGCCCTGAGTACCTATGTACCAAATACTAGGGAATTAAAAGGGCATTCCAGTGTGCCAATCAGAATTGGTAAAATTAGTCACTAGCCTGCAGTGACAATTTTAAAAGCAGAGAGATCATAAACACTGAGGTTATGGTTAGCAGAGCCTCAGTGATACAGTTAGGCACCACACAGGGAACACATGCAGGGCACACTTTATGAGCACTTGGGTCCTGGCTAGCAGGATCCCAGTGACAGAGGCAAAAACATCATACATACAGGTAAAAAATTGGGGTAACATGCCAAGCAAGATGGTACTTTCCTACAGAGGCCTGCTCCTTTCATAGTCTAGCATTAAGACTGCCCTCCTATCCTTTTTGAGTGGTAGATTCTGATCAGAAAGGAGTAACCAGATCATATTTAGTATGGCTAGAATGGCAATAGAAAATCCTGCTTATTGGTGAGGTTGGATTTTATATTACTATTTTAGAAATGCCTCTTTTAGAAAGTGAGCATTTCTCTGCACTTAAAAACCATCTGTGCCTTAGAGCCTGTCTCCAATCAACATCTGGACTGGGCTGGTTGACAGCTCCCTTTTGCATTTCACCCAGACAACCACAAACACAGGAGACTCAGTCACATTTGCACTCATCTGTATATTGAATGGGTCTACCTGGGCTGGAAGGGTGGAAGACCTTACATTTCAAAGGCGAGTGGCCTGCCCTCAGACAATGGACTGCCAAACCCCCTACTGGGATCCCCACTTCAAAGGCATTTTTGTGTATATAAACTGGGTCTCTGACCCCACCAACTCAGACACTTCTGGACCTACACCTGCATCCTGTCAAGAGGAATTGCCTGGCCGCCCAAAGGACTCATCTGGACTGCTTTGCTGAGAAGGATGGCTGCCCTGCTGTTGCCCTGCTGCCCTGCTGGCCCCTGACTATGCTGAGAAGGACTCTGCCTTCCCCAAAAGTGCTCAGATTGAGCTTACCTCCTGTTTTCTGAAGTCTCAGGGCCAAAAAGACTTCATCTCTCCAGGAAAGTCTGTGTGCGTCTAAAATTGATGCACTCTTGCAGGAATCGACGCCAAGCCTGCATTGTGACTGAGAACTCTCCGCACAGCCTGACTTTCTAAGTGGAAATTTGATGCAGAGCCTTCCTTGCAACGGAAAATTTGACGCATCACGTACTGGATCAACGCAGCACCCGTGTCTACTTCCAGCAGGTCAAGGATTTTTCCTTGCATCGTCCCTGGGTGTCAAAATACCCCGCACCTTAATGAGGAACCAAGACTGCACACCGAAAAACAATGCAAATCCCTTGCAGCGTAGAAAGAAATGACGCATCATCTGTGCTGCGCCGGAAAGTCCGACACACACCTTTTTCCAAACATCTCCTCCTCTGCAGTCTCAGTGCGATGTTACTTTTGATGCAACTGGGTACCATGTGAAAAGAGCCCACTGTCTATTTTTAAGGGTGAAGACTCTTTTAAACATTCCGAAAGTGATATTTCAACTTGTGCTTATTGAATCTTTGTTGTTTTTACCTTATTTTATTCAGATAAATATTATCTATTTTTCTACTCCTGTAGTTTTTGTGGTGTTTTCACTGTGTTACTGTTTGATTTATTGCAAAAATACTTTACACGTTGCCTTCTATGTTAAGCATGGCTGCTCAGTGCCAAGCTACCAGAGGGTGGGCACAGGATAATTTGGATTGTGTGTGACTTAATTTGACTAGGATTGTGGTCCCTACTTGGACAAAGGTGTATACCTCTACCAACCAGAGACTCCATTTCAAACAATATCTATTCTGCCCTGGTGTAACATTGTAAACACCAGCACTACCAGCACCAGCAGTCACTAAATGTAAGGTATCTGCTCTCTTGTTACCCATGGTAGAAGGTAATTGCAGCAATAAAGCTACCTTATCTGCTAGTTGTAGGACTTGAAGAATTTGCAGAACTTGACCATTAATCATCTCTTCGTGAGGCTCAAAACTCTTCCCACAGACATTCTCATGGGACATGACCTTAATGAAGGAATTGATGGAGGGTGTGGTTCTTGCTTTTACTGTTAGATTCATTTTTGCTTTACTATTCTGCCCCTCTTGCTGACTGAATGTTAAAGGCCCCTGAGAGTTTAGTCTTCTCTTGGCATGAACCTTAACTGTAATGGGTCTCACTACATGGGAGAGTTGAGCATATTCATGGTACTGGGATATCTCACCCTGTTTTTCTGGTTTACCAGTACCCTGAAACTCAGTTACCCTGGAGTGTAAAGAATATATTTTCTTCTAAGGAGCAACTAGCTTTTCAATACGGGAAGTGGGGGACTTTTTCAGAGCTCCAAAGCAGCACAGTTGCTTCAGTTCAGATGATACTGACTCAGTTTTAAAGTTGCCACTTCCAATTTCGAAGAAGAGAGAACATCTGCAGGGGGAGATAGGGCAGCTGATGCCCAAACCAGAAAAAAACAGATACTTTGTGCCTCTTCTACCTGGCATGGCTGTAAGCACCAGGAATGTGTGGGAGCCCCTGTAGTGTGCTACAGTTGCCCAATACCAATGTGGTGTATCAGTGGCATAGTATGAAACAGAAACAGCCTTCAGCTTGTGTTCAGGTACTGTGCTCCAATTCCCTTGCTACACATTGCTGTCCCCTTCTGAAACTCAGGTCTCTCCAGCTTCCCTTAACTGCTTTCTCCTCCTCACAGGCATATTTCACAAAAAACATTCAGCCTCCAACAACGCTAATCCCCGATGGCTTATTCATCTTGCCAGCAGGTTCCCCTGAATCTGCCCTTCATGACTGTTCATGAGATGGTGAAGCATGACTTGAAGGTTTCATTAATGTTCCCGGCCAGGAAGCTAGAACAGGCTAATGATCTTATCAAAAGATGCATGCAGCTGAGCAAATGAGCAAGTGATTGTAAGTCACTGCAACTCTCCTCACAGATTAGCTATAATGGCTTGAATTGGCACTCCGACATACAATGATCTAAAGGGGTGTGTAGGAACATGCCATTTAGTGTTGGGTAGGTTCTCCTGGGTACTGGAGGGTGGGGAATGGTGAAGGGGAGCATTGGGGGAGGAGCAATAGGGAAAAAAGATACAAAAATAAAGTCCTCATTAGTACCAATGTTAGGGTTGGTGTGAGAGATGGGGAACTTATGACATTATCGGATGGGTAGGCCAACAGACAGGCGGGAGACAATGTACTGCCTACACTATTATGACAGGCCAATCCGACACCTTTTCCGGGGCGGATTCACCGCGGATAAAAACACGGCGGAAACAGGAATTTCGAAGGGAAAACGCTCACCTCTACACACTCCATGAGGAACGAGGACACCATGGAACCGGAACTCCAAATTCTCCCTGCAATAGTCTTCCTGCTCCTCTACCAGGAGCACGAACGCCGGCGGCGAAGACCACGGTGAGTACAGCACCTATGACACAGGGGTGGGGGGAGGGAAAAAACAGGGACACGCAACACTCCCACCCTCACCCACCACAACACACACACTAATGCATATCAATACATCACAGTTACACCCCCCAAACTCCCCCCCGAAAGAATGCAAAGACCAAAGAAAATGAGTGTAACCATTGGAATATATTAAAAACAAGTAGGCAGAAATATATATATATCCACAATGTACAAAATAAATACCAGGCATAGTAGTCCAGGTACTGCACAAAGAAAGTCCATGGAACACTGGGACCACACGGTATGGGCGAGGCCCACACAAGATCCCCGACCATGACGGAGAGAACACTGCAGGGGCATCAGAGAGCAAGAAAACAGGCACCTCAGGGGGAGTGAAAGGGGTGGCACCTCAGCCGGTTGAGTGCACGATGCCAAATCCACGAGGGGGCCACATGCCCACTGTTCAATCCTGGGGAGTGCAAAGCCACAGTCTCACAAGTCTCTCCAGTGGGTGGTTTGCCCACTGGTCAATCCTGGGGAGTGCAAAGCCACAGTCTCTCAAGTCCCTACAGTGGGTGGTTTGCCCACTGTTCAATCCTGTGGAGTGCAAAGCCATAGTCTCTCAAGTCTCTACAGTGGGTGGTTTGCCCACTGTTCAATCTTGGGGAGTGCAAAGCCACAGTCTCACAAGTCTATACAGTGGATGGGTTGCCCACTGTTCAATCCTGGGGAGTGAAAAGCCACAGTCTCACAAGTCTCTACAGTGGGTGGGTTGCCCACTGTTCAATCCTGGGGAGTGCAAAGCCACAGTCTCACAAGTGGATGACAGTCTCCACTGGTTCTGGAGGGGGATTGGTGCCCAGAGTGCTTCATCCTGTTAAGGACAGAGGTAGTGGATGGATCTCTCCACTGGTTCTGGAGGGGGACTGATGCCCAGAGTGCTTCATCCTGTTAAGGACAGAGGTAGTGGATGGATCTCTCCACTGGTTCTGGAGGGGGACTGGTGCCCAGAGTGCATCATTCACCCCGTGACGGACCCAGTTGCGTCAGTGCCCCTGCCGCTCATGGGCTAGCGGTGCTTCAGATGGCAGTGCCCTGTTCAGCGGTGCTTCAGATGGCGGTCTACATTGCAGGGTCACAGCTGCTGGCGGTCCTTCATGGCCCAATGGGCCTTTTGCTGGCGGTCCTTCATGGCCCAGCTGGGCTGGTGCTGGCGGTGGCCTCTTGGGCAGCTGGGCCGGGGCTGGCGGTGGCCTCCTGGGCAGCTGGGCTGGGGCTGGCGGTGGCCTCCTGGGCAGCTGGGCTGGGGCTGGCGGTGGCCTCCTGGGCAGCGGGGATGATGGCGGTCTTCTCCGCCGTGCTGTTCTTCCCAGACTTGCCGGGTTTCTTGTGGCCCTTCCCCACCTTGGAAGGTGTCACAGCTGACTCCACACTCCCAACGGGACCCCTGGGAGCGGCTTTGGTGGCTGGAGTCTTCCCCCTCTCCCGCCGGGCACTGGCCAACTTCTGATGCTTCACAGGTGGGGGACTGTCTGTGCTGTGGCTCCGTGCCGCACTGGCTATCCTGGTGGCCGGTGCACTCCACATTCCGGTGACTACAGGCGCCACTGGTCCCGGAGATGTTGTGGCTGAGGTGCTACTTCGGGACCTATAAGATGGACGGACTGGGGGAGGTGTGGGAAAGAGGTCAAGGGTGGACAGGAAATGTTTTTTGGACACACTGGGACGGGTAGCTGGAGGGGCTTTGGGAGTGGAGGAAGAGGTGGTGGATGTAGGAGGTGTACGTTTGGTGACTTTGGGTGAAGGTGCATGCACTAGAGACTGTCGTGAGGTGGATGGCTGTTGGGTGGGTGTGTGCCTGCGTTTGTGTATCTTGGGAGGGGGCGTCACAGACACACTGGGAGAGGACACAGGGGACGTGTGAATGGTAGTGGGGGTGGTGACTGCACGTGATCGGGGTGTGGTGGTGGGTGTGCTGGAGAGGGACGTAGTGGCTGTAGATGTAGTGCATGCAGGTGTGAGTGTAGATGAGACTGGGAGGGAGGAGGGAGACGAGGAGGAGGGGGACACAGTGGAGGCAGTGGATGTTGGTGTGTCTGCATGTGTGTGACGCTTGCATGAGTGCCTGTGGGATGTGTGGTGCTTATGTTTGCCTGAGCTTCCCTTGTGTGTTGACGTGTGTGCAGGCTGGTCTGTAGGTGTGCTTGGGATAGGCAGAGGTACAGGGGATTGGATCGGGGTGGAGGAAGTTGGAGGGGGGAGGCTAGAGACGGGGACAATGGCTGCCATCAGTGCTGAGGCCAGAGTCTGAAAAGCTCGGTGAAGGGCCACGTGACCAGAATGAATGCCCTCCAGGAATGCATTTGTTTGTTGCAACTGCCTCTCTACACCCTGGATGGAATTCAAAATGGTAGACTTCCCAACAGTGAGGGACCTGAGGAGGTCAATGGCTCCTCACTGAGGGCAGCAGGGGTGACTGGGGCAGGGCCTGAGGTGCCTAGGGTGAAGGTGATGCCCACCCTCTTGGGTGAGCGGGCACGGGGCAAAGGCTGAGTGGCTGCAGGGAGGGCGGTGCTGGTAGGGGGGGGTGGCGCCTGTACCTGTAGATGCGGGGGGCACAGATGTTGCTGCCACCACAAGGGAGCTCCCATCAGAGGAAGAGTCAGTGTCGCTGGTCTCAGCTCCTGTCCCCGCCGTGGAGCTCCCCTTGCCCTCCGTCCCTCTGGTGAATTCTGACTCCGTAGTGTCGCCCTCCAGGGCCATGTGGGATGCAGCTCCCTCGTGCTCCGGTGCCACTGCTCCTCCGCCTGATGATGCTAATGCACACAAGAACAGGGAGACCACAAAAAGGGGGGGGGAAACAGAAGAATGACATGTTGATTGCATGCATTACCGCTACCGTTGGCGGACAGGACAGACACAGAAGCCCCCTGCACTACGTCGCGGTCTTGGGCTCCACTTTTCAATTGCTGGGAAATGGCCTACAAGGCTATGGACGACATCTGCAAACATAGATGACACAGGGGCATGAATAGCTGTACTTGGCACTCTACAGAGGTGGGGTGGGGTGCCACATAGCCTGCCTTACGGAGGGGCCTTGCCTACGGAACTCTCCCTGGCCTAGGGAAACCCACAGCCCACATCCCCCACCCAGACATGTCGTAATGCGCACAAAGTCAGCTGAATTAGAGTGTACTCACCCCCTTGTGTCTGCTGTGATGCCCTCAAGCGCCCATCCAACTCCGGGTACGCCACCACCAGGATCCTGAACATCAGGGGGGTCATGGTGCGACGGGCACCCCTCCCACGTTGGGAGGCCATCCCCAGCTGAGCCTCCGCCATCTTCTTGCTCCAGCGGCGAATGTCCTCCCATCTTTTACGGTAATGGGTGCTCCGTCTGTGGTAGACCCCCAGGGTCCAGACGTCCTTGGCGATGGCACGCCAAATATCTTTCTTCTGGTGGGCGCTGACCTACATGAAATATACAGGGGAAAAAGAGAAGTTATTACCAACTGCACCGTCAAACTGATTGGCCCCCATCCCTATCCTTGCCATGTGGCACATGCATTCACCGTCTTTCATGCACGCAGCACTCTGCCCCCTTCCTTCTTACATCCTGCCCTCTCCACACAGGCATAGCCCATACAACATGCTCCCTGTGTACTTACCTGTTTGTCTGGAGGACCGTAGAGTAGCTTGTACTGGGGGAGGACCCCATCAACGAGTTTCTCCAACTCCTCCGATGTGAAGGCAGGGTCCCTTTCCCCAGACACTTGAGCCATTGTCTCTTCCAGACTGAGGTCACAGCATCACTTGCAGTGCAGATCCCCTCCTGTTGAAGATCAGGTATCGAGTGATTGAACAGATAGAAAATGGCGGTCACGTCCGCGGCGGTGCGTACCGTCAACGCCGGCGTACATCGTCATTGGCTCCTGGGACCCATTAACCAATGCAGCATTGCGCCGCGGTCTTCGACCGCCTACCGCAATGGTGTACAACACCAGCGCAGTTATCTCACATCCCAGTGTCCCACTTTAGAGGTCAGACAGCCGCCATTTCAGGGGCCTACATGGCTTCATTTTCAACTGCGTCACACAGACCTAGGCCTAGACTCAACACACATACAGGCCACCTTTTGTGTAAGAATGGTGTTCTGTGTAAACTGTGGGTAAGTACCTCTGAGTTGTTTGACTCTGTGCTCGCTGTTGTCCTTCATAGGCACCGTCCGCTGGGACATGTGAGGAGGTGGCGGCATCCTCCGGTGTACCGACCGCTGGTGGACCTGTCGACAATGGAGGAAAGACATTTGATTATCACATACAGGCTTGACCGTGCCACAATCCAGGAACTGTGTACCCAGTTGGAGCCAGACCTGATGTCAGCAATCCGCCATCCCACAGGAATCCCCCCTCAAGTGCAGGTGCTGTCAGTGCTCCATTTCCTTGCATGTGGCTCATTTCAAACAACTGTGGCCATGGCATCAGGGATGTCCCAGCCTATGTTTTCCAACGTATTGTCCAGAGTGTTGTCTGCCCTTCTGAAACACATACGGAGCTACATCGTTTTCCCTCAGGTGGAGGATTTGCCTACAGTGAAAGGTGACTTCTATGCCCTGGGACATATCCCCAACATCATAGGTGCCATTGATGGGACACATGTGGCTTTGGTACCCCCCCACAGGAGTGAACAGGTGTACAGAAACCGTAAGAGTTATCATTCCATGCATGTACAGATGGTATGTTTGGCCGACCAGTACATCTCCCATGTGAATGCCATGTTCCCTGGCTCAGTGCATGACGCCTACATCCTGCGGAATAGCAGCATCCCTTATGTGATGGTGCAACTCCAGAGGCACCGTGTGTGGCTATTAGGTGAGCACCTGGAAGCAAGTCAATGAGGGAATGGTTGTCTCGGTCTGGGGATATCCCTACAGGTTAGTGTGTGTCTGACAGTTGTCCCTCACCATTTGCAGGTGACTCTGGTTACCACAACCTGTCATGGCTACTGACCCCAGTGAGGAATCCCAAGACAAGGGCAGAGGAACGCTACAATGAGGCCCATGGGCGAACTAGGAGGGTGATCGAGCGGACCTTCGGGCTCCTGAAGGCCAGGTTCAGGTGCCTCCATATGACAGGTGGATCCCTATTCTACTCACCAAAGAAGGTGTGCCAGATCATCGTGGCCTGCTGTATGCTTTACAACTTGGCTTTGCGACGACAGGTGCCTTTTGTGCAGGAGGATGGTCCAGATGGTGGTGTTGTGGCAGCTGTGGAGCCTGTGGACAGTGAAGACGAGGAAGCAGAGGAAGAAGACATGCACAACAGGGACTCAGTGATCCTGCAATATTTCCAGTGAGACACAGGTAAGAATGCAAACCTGCCTACTACATGTAGTTTAACACTACTACCTCTCTACTGTCTGTCATTTTCACCCAGTGTATGGTCACTGAGCTGTCACTTTCCCTTACGATTTCACAGATGTGGGTCCCACTGTGTGACATCTGCTCAGATTCCTCATGGACTAGAGCTGTGTGACATAGGTATGTTGACATTACTATTTAAAAAGCATTTTGTCACAGTAATTGCTAATAAACTATTTCGAAATCACAGACAGACTCCAGATCATTTTGTGCTTTAGGTGTGTTTATTTAAGTGCTCAATATTGGAGAGGGTAGTGAAATGGTGAGGGGTGATGGCGGAGGAATGTCCATGGCAGAGTCCAGTCTATTAGTCTCACAGGTGCATTGCCGATATGGGCATAGGAAGTGGAGCTGGGGCAGTTTAAGTATGGACAGGGTGACAAAGTGGGACAGTAGGATGACAATCAGGGTGGTCTCATTTCTTGGCGGGGGTCTTGGCATCGTGCTCTGTCTTTGTCCTGGATCTCAGGGACCGTTTGTGGGGTGGTTCTCCCTCTGCAGGGGGTGGGGTGCTGGTGTGGTGGTCCTGTGGCGGGGCATCCTGTCTACTAGCGCAGGCGGATGTGGTGGGCAGTTCATCGTCCATGCTAGTGTCAGGGGCCCCTTGTAGTGTCACAGTGTCCCTCCTGGTGTTCACAAGTTCCTTCAGCACCCCTACGATGGTGCCCAGGGTGGAGCTGATGGTTCTGAGTTCCTCCCTGAAGCCCATATACTGTTCCTCCTGCAGGCGCTGGGTCTCCTGAAACTGGGCCAGTACCGTTGCCATCGTCTCCTGGGAGTGGTGGTAGGCTCCCATGATGGAGGAGAGGGCCTCGTGGAGAGTGGGTTCCCTTGGCCTGTCCGCCCCCTGTTGCACAGCAGCCCTCCCAGTTCCCCTGTGTTCCTGGGCGTCCGTCCCCTGGACTGTGTGCCCACTGCCACTGCCCCCAGGTCCCTGTTGTTGTTGGGGTGGTGGGTTAGCCTGGGTTCCCTGTAGTGGTGGACACACAGCTGATTGACGTGTCCTGGGGACGGAGGTATGGACCCGCTGGATGGGTGCTATGCTGGTGTTTCCAGAGGGTGGAAGGTCTGTGGTGGCTTGTGCCTGTGTGAGGGGAACCGACTGTCCAGAGGTCCCCGATGGGCCGGGCTGGTCATCTAGATCCAGTTGGACAGGAGTGCTGTCATCACTCTGGGCCTCTTCTGATGGTGGTGTGGACATGTGTGGACCCTCCTGTCCGGTGACGTTGGGTAGAGGTCCTTCAGGGGTATAAAAGGATGGTTATTACATCTGTGTGTGTAATGGTGTGCAATGGGTGGGTGACCGTGTACCCCAGTGCTAGCATTCCTGTGTGGGACCTTGTGTGATGATGGTTTAGGGGGGTGTATGGGTGTGTGCAGTGGGCATGCTTTGGTGATGGGTGTCCATGCTTTGTTGTTGCATGCAGTGCTTGGTTTTGGGATGGGTGGTTTGTGATGTTGGGACATATGTGAGGAGTTGGGGTGCTGGGGGTGAGGGTGGGGGTATGTGATAGCATGCAGGTAGGGTGGGGGGTGTAATAATTGAGATTTGACTTACCAGAGTCCATTCCTCCACCTACTCCTGCGAGGCCCTCAGGATGCAGAATCGCCAAGACCTGCTCCTCCCATGTTGTTAGTTGTGGGGGAGGAGGTGGGGGTCCGCCTCCAGTCCCCTGAACCGCCAGGTGGTGTCTTGAGACCACGGAACGCACCTTCCCCCATAGGTCGTTCCACCTCTTCCTGATGTCCTCCCAATTTCTTGGGTGCTGTCCCACTGCGTTGACCCTGTCCACTATAATTAGCCATAGCTCCATCTTCCTTGCAATGGAGGTGTGCTGCACCTGTGATCCGAATAGTGTGGCTCTACCCGGATGATTTCCTCCACCCTGACCCTGAGCTCCTACTCCGAGAACCTGGGGTGTCTTTGCCGTGCCATGGGGTGGTGTATGTGATGTGTGGGGTGGAGTGTGTGGTGATAAGTGTGGTGATATGTAGTGGTGTGTTGTGTGAGGTGCGTGGAAGTTGTGTGGGTGATGGTGTTGTGTGCCTGTGAATGCTAGTTTGTTGATGGTGGTGTCTCTCTCTGGCCTTCTCTCTGTGATTCTGGTCGTGAGGGTTTGTGGGTGATGTGGGTGTGTGTTTTATATTGTATTGGGTGTGTGGGAGTGGTGTGTGTATGTGTATTTGGAATTGTCCAATGTGGTGGTGTTTTGTAAATGTGTGTGTATTTTGAGCGCGGCGGTGTGTACCACCAATGGAATACCATGGTTGAAAGACCACCGCATGGATTCGTGTGTCGTGATAGTGTGGACGTATTTCTGTTGTCGTGACGGTGGAGGTTTTGTTTTCGCCAGTTTATCACTGACCTTTGGTGTGGTGGACTTGTGTGGGTGTCTGAATTTTGACGGATTCCGAAATGTGGGTCATAATAGCTGTGGCGGAATTCCGCTGCTGTGGCGGTGTGTTGGCAGTCTTCTGCCCGGCAGAAAGCGGCTTTTACTGCCAATGTTGTAATGACCACCTTAATGTATACAGCGAGTCAACCCAGTCACTGTAGCCAACGTGTTAAATGGGCTGATCCAAGATTACTGTCTATTTGATGCATGGAGAACAAGGGCGGGTTCAGAGAGGGGGGTATACCTTCTACAGCAAAAAGTATCACACCCAAGAATTGATTGGAACTTAGTAGATAACATTTGGAGAGGTAAAACAATAGGAGTAATGCATCTCCCAGCACACTGTTTGGACCATTCAGCTGTTGAGCTAACTTTGAGATTACCGGAGGTGTCGGTGAAGAGTAGGTGGATGGTAGATAGAAACAACTTAGCAATAAAGTGGATGCAAAAAATCTTACAGAGCAAAGTAGATTATTTTTCGAAACAAATAGAGGTACTGCATTTTCAGTCATAGTATGGGATACCTTTAAGGCTTATATGCAGGGAATAATGCGTAAGATGGCCTCATATAAAAATAAACAACTACGAGAGGAAGTTAGGAGCAAAGAAGCAAATATTACAGAACTAGGGAGGGCGATATTGGGAGTAGATTGTAGAGTGGAAGCTCGGAGTATGCGTAATATTCTGAGTGAAAAAAAGTAGAACTGAAAGCTGCTGGCCCGGATGCTCTTCCAGATTAATTCTATAAAACCTTGAAAGAGGTGCTATCCCCAGTGCTAGCGGAGATGTTCTATCTTATCTATTAAAGTGGGGTGGAAATAACCTTGAGTTCGAAGGAAGCTATTATCACTTTGCTTGTAAAACCTAATAAAACCCCACAAAACGTTGCATGCTACTGGCCAATATCCCTGTTGAACTGTGATTATAAGATATATTTTGGGATAATAGCAAACAGCTTGATAAAGGCAGCGGCAAAAGTTATACATTCAGATTAAACAGGGTTCCTTCTTGGAAGACAAATGTATGATCTCATCCATCAGTTGATATCAATTATTGATCTTGCCATTGTAAGTGGGGATCGGTTACACTCGATGCTGATAAAGCATTCAATAGAGTGTGCTTGGTTTATCAATGGGAGGCAATGGATGTATTTGAGTTCCTATTCCTGCTAATAGGTGAGATTAAAAAGATATATAGAGAACCTTCAGCTAGGATCCTGGTTAATGGGGTTTTAAGAAGCATATTTAAAAGTTCTAGAGTGGCTCTGCACGGCTGTTCAATTTCACCATTTTTGTTTGGCTTATACATAAAGCATTTGGCACAGGCTTTTAGGAAAGACACAAGGGTTGTGCCTTTTGAGTCAGTGAATTATGAAAGAAGGTGGCTTTATATGCTGATGACATTATCCTTCATACAAAAGACCCCGGGTTAACCGTACCTCAGATGAAATAGCTGGCTGCTGAGTCTGGGTCATTTTGAGGATGTGCAATAAATGCATCAAAAACAGAGGTAATGGGTCAGAACCTACTAAACTATGGAGGTCTTGTTCAATCTAGTAATAGGTATCTCAGTGTCATAATCAGGCAGAAATTGGAGGATCTGCCAAACATTAATCTTAGGAGGGTGATAAGTGAGATCAAGTTGGTACTTTATAGATGGAGAAAGCTCTGCTTGATAAAATACGGTCATACAAAAGTGATTAAAATGGAGATACTTCCGACGTTGTCATATTTGCTCAACAGTATACTGGTACGTTTCTAAAAGGACATTTTATTAAAGATTCAGGGCATGGGAATAGCCATAAAATTAAAATAGCCTTCACTTTGAAAAAAAGTGCCACCAAGTAAGTAAGAAACCGGAGCAAGTGAGCCGAACCCTCCATAGAATAGCTTTCTTGTCTTTTCCATGCTTGCATCTGGTGTCTATTCATTCTTTCACTCTTCCATCCACCTGCTTTTCCGTTATATTCTGTCATCCATTCATTTTTTCTTCAATCATTCAAACTTTTTCCATTCCATCCATTCATTCACCCATCTATCCAATCTACCCTCCATCTGTCAATTGTCCATCCATCCACTCACCCATCCATCCACTCTGCCGTCCATTCACTCTGCCATTCATCCGTCCACTCTGCCACCCATCACTCCATCCACTCTGCCTCCCATCCATCCACTCATCCACCAACCCATCTGTCCATCCATCCATGCATACATGCACCCATTCAGCAATTCATCCATCTAGAGACTCTGCTATCCTTTCATTCATCTATCCACCCACTCTGTTATCCATCCATACAGCCACTCTACCATCCACCCACTTTGCCATTCATTTATCAATGCATCCACTCTGCCATCCATCCATTCATTCATCAACTCTGCCATCCATTCATCCATCCACTCTGCCATCCATTCATTCTGCCATCCATCCATCACCCATCTGTAAACTTTGCCATTCATCTGTCCACTCTAACATCCATTTACTCATCTTTTCACCCAATCATCCATTGATCTCTTTATTATGCCATCCTTTCACCTATCCATCCACCTACCCATGCAATCCCAGCCTCCATCCATCATCCCATCCATCCATTTACTCTGCCATCCTTTCACCTGTGCCCTAGTATCCATCTATTCCTTTACTCTGCCATCCTCTCACCTGCCCATCACTACCCATCCATTCCTTTACTCTGCCATCATTTTACCTATCCAAAGATCAGTCTGTCCATCCATCCATCCATCCATCCCTTGCTTTATTCTGCCACCCTTTCACCTGTCCATTCACCTATCCATTCACTCACTCATGTATCCACCCATGCCTTCATTTTGCCATCCTTTCACTGTCAATCAACCTTTCCATTCACTGATTCTTTCACAAACTCACTAACCACATATTAATTCATTGACTCACTCCTTCATCTACCCACTCATTCAACAATATTTCCTTGTTTTCACCCTTACTTCCAATATTCTTTCTTTCTTTCCTTGTTCTATTTATTGAGCTGCCATTTTTCCTCGATAGTGCCTACCCTTCTATTAACCCCTTCGCTGCCAGGCCTTTTCCCCCTTCTGTGCCAGGCCTTTTTTTGCCTATTTGGGGCAGTTCGCGCTTAGGCCCTCATAACTTTTTGTCCACATAAGCTAACCAAGCCAAATTTGCGTCCTTTTTTTCCAACATCCTAGGGATTCTAGAGGTACCCAGACTTTGTGAGTTCCCCTGAAGGAGGCCAAGAAATTGGCCAAAATACAGTGAAAATTTCGGTTTTTTCAAAACAATTGGACAAAGTGGCTGCAGAAGAAGGCTTGTGGATTTCCCCCTGAAAATGGCATCAACAAAGGGTGTGCAGTGCTAAACTCAGCAGCTTCCCAGCTTTCAGGAACAGGCAGACTTGAATCAGAAAACCCAATTTTTCAACACAATTTTGGCATTTTACTGGGGCATAACCCATTTTTGCAATTTTTTGTGCTTTCAGCCTACTTCCAGTCAGTGACAGGAATGGGCATGAAACCAATGGTGGATCCCAGAAACCTAAACATTTCTGAAAAGTAGACAAAGATCTGAATTCAGCAAGGGGTCATTTGTGTAGATCCTACAAGGGTTTCCTACAGAAAATAACAGCTGAAAAAGAAAAATATTGAAATTGAGGTGAAAAAACCATCAATTTTTCTCTAAGTTTTACTCTGTAACTTTTCCCTGCAATGTCAGATTATCGAAAGCAATATACCGTTACGTCTGCTGGACTCCTCTAGTTGCAGGGATATATAGGGCTTGTAGGTTCATCAAGAACCCGAGGAACCCAGAGCCAATAAATGAGCTGCACCCTGCAGTGCGTTTTCATTCTATACCGGGTATACAGCAATTCATTTGCTGAAATATAAAGAGTAAAAAATTGCTATCAAGAAAACCTTTGCATTTCCAAAAAGGGCACAAGATAAGGTGTTGAGGAGCAGTGGTTATTTGCACATCTCTGAATTCCGGGGTGACCATACTAGCATGTGAATTACAGGGAATTTCTCAAATAGATGTCTTTTTTACACACTCTCCTATATTTGGAAGGAAAAAATGTAGAGAAAGACAAGGGGCAATAGCACTTGTTTTCCTAATCTATGTTCCCCCAAGTCTCCCAATAAAAATTATACCTCACTTGTGTGGGTAGGCCTAGCGCCCGCGACAGGAAACGCCCCAAAGGGCAACGTGGACACATCCACATTTTTGGAAGAAAACAGAGGTGTTTTTTGCGAAGTGCCTACCTGTAGATTTTGGCCTCTAGCTCAGCCGGCACCTAGGGAAACCTACCAAATCTGTGCATTTCTGAAAACTAGAGACCTAGGGGAATCCAAGGAGGGGTGACTTGCGAGGCTCGGACCAGGTTCTGTTACCCAGAATCCTTTGCAAACCTCAAAATTTGGAAAAAAAAACACATGTTCTTCACATTTCTGTGGCAGAAAGTTCTGGAATCTGAGAGGAGCCACAAATTTCCTTCCACCCAGCGTTCCCCCAAGTCTCCCGATAAAATTATACCTCACTTGTGTGGGTAGGCCTTGCGCCCGCGACAGGAAACGCCCCAAAGCGCAACGTGGACACATCCAAATTTTTGGAAGAAAACAGAGGTGTTTTTTGCGAAGTGCCTACCTGTAGATTTTGGCCTCTAGCTCAGCCGGCACCTAGGGAAACCTACCAAACCTGTGCATTTCTGAAAACTAGAGACCTAGGGGAATCCAAAGAGGGGTGACTTGCGGGGCTCGGACCAGGTTCTGTTACCCAGAATCCTTTGCAAACCTCAAAATTTGGCTAAAAAGTTCCTCACATTTCTGTGGCAGAAAGTTCTGGAATCTGAGAGGAGCCACAAATTTCCTTCCACCCAGCGTTCCCCCAAGTCTCCCGATAAAAATGATACCTCACTTGTGTGGGTAGGCCTAGCGCCCGCGACAGGAAACGCCCCAAAGCGCAACATGGACACATCCAAGTTTTTGGAAGAAAACAGAGGTGTTTTTTGCGAAGTGCCTACCTGTAGATTTTGGCCTCTGGCTCAGCCGGCACCTAGGGAAACCTACCAAACCTGTGCATTTCTGAAAACTAGAGACCTAGGGGAATCCAAGATGGGGTGACTTGCAGGGCTTAGACCAGGTTCTGTTACCCAGAATCCTTTGCAAACCTCAAAATTTGGCTAAAAAAACACATGGTCCTCACATTTCTGTGGCAGAAAGTTCTGGAATCTGAGAGGAGCCACAAATTTCCTTCCACCCAGCGTTCCCCCAAGTCTCCTGATAAAAATGATACCTCACTTGTGTGGGTAGGCCTAGCGCCCGCGACAGGAAACGCCCCAAAGCGCAACGTGGACACTTCCAAATTTTTGGAAGAAAACAGAGGTGTTTTTTGCGAAGTGCCTACCTGTAGATTTTGGCCTCTAGCTCAGCCGGCACCTAGGGAAACCTACCAAACCTGTGCATTTCTGAAAACTAGAGACCTAGGGGAATCCAAAGAGGGGTGACTTGCGGGGCTCGGACCAGGTTCTGTTACCCAGAATCCTTTGCAAACCTCAAAATTTGGCTAAAAAAACACATGGTCCTCACATTTCTGTGGCAGAAAGTTCTGGAATCTGAGAGGAGCCACAAATTTCCTTCCACCCAGCGTTCCCCCAAGTCTCCTGATAAAAATGATACCTCACTTGTGTGGGTAGGCCTAGCGCCCGCGACAGGAAACGCCCCAAAGCGCAACGTGGACACATCCAAATTTTTGGAAGAAAACAGAGGTGTTTTTTGCGAAGTGCCTACCTGTAGATTTTGGCCTCTAGCTCAGCCGGCACCTAGGGAAACCTACCAAACCTGTGCATTTCTGAAAACTAGAGACCTAGGGGAATCCAAAGAGGGGTGACTTGCGGGGCTCGGACCAGGTTCTGTTACCCAGAATCCTTTGCAAACCTCAAAATTTGGCTAAAAAGTTCCTCACATTTCTGTGGCAGAAAGTTCTGGAATCTGAGAGGAGCCACAAATTTCCTTCCACCCACCGTTCCCCCAAGTCTCCCGATAAAAATGATACCTCACTTGTGTGGGTAGGCCTAGCGCCCGCGACAGGAAACACCCCAAAGCGCAACGTGGACACATCCAAATTTTTGGAAGAAAACAGGTGTTTTTTGCGAAGTGCCTACCTGTAGATTTTGGCCTCTAGCTCAGCCGGCAGCTAGGGAAACCTACCAAACCTGTGCATTTCTGAAAACTAGAGACCTAGGGGAATCCAAGGAGGGGTGACTTCCGGGGCTCGGACCAGGTTCTGTTACCCAGAATCCTTTGCAAACCTCAAAATTTGGCTAAAAAAACACATGGTCCTCACATTTCTGTGGCAGAAAGTTCTGGAATCTGAGAGGAGCCACAAATTTCCTTCCACCCAGCGTTCCCCCAAGTCTCCCGATAAAAATGATACCTCACTTGTGTGGGTAGGCCTAGCGCCCGCGACAGGAAACGCCCCAAAGCGCAACATGGACACATCCAAGTTTTTGGAAGAAAACAGAGGTGTTTTTTGCGAAGTGCCTACCTGTAGATTTTGGCCTCTGGCTCAGCCGGCACCTAGGGAAACCTACCAAACCTGTGCATTTCTGAAAACTAGAGACCTAGGGGAATCCAAGATGGGGTGACTTGCAGGGCTTAGACCAGGTTCTGTTACCCAGAATCCTTTGCAAACCTCAAAATTTGGCTAAAAAAACACATGGTCCTCACATTTCTGTGGCAGAAAGTTCTGGAATCTGAGAGGAGCCACAAATTTCCTTCCACCCAGCGTTCCCCCAAGTCTCCTGATAAAAATGATACCTCACTTGTGTGGGTAGGCCTAGCGCCCGCGACAGGAAACGCCCCAAAGCGCAACGTGGACACATCCAAATTTTTGGAAGAAAACAGAGGTGTTTTTTGCGGAGTGCCTACCTGTAGATTTTGGCCTCTAGCTCAGCCGGCACCTAGGGAAACCTACCAAACCTGTGCATTTCTGAAAACTAGAGACCTAGGGGAATCCAAAGAGGGGTGACTTGCGGGGCTCGGACCAGGTTCTGTTACCCAGAATTCTTTGCAAACCTCAAAATTTGGCTAAAAAGTTCCTCACATTTCTGTGGCAGAAAGTTCTGGAATCTGAGAGGAGCCACACATTTCCTTCCACCCAGCGTTCCCCCAAGTCTCCCGATAAAAATGATACCTCACTTGTGTGGGTAGGCCTAGCGCCCGCGACAGGAAACACCCCAAAGCGCAACGTGGACACATCCAAATTTTTGGAAGAAAACAGGTGTTTTTTGCGAAGTGCCTACCTGTAGATTTTGGCCTCTAGCTCAGCCGGCACCTAGGGAAACCTACCAAACCTGTGCATTTCTGAAAACTAGAGACCTAGGGGAATCCAAGGAGGGGTGACTTCCGGGGCTCGGACCAGGTTCTGTTACCCAGAATCCTTTGCAAACCTCAAAATTTGGCTAAAAAAACACATGGTCCTCACATTTCTGTGGCAGAAAGTTCTGGAATCTGAGAGGAGCCACAAATTTCCTTCCACCCAGCGTTCCCCCAAGTCTCCCGATAAAAATGATACCTCACTTGTGTGGGTAGGCCTAGCGCCCGCGACAGGAAACGCCCCAAAGCGCAGCATGGACACATCCAAGTTTTTGGAAGAAAACAGAGGTGTTTTTTGCGAAGTGCCTACCTGTAGATTTTGGCCTCTGGCTCAGCCGGCACCTAGGGAAACCTACCAAACCTGTGCATTTCTGAAAACTAGAGACCTAGGGGAATCCAAGATGGGGTGACTTGCGGGGCTCGGACCAGGTTCTGTTACCCAGAATTCTTTGCAAACCTCAAAATTTGGCTAAAAAAACGCATGTTCCTCACATTTCTGTGGCAGAAAGTTCTGGAATCTGAGAGGAGCCACAAATTTCCTTCCACCCAGCGTTCCCCCAAGTCTCCCGATAAAAATGATACCTCACTTGTGTGGGTAGGCCTAGCGCCCGCGACAGGAAACGCCCCAAAGGGCAACGTGGACACATCCAAAATTTTAGAAGAAAACAAAGGTGTTTTTTGCGAAGTGCCTACCTGTAGATTTTGGCCTCTAGCTCAGCCGGCACCTAGGGAAACCTACCAAACCTGTGCATTTCTGAAACCTAGAGACCTAGGGGAATCCAAGGAGGGGTGACTTGCGGGGCTCGGACCAGGTTCTGTTACCCAGAATCCTTTGCAAACCTCAAAATTAGGCTAAAAAAACACATGTTCCTTACATTTCTGTGGCAGAAAGTTCTGGAATCTGAGAGGAGCCACAAATTTCCTTCCACCCAGCGTTCCCCCAAGTCTCCCGATAAAAATGATACCTCACTTGTGTGGGTAGGCCTAGCGCCCGCGACAGGAAACGCCCCAAAGCGCAACGTGGACACATCCAAATTTTTGGAAGAAAACAGAGGTGTTTTTTGCGAAGTGCCAACCTGTAGATTTTGGCCTCTAGCTCAGCCGGCACCTAGGGAAACCTACCAAACCTGTGCATTTCTGAAAACTAGAGACCTAGGGGAATCCAAGATGGGGTGACTTGCAGGGCTTGGACCAGGTTCTGTTACCCAGAATCCATTGCAAACCTCAAAATTTGGCTAAAAAAACACATGGTCCTCACATTTCTGTGGCAGAAAGTTCTGGAATCTGAGAGGAGCCACAAATTTCCTTCCACCCAGCGTTCCCCCAAGTCTCCTGATAAAAATGATACCTCACTTGTGTGGGTAGGCCTAGCGCCCGCGACAGGAAACGCCCCAAAGCGCAACGTGGACACATCCAAATTTTTGGAAGAAAACAGAGGTGTTTTTTGCGAAGTGCCAACCTGTAGATTTTGGCCTCTAGCTCAGCCGGCACCTAGGGAAACCTACCAAACCTGTGCATTTCTGAAACCTAGAGACCTAGGGGAATCCAAGGAGGGGTGACTTGCGGGGCTCGGACCAGGTTCTGTTACCCAGAATCCTTTGCAAACCTCAAAATTAGGCTAAAAAAACACATGTTCCTTACATTTCTGTGGCAGAAAGTTCTGGAATCTGAGAGGAGCCACAAATTTCCTTCCACCCAGCGTTCCCCCAAGTCTCCTGATAAAAATGATACCTCACTTGTGTGGGTAGGCCTAGCGCCCGCGACAGGAAACGCCCCAAAGCGCAACGTGGACACATCCAAATTTTTGGAAGAAAACAGAGGTGTTTTTTGCGAAGTGCCAACCTGTAGATTTTGGCCTCTAGCTCAGCCGGCACCTAGGGAAACCTACCAAACCTGTGCATTTCTGAAACCTAGAGACCTAGGGGAATCCAAGGAGGGGTGACTTGCGGGGCTCGGACCAGGTTCTGTTACCCAGAATCCTTTGCAAACCTCAAAATTTGGCTAGAAAAACACATGGTCCTCACATTTCTGTGTCAGAAAGTTCTGGAATCTGAGAGGAGCCACAAATTTCCTTCCACCCAGCGTTCCCCCAAGTCTCCTGATAAAAATGATACCTCACTTGTGTGGGTAGGCCTAGCGCCCGCGACAGGAAACGCCCCAAAGCGCAACGTGGACACATCCAAATTTTTGGAAGAAAACAGAGGTGTTTTTTGCGAAGTGCCTACCTGTAGATTTTGGCCTCTAGCTCAGCCGGCACCTAGGGAAACCTACCAAACCTGTGCATTTCTGAAAACTAGAGACCTAGGGGAATCCAAAGAGGGGTGACTTGCGGGGCTCGGACCAGGTTCTGTTACCCAGAATCCTTTGCAAACCTCAAAATTTGGCTAAAAAGTTCCTCACATTTCTGTGGCAGAAAGTTCTGGAATCTGAGAGGAGCCACAAATTTCCTTCCACCCAGCGTTCCCCCAAGTCTCCCGATAAAAATGATACCTCACTTGTGTGGGTAGGCCTAGCGCCCGCGACAGGAAACGCCCCAAAGCGCAACATGGACACATCCAAGTTTTTGGAAGAAAACAGAGGTGTTTTTTGCGAAGTGCCTACCTGTAGATTTTGGCCTCTGGCTCAGCCGGCACCTAGGGAAACCTACCAAACCTGTGCATTTCTGAAAACTAGAGACCTAGGGGAATCCAAGATGGGGTGACTTGCAGGGCTTAGACCAGGTTCTGTTACCCAGAATCCTTTGCAAACCTCAAAATTTGGCTAAAAAAAACACATGGTCCTCACATTTCTGTGGCAGAAAGTTCTGGAATCTGAGAGGAGCCACAAATTTCCTTCCACCCAGCGTTCCCCCAAGTCTCCTGATAAAAATGATACCTCACTTGTGTGGGTAGGCCTAGCGCCCGCGACAGGAAACGCCCCAAAGCGCAACGTGGACACTTCCAAATTTTTGGAAGAAAACAGAGGTGTTTTTTGCGAAGTGCCTACCTGTAGATTTTGGCCTCTAGCTCAGCCGGCACCTAGGGAAACCTACCAAACCTGTGCATTTCTGAAAACTAGAGACCTAGGGGAATCCAAAGAGGGGTGACATGCGGGGCTCGGACCAGGTTCTGTTACCCAGAATCCTTTGCAAACCTCAAAATTTGGCTAAAAAAACACATGGTCCTCACATTTCTGTGGCAGAAAGTTCTGGAATCTGAGAGGAGCCACAAATTTCCTTCCACCCAGCGTTCCCCCAAGTCTCCTGATAAAAATGATACCTCACTTGTGTGGGTAGGCCTAGCGCCCGCGACAGGAAACGCCCCAAAGCGCAACGTGGACACATCCAAATTTTTGGAAGAAAACAGAGGTGTTTTTTGCGAAGTGCCTACCTGTAGATTTTGGCCTCTAGCTCAGCCGGCACCTAGGGAAACCTACCAAACCTGTGCATTTCTGAAAACTAGAGACCTAGGGGAATCCAAAGAGGGGTGACTTGCGGGGCTCGGACCAGGTTCTGTTACCCAGAATCCTTTGCAAACCTCAAAATTTGGCTAAAAAGTTCCTCAAATTTCTGTGGCAGAAAGTTCTGGAATCTGAGAGGAGCCACAAATTTCCTTCCACCCACCGTTCCCCCAAGTCTCCCGATAAAAATGATACCTCACTTGTGTGGGTAGGCCTAGCGCCCGCGACAGGAAACACCCCAAAGCGCAACGTGGACACATCCAAATTTTTGGAAGAAAACAGGTGTTTTTTGCGAAGTGCCTACCTGTAGATTTTGGCCTCTAGCTCAGCCGGCAGCTAGGGAAACCTACCAAACCTGTGCATTTCTGAAAACTAGAGACCTAGGGGAATCCAAGGAGGGGTGACTTCCGGGGCTCGGACCAGGTTCTGTTACCCAGAATCCTTTGCAAACCTCAAAATTTGGCTAAAAAAACACATGGTCCTCACATTTCTGTGGCAGAAAGTTCTGGAATCTGAGAGGAGCCACAAATTTCCTTCCACCCAGCGTTCCCCCAAGTCTCCCGATAAAAATGATACCTCACTTGTGTGGGTAGGCCTAGCGCCCGCGACAGGAAACGCCCCAAAGCGCAACATGGACACATCCAAGTTTTTGGAAGAAAACAGAGGTGTTTTTTGCGAAGTGCCTACCTGTAGATTTTGGCCTCTGGCTCAGCCGGCACCTAGGGAAACCTACCAAACCTGTGCATTTCTGAAAACTAGAGACCTAGGGGAATCCAAGATGGGGTGACTTGCAGGGCTTAGACCAGGTTCTGTTACCCAGAATCCTTTGCAAACCTCAAAATTTGGCTAAAAAAACACATGGTCCTCACATTTCTGTGGCAGAAAGTTCTGGAATCTGAGAGGAGCCACAAATTTCCTTCCACCCAGCGTTCCCCCAAGTCTCCTGATAAAAATGATACCTCACTTGTGTGGGTAGGCCTAGCGCCCGCGACAGGAAACGCCCCAAAGCGCAACGTGGACACATCCAAATTTTTGGAAGAAAACAGAGGTGTTTTTTGCGAAGTGCCTACCTGTAGATTTTGGCCTCTAGCTCAGCCGGCACCTAGGGAAACCTACCAAACCTGTGCATTTCTGAAAACTAGAGACCTAGGGGAATCCAAAGAGGGGTGACTTGCGGGGCTCGGACCAGGTTCTGTTACCCAGAATTCTTTGCAAACCTCAAAATTTGGCTAAAAAGTTCCTCACATTTCTGTGGCAGAAAGTTCTGGAATCTGAGAGGAGCCACAAATTTCCTTCCACCCAGCGTTCCCCCAAGTCTCCCGATAAAAATGATACCTCACTTGTGTGGGTAGGCCTACCGCCCGCGACAGGAAACACCCCAAAGCGCAACGTGGACACATCCAAATTTTTGGAAGAAAACAGGTGTTTTTTGCGAAGTGCCTACCTGTAGATTTTGGCCTCTAGCTCAGCCGGCACCTAGGGAAACCTACCAAACCTGTGCATTTCTGAAAACTAGAGACCTAGGGGAATCCAAGGAGGGGTGACTTCCGGGGCTCGGACCAGGTTCTGTTACCCAGAATCCTTTGCAAACCTCAAAATTTGGCTAAAAAAACACATGGTCCTCACATTTCTGTGGCAGAAAGTTCTGGAATCTGAGAGGAGCCACAAATTTCCTTCCACCCAGCGTTCCGCCAAGTCTCCCGATAAAAATGATACCTCACTTGTGTGGGTAGGCCTAGCGCCCGCGACAGGAAACGCCCCAAAGCGCAGCATGGACACATCCAAGTTTTTGGAAGAAAACAGAGGTGTTTTTTGCGAAGTGCCTACCTGTAGATTTTGGCCTCTGGCTCAGCCGGCACCTAGGGAAACCTACCAAACCTGTGCATTTCTGAAAACTAGAGACCTAGGGGAATCCAAGATGGGGTGACTTGCGGGGCTCGGACCAGGTTCTGTTACCCAGAATTCTTTGCAAACCTCAAAATTTGGCTAAAAAAACGCATGTTCCTCACATTTCTGTGGCAGAAAGTTCTGGAATCTGAGAGGAGCCACAAATTTCCTTCCACCCAGCGTTCCCCCAAGTCTCCCGATAAAAATGATACCTCACTTGTGTGGGTAGGCCTAGCGCCCGCGACAGGAAACGCCCCAAAGAGCAACGTGGACACATCCAAAATTTTAGAAGAAAACAAAGGTGTTTTTTGCGAAGTGCCTACCTGTAGATTTTGGCCTCTAGCTCAGCCGGCACCTAGGGAAACCTACCAAACCTGTGCATTTCTGAAACCTAGAGACCTAGGGGAATCCAAGGAGGGGTGACTTGCGGGGCTCGGACCAGGTTCTGTTACCCAGAATCCTTTGCAAACCTCAAAATTAGGCTAAAAAAACACATGTTCCTTACATTTCTGTGGCAGAAAGTTCTGGAATCTGAGAGGAGCCACAAATTTCCTTCCACCCAGCGTTCCCCCAAGTCTCCCGATAAAAATGATACCTCACTTGTGTGGGTAGGCCTAGCGCCCGCGACAGGAAACGCCCCAAAGCGCAACGTGGACACATCCAAATTTTTGGAAGAAAACAGAGGTGTTTTTTGCGAAGTGCCAACCTGTAGATTTTGGCCTCTAGCTCAGCCGGCACCTAGGGAAACCTACCAAACCTGTGCATTTCTGAAAACTAGAGACCTAGGGGAATCCAAGATGGGGTGACTTGCAGGGCTTGGACCAGGTTCTGTTACCCAGAATCCATTGCAAACCTCAAAATTTGGCTAAAAAAACACATGGTCCTCACATTTCTGTGGCAGAAAGTTCTGGAATCTGAGAGGAGCCACAAATTTCCTTCCACCCAGCGTTCCCCCAAGTCTCCTGATAAAAATGATACCTCACTTGTGTGGGTAGGCCTAGCGCCCGCGACAGGAAACGCCCCAAAGCGCAACGTGGACACATCCAAATTTTTGGAAGAAAACAGAGGTGTTTTTTGCGAAGTGCCAACCTGTAGATTTTGGCCTCTAGCTCAGCCGGCACCTAGGGAAACCTACCAAACCTGTGCATTTCTGAAACCTAGAGACCTAGGGGAATCCAAGGAGGGGTGACTTGCGGGGCTCGGACCAGGTTCTGTTACCCAGAATCCTTTGCAAACCTCAAAATTAGGCTAAAAAAACACATGTTCCTTACATTTCTGTGGCAGAAAGTTCTGGAATCTGAGAGGAGCCACAAATTTCCTTCCACCCAGCGTTCCCCCAAGTCTCCTGATAAAAATGATACCTCACTTGTGTGGGTAGGCCTAGCGCCCGCGACAGGAAACGCCCCAAAGCGCAACGTGGACACATCCAAATTTTTGGAAGAAAACAGAGGTGTTTTTTGCGAAGTGCCAACCTGTAGATTTTGGCCTCTAGCTCAGCCGGCACCTAGGGAAACCTACCAAACCTGTGCATTTCTGAAACCTAGAGACCTAGGGGAATCCAAGGAGGGGTGACTTGCGGGGCTCGGACCAGGTTCTGTTACCCAGAATCCTTTGCAAACCTCAAAATTTGGCTAGAAAAACACATGGTCCTCACATTTCTGTGTCAGAAAGTTCTGGAATCTGAGAGGAGCCACAAATTTCCTTCCACCCAGCGTTCCCCCAAGTCTCCTGATAAAAATGATACCTCACTTGTGTGGGTAGGCCTAGCGCCCGCGACAGGAAACGCCCCAAAGCGCAACGTGGACACATCCAAATTTTTGGAAGAAAACAGAGGTGTTTTTTGCGAAGTGCCTACCTGTAGATTTTGGCCTCTAGCTCAGCCGGCACCTAGGGAAACCTACCAAACCTGTGCATTTCTGAAAACTAGAGACCTAGGGGAATCCAAAGAGGGGTGACTTGCGGGGCTCGGACCAGGTTCTGTTACCCAGAATCCTTTGCAAACCTCAAAATTTGGCTAAAAAGTTCCTCACATTTCTGTGGCAGAAAGTTCTGGAATCTGAGAGGAGCCACAAATTTCCTTCCACCCAGCGTTCCCCCAAGTCTCCCGATAAAAATGATACCTCACTTGTGTGGGTAGGCCTAGCGCCCGCGACAGGAAACGCCCCAAAGCGCAACATGGACACATCCAAGTTTTTGGAAGAAAACAGAGGTGTTTTTTGCGAAGTGCCTACCTGTAGATTTTGGCCTCTGGCTCAGCCGGCACCTAGGGAAACCTACCAAACCTGTGCATTTCTGAAAACTAGAGACCTAGGGGAATCCAAGATGGGGTGACTTGCAGGGCTTAGACCAGGTTCTGTTACCCAGAATCCTTTGCAAACCTCAAAATTTGGCTAAAAAAACACATGGTCCTCACATTTCTGTGGCAGAAAGTTCTGGAATCTGAGAGGAGCCACAAATTTCCTTCCACCCAGCGTTCCCCCAAGTCTCCTGATAAAAATGATACCTCACTTGTGTGGGTAGGCCTAGCGCCCGCGACAGGAAACGCCCCAAAGCGCAACGTGGACACATCCAAATTTTTGGAAGAAAACAGAGGTGTTTTTTGCGAAGTGCCTACCTGTAGATTTTGGCCTCTAGCTCAGCCGGCACCTAGGGAAACCTACCAAACCTGTGCATTTCTGAAAACTAGAGACCTAGGGGAATCCAAAGAGGGGTGACTTGCGGGGCTCGGACCAGGTTCTGTTACCCAGAATCCTTTGCAAACCTCAAAATTTGGCTAAAAAGTTCCTCAAATTTCTGTGGCAGAAAGTTCTGGAATCTGAGAGGAGCCACAAATTTCCTTCCACCCACCGTTCCCCCAAGTCTCCCGATAAAAATGATACCTCACTTGTGTGGGTAGGCCTAGCGCCCGCGACAGGAAACACCCCAAAGCGCAACGTGGACACATCCAAATTTTTGGAAGAAAACAGGTGTTTTTTGCGAAGTGCCTACCTGTAGATTTTGGCCTCTAGCTCAGCCGGCAGCTAGGGAAACCTACCAAACCTGTGCATTTCTGAAAACTAGAGACCTAGGGGAATCCAAGGAGGGGTGACTTCCGGGGCTCGGACCAGGTTCTGTTACCCAGAATCCTTTGCAAACCTCAAAATTTGGCTAAAAAAACACATGGTCCTCACATTTCTGTGGCAGAAAGTTCTGGAATCTGAGAGGAGCCACAAATTTCCTTCCACCCAGCGTTCCCCCAAGTCTCCCGATAAAAATGATACCTCACTTGTGTGGGTAGGCCTAGCGCCCGCGACAGGAAACGCCCCAAAGCGCAACATGGACACATCCAAGTTTTTGGAAGAAAACAGAGGTGTTTTTTGCGAAGTGCCTACCAGTAGATTTTGGCCTCTGGCTCAGCCGGCACCTAGGGAAACCTACCAAACCTGTGCATTTCTGAAAACTAGAGACCTAGGGGAATCCAAGATGGGGTGACTTGCAGGGCTTAGACCAGGTTCTGTTACCCAGAATCCTTTGCAAACCTCAAAATTTGGCTAAAAAAACACATGGTCCTCACATTTCTGTGGCAGAAAGTTCTGGAATCTGAGAGGAGCCACAAATTTCCTTCCACCCAGCGTTCCCCCAAGTCTCCTGATAAAAATGATACCTCACTTGTGTGGGTAGGCCTAGCGCCCGCGACAGGAAACGCCCCAAAGCGCAACGTGGACACATCCAAATTTTTGGAAGAAAACAGAGGTGTTTTTTGCGAAGTGCCTACCTGTAGATTTTGGCCTCTAGCTCAGCCGGCACCTAGGGAAACCTACCAAACCTGTGCATTTCTGAAAACTAGAGACCTAGGGGAATCCAAAGAGGGGTGACTTGCGGGGCTCGGACCAGGTTCTGTTACCCAGAATTCTTTGCAAACCTCAAAATTTGGCTAAAAAGTTCCTCACATTTCTGTGGCAGAAAGTTCTGGAATCTGAGAGGAGCCACAAATTTCCTTCCACCCAGCGTTCCCCCAAGTCTCCCGATAAAAATGATACCTCACTTGTGTGGGTAGGCCTAGCGCCCGCGACAGGAAACACCCCAAAGCGCAACGTGGACACATCCAAATTTTTGGAAGAAAACAGGTGTTTTTTGCGAAGTGCCTACCTGTAGATTTTGGCCTCTAGCTCAGCCGGCACCTAGGGAAACCTACCAAACCTGTGCATTTCTGAAAACTAGAGACCTAGGGGAATCCAAGGAGGGGTGACTTCCGGGGCTCGGACCAGGTTCTGTTACCCAGAATCCTTTGCAAACCTAAAAATTTGGCTAAAAAAACACATGGTCCTCACATTTCTGTGGCAGAAAGTTCTGGAATCTGAGAGGAGCCACAAATTTCCTTCCACCCAGCGTTCCGCCAAGTCTCCCGATAAAAATGATACCTCACTTGTGTGGGTAGGCCTAGCGCCCGCGACAGGAAACGCCCCAAAGCGCAGCATGGACACATCCAAGTTTTTGGAAGAAAACAGAGGTGTTTTTTGCGAAGTGCCTACCTGTAGATTTTGGCCTCTGGCTCAGCCGGCACCTAGGGAAACCTACCAAACCTGTGCATTTCTGAAAACTAGAGACCTAGGGGAATCCAAGATGGGGTGACTTGCGGGGCTCGGACCAGGTTCTGTTACCCAGAATTCTTTGCAAACCTCAAAATTTGGCTAAAAAAACGCATGTTCCTCACATTTCTGTGGCAGAAAGTTCTGGAATCTGAGAGGAGCCACAAATTTCCTTCCACCCAGCGTTCCCCCAAGTCTCCCGATAAAAATGATACCTCACTTGTGTGGGTAGGCCTAGCGCCCGCGACAGGAAACGCCCCAAAGGGCAACGTGGACACATCCAAAATTTTAGAAGAAAACAAAGGTGTTTTTTGCGAAGTGCCTACCTGTAGATTTTGGCCTCTAGCTCAGCCGGCACCTAGGGAAACCTACCAAACCTGTGCATTTCTGAAACCTAGAGACCTAGGGGAATCCAAGGAGGGGTGACTTGCGGGGCTCGGACCAGGTTCTGTTACCCAGAATCCTTTGCAAACCTCAAAATTAGGCTAAAAAAACACATGTTCCTTACATTTCTGTGGCAGAAAGTTCTGGAATCTGAGAGGAGCCACAAATTTCCTTCCACCCAGCGTTCCCCCAAGTCTCCCGATAAAAATGATACCTCACTTGTGTGGGTAGGCCTAGCGCCCGCGACAGGAAACGCCCCAAAGCGCAACGTGGACACATCCAAATTTTTGGAAGAAAACAGAGGTGTTTTTTGCGAAGTGCCAACCTGTAGATTTTGGCCTCTAGCTCAGCCGGCACCTAGGGAAACCTACCAAACCTGTGCATTTCTGAAAACTAGAGACCTAGGGGAATCCAAGATGGGGTGACTTGCAGGGCTTGGACCAGGTTCTGTTACCCAGAATCCATTGCAAACCTCAAAATTTGGCTAAAAAAACACATGGTCCTCACATTTCTGTGGCAGAAAGTTCTGGAATCTGAGAGGAGCCACAAATTTCCTTCCACCCAGCGTTCCCCCAAGTCTCCTGATAAAAATGATACCTCACTTGTGTGGGTAGGCCTAGCGCCCGCGACAGGAAACGCCCCAAAGCGCAACGTGGACACATCCAAATTTTTGGAAGAAAACAGAGGTGTTTTTTGCGAAGTGCCTACCTGTAGATTTTGGCCTCTAGCTCAGCCGGCACCTAGGGAAACCTACCAAACCTGTGCATTTCTGAAAACTAGAGACCTAGGGGAATCCAAGGAGGGGTGACTTGCGGGGCTCGGACCAGGTTCTGTTACCCAGAATCCTTTGCAAACCTCAAAATTTGGCTAGAAAAACACATGGTCCTCACATTTCTGTGGCAGAAAGTTCTGGAATCTGAGAGGAGCCACAAATTTCCTTCCACCCAGCGTTCCCCCAAGTCTCCTGATAAAAATGATACCTCACTTGTGTGGGTAGGCCTAGCGCCCGCGACAGGAAACGCCCCAAAGCGCAACGTGGACACTTCCAAATTTTTGGAAGAAAACAGAGGTGTTTTTTGCGAAGTGCCTACCTGTAGATTTTGGCCTCTAGCTCAGCCGGCACCTAGGGAAACCTACCAAACCTGTGCATTTCTGAAAACTAGAGACCTAAGGGAATCCAAAGAGGGGTGACTTGCGGGGCTCGGACCAGGTTCTGTTACCCAGAATCCTTTGCAAACCTCAAAATTTGGCTAAAAAGTTCCTCACATTTCTGTGGCAGAAAGTTCTGGAATCTGAGAGGAGCCACAAATTTCCTTCCACCCAGCGTTCCCCCAAGTCTCCCGATAAAAATGATACCTCACTTGTGTGGGTAGGCCTAGCGCCCGCGACAGGAAACACCCCAAAGCGCAACGTGGACACATCCAAATTTTTGGAAGAAAACAGGTGTTTTTTGCGAAGTGCCTACCTGTAGATTTTGGCCTCTGGCTCAGCCGGCACCTAGGGAAACCTACCAAACCTGTGCATTTCTGAAAACTAGAGACCTAGGGGAATCCAAGGAGGGGTGACTTCCGGGGCTCGGACCAGGTTCTGTTACCCAGAATCCTTTGCAAACCTCAAAATTTGGCTAAAAAAACACATGGTCCTCACATTTCTGTGGCAGAAAGTTCTGGAATCTGAGAGGAGCCACAAATTTCCTTCCACCCAGCGTTCCCCCAGTCTCCCGATAAAAATGATACCTCACTTGTGTGGGTAGGCCTAGCGCCCGCGACAGGAAACGCCCCAAAGCGCAACATGGACACATCCAAGTTTTTGGAAGAAAACAGAGGTGTTTTTTGCGAAGTGCCTACCAGTAGATTTTGGCCTCTGGCTCAGCCGGCACCTAGGGAAACCTACCAAACCTGTGCATTTCTGAAAACTAGAGACCTAGGGGAATCCAAGATGGGGTGACTTGCGGGGCTCGGACCAGGTTCTGTTACCCAGAATTCTTTGCAAACCTCAAAATTTGGCTAAAAAAATGCATGTTCCTCACATTTCTGTGGCAGAAAGTTCTGGAATCTGAGAGGAGCCACAAATTTCCTTCCACCCAGCGTTCCCCCAAGTCTCCCGATAAAAATGATACCTCACTTGTGTGGGTAGGCCTAGCGCCCGCGACAGGAAACGCCCCAAAGGGCAACGTGGACACATCCAAAATTTTAGAAGAAAACAAAGGTGTTTTTTGCGAAGTGCCTACCTGTAGATTTTGGCCTCTAGCTCAGCCGGCACCTAGGGAAACCTACCAAACCTGTGCATTTCTGAAACCTAGAGACCTAGGGGAATCCAAGGAGGGGTGACTTGCGGGGCTCGGACCAGGTTCTGTTACCCAGAATCCTTTGCAAACCTCAAAATTAGGCTAAAAAAACACATGTTCCTTACATTTCTGTGGCAGAAAGTTCTGGAATCTGAGAGGAGCCACAAATTTCCTTCCACCCAGCGTTCCCCCAAGTCTCCTGATAAAAATGATACCTCACTTGTGTGGGTAGGCCTAGCGCCCGAACAGGAAACGCCCCAAAGCGCAACGTGGACACTTCCAAATTTTTGGAAGAAAACAGAGGTGTTTTTTGCGAAGTGCCTACCTGTAGATTTTGGCCTCTAGCTCAGCCGGCACCTAGGGAAACCTACCAAACCTGTGCATTTCTGAAAACTAGAGACCTAGGGGAATCCAAAGAGGGGTGACTTGCGGGGCTCGGACCAGGTTCTGTTACCCAGAATCCTTTGCAAACCTCAAAATTTGGCTAAAAAGTTCCTCACATTTCTGTGGCAGAAAGTTCTGGAATCTGAGAGGAGCCACAAATTTCCTTCCACCCAGCGTTCCCCCAAGTCTCCCGATAAAAATGATAGCTCACTTGTGTGGGTAGGCCTAGCGCCCGCGACAGGAAACACCCCAAAGCGCAACGTGGACACATCCAAATTTTTGGAAGAAAACAGGTGTTTTTTGCGAAGTGCCTACCTGTAGATTTTGGCCTCTAGCTCAGCCGGCACCTAGGGAAACCTACCAAACCTGTGCATTGCTGAAAACTAGAGACCTAGGGGAATCCAAGGAGGGGTGACTTCCGGGGCTCGGACCAGGTTCTGTTACCCAGAATCCTTTGCAAACCTCAAAATTTGGCTAAAAAAACACATGGTCCTCACATTTCTGTGGCAGAAAGTTCTGGAATCTGAGAGGAGCCACAAATTTCCTTCCACCCAGCGTTCCCCCAGTCTCCCGATAAAAATGATACCTCACTTGTGTGGGTAGGCCTAGCGCCCGCGACAGGAAACGCCCCAAAGCGCAACATGGACACATCCAAGTTTTTGGAAGAAAACAGAGGTGTTTTTTGCGAAGTGCCTACCTGTAGATTTTGGCCTCTGGCTCAGCCGGCACCTAGGGAAACCTACCAAACCTGTGCATTTCTGAAAACTAGAGACCTAGGGGAATCCAAGATGGGGTGACTTGCGGGGCTCGGACCAGGTTCTGTTACCCAGAATTCTTTGCAAACCTCAAAATTTGGCTAAAAAAATGCATGTTCCTCACATTTCTGTGGCAGAAAGTTCTGGAATCTGAGAGGAGCCACAAATTTCCTTCCACCCAGCGTTCCCCCAAGTCTCCCGATAAAAATGATACCTCACTTGTGTGGGTAGGCCTAGCGCCCGCGACAGGAAACGCCCCAAAGGGCAACGTGGACACATCCAAAATTTTAGAAGAAAACAAAGGTGTTTTTTGCGAAGTGCCTACCTGTAGATTTTGGCCTCTAGCTCAGCCGGCACCTAGGGAAACCTACCAAACCTGTGCATTTCTGAAACCTAGAGACCTGGGGGAATCCAAGGAGGGGTGACTTGCGGGGCTCGGACCAGGTTCTGTTACCCAGAATCCTTTGCAAACCTCAAAATTAGGCTAAAAAAACACATGTTCCTTACATTTCTGTGGCAGAAAGTTCTGGAATCTGAGAGGAGCCACAAATTTCCTTCCACCCAGCGTTCCCCCAAGTCTCCCGATAAAAATGATACCTCACTTGTGTGGGTAGGCCTAGCGCCCGCGACAGGAAACGCCCCAAAGCGCAACGTGGACACATCCAAATTTTTGGAAGAAAACAGAGGTGTTTTTTGCGAAGTGCCAACCTGTAGATTTTGGCCTCTAGCTCAGCCGGCACCTAGGGAAACCTACCAAACCTATGCATTTCTGAAAACTAGAGACCTAGGGGAATCCAAGATGGGGTGACTTGCAGGGCTTGGACAAGGTTCTGTTACCCAGAATCCATTGCAAACCTCAAAATTTGGCTAAAAAAACACATGGTCCTCACATTTCTGTGGCAGAAAGTTCTGGAATCTGAGAGGAGCCACAAATTTCCTTCCACCCAGCGTTCCCCCAAGTCTCCTGATAAAAATGATACCTCACTTGTGTGGGTAGGCCTAGCGCCCGCGACAGGAAACGCCCCAAAGCGCAACGTGGACACATCCAAATTTTTGGAAGAAAACAGAGGTGTTTTTTGCGAAGTGCCTACCTGTAGATTTTGGCCTCTAGCTCAGCCGGCACCTAGGGAAACCTACCAAACCTGTGCATTTCTGAAAACTAGAGACCTAGGGGAATCCAAAGAGGGGTGACTTGCGGGGCTCGGACCAGGTTCTGTTACCCAGAATCCTTTGCAAACCTCAAAATTTGGCTAAAAAGTTCCTCACATTTCTGTGGCAGAAAGTTCTGGAATCTGAGAGGAGCCACAAATTTCCTTCCACCCAGCGTTCCCCCAAGTCTCCCGATAAAAATGATACCTCACTTGTGTGGGTAGGCCTAGCGCCCGCGACAGGAAACGCCCCAAAGCGCAACATGGACACATCCAAGTTTTTGGAAGAAAACAGAGGTGTTTTTTGCGAAGTGCCTACCTGTAGATTTTGGCCTCTGGCTCAGCCGGCACCTAGGGAAACCTACCAAACCTGTGCATTTCTGAAAACTAGAGACCTAGGGGAATCCAAGATGGGGTGACTTGCAGGGCTTAGACCAGGTTCTGTTACCCAGAATCCTTTGCAAACCTCAAAATTTGGCTAAAAAAACACATGGTCCTCACATTTCTGTGGCAGAAAGTTCTGGAATCTGAGAGGAGCCACAAATTTCCTTCCACCCAGCGTTCCCCCAAGTCTCCTGATAAAAATGATACCTCACTTGTGTGGGTAGGCCTAGCGCCCGCGACAGGAAACGCCCCAAAGCGCAACGTGGACACTTCCAAATTTTTGGAAGAAAACAGAGGTGTTTTTTGCGAAGTGCCTACCTGTAGATTTTGGCCTCTAGCTCAGCCGGCACCCAGGGAAACCTACCAAACCTGTGCATTTCTGAAAACTAGAGACCTAGGGGAATCCAAAGAGGGGTGACTTGCGGGGCTCGGACCAGGTTCTGTTACCCAGAATCCTTTGCAAACCTCAAAATGTGGCTAAAAAGTTCCTCACATTTCTGTGGCAGAAAGTTCTGGAATCTGAGAGGAGCCACAAATTTCCTTCCACCCAGCGTTCCCCCAAGTCTCCCGATAAAAATGATACCTCACTTGTGTGGGTAGGCTTAGCGCCCGCGACAGGAAACACCCCAAAGCGCAACGTGGACACATCCAAATTTTTGGAAGAAAACAGGTGTTTTTTGCGAAGTGCCTACCTGTAGATTTTGGCCTCTAGCTCAGCCGGCACCTAGGGAAACCTACCAAACCTGTGCATTTCTGAAAACTAGAGACCTAGGGGAATCCAAGGAGGGGTGACTTCCGGGGCTCGGACCAGGTTCTGTTACCCAGAATCCTTTGCAAACCTCAAAATTTGGCTAAAAAAACACATGGTCCTCACATTTCTGTGGCAGAAAGTTCTGGAATCTGAGAGGAGCCACAAATTTCCTTCCACCCAGCGTTCCCCCAGTCTCCCGATAAAAATGATACCTCACTTGTGTGGGTAGGCCTAGCGACCGCGACAGGAAACGCCCCAAAGCGCAACATGGACACATCCAAGTTTTTGGAAGAAAACAGAGGTGTTTTTTGCGAAGTGCCTACCTGTAGATTTTGGCCTCTGGCTCAGCCGGCACCTAGGGAAACCTACCAAACCTGTGCATTTCTGAAAACTAGAGACCTAGGGGAATCCAAGATGGGGTGACTTGCGGGGCTCGGACCAGGTTCTGTTACCCAGAATTCTTTGCAAACCTCAAAATTTGGCTAAAAAAATGCATGTTCCTCACATTTCTGTGGCAGAAAGTTCTGGAATCTGAGAGGAGCCACAAATTTCCTTCCACCCAGCGTTCCCCCAAGTCTCCCGATAAAAATGATACCTCACTTGTGTGGGTAGGCCTAGCGCCCGCGACAGGAAACGCCCCAAAGGGCAACGTGGACACATCCAAAATTTTAGAAGAAAACAAAGGTGTTTTTTGCGAAGTGCCTACCTGTAGATTTTGGCCTCTAGCTCAGCCGGCACCTAGGGAAACCTACCAAACCTGTGCATTTCTGAAACCTAGAGACCTAGGGGAATCCAAGGAGGGGTGACTTGCGGGGCTCGGACCAGGTTCTGTTACCCAGAATCCTTTGCAAACCTCAAAATTAGGCTAAAAAAACACATGTTCCTTACATTTCTGTGGCAGAAAGTTCTGGAATCTGAGAGGAGCCACAAATTTCCTTCCACCCAGCGTTCCCCCAAGTCTCCTGATAAAAATGATACCTCACTTGTGTGGGTAGGCCTAGCGCCCGCGACAGGAAACGCCCCAAAGCGCAACGTGGACACTTCCAAATTTTTGTAAGAAAACAGAGGTGTTTTTTGCGAAGTGCCTACCTGTAGATTTTGGCCTCTAGCTCAGCCGGCACCTAGGGAAACCTACCAAACCTGTGCATTTCTGAAAACTAGAGACCTAGGGGAATCCAAAGAGGGGTGACTTGCGGGGCTCGGACCAGGTTCTGTTACCCAGAATCCTTTGCAAACCTCAAAATTTGGCTAAAAAGTTCCTCACATTTCTGTGGCAGAAAGTTCTGGAATCTGAGAGGAGCCACAAATTTCCTTCCACCCAGCGTTCCCCCAAGTCACCCGATAAAAATGATACCTCACTTGTGTGGGTAGGCCTAGCGCCCGCGACAGGAAACACCCCAAAGCGCAACGTGGACACATCCAAATTTTTGGAAGAAAACAGGTGTTTTTTGCGAAGTGCCTACCTGTAGATTTTGGCCTCTAGCTCAGCCGGCACCTAGGGAAACCTACCAAACCTGTGCATTTCTGAAAACTAGAGACCTAGGGGAATCCAAGGAGGGGTGACTTCCGGGGCTCGGACCAGGTTCTGTTACCCAGAATCCTTTGCAAACCTCAAAATTTGGCTAAAAAAACACATGGTCCTCTCATTTCTGTGGCAGAAAGTTCTGGAATCTGAGAGGAGCCACAAATTTCCTTCCACCCAGCGTTCCCCCAGTCTCCCGATAAAAATGATACCTCACTTGTGTGGGTAGGCCTAGCGCCCGCGACAGGAAACGCCCCAAAGCGCAACATGGACACATCCAAGTTTTTGGAAGAAAACAGAGGTGTTTTTTGCGAAGTGCCTACCTGTAGATTTTGGCCTCTGGCTCAGCCTGCACCTAGGGAAACCTACCAAACCTGTGCATTTCTGAAAACTAGAGACCTAGGGGAATCCAAGATGGGGTGACTTGCGGGGCTCGGACCAGGTTCTGTTACCCAGAATTCTTTGCAAACCTCAAAATTTGGCTAAAAAAATGCATGTTCCTCACATTTCTGTGGCAGAAAGTTCTGGAATCTGAGAGGAGCCACAAATTTCCTTCCACCCAGCGTTCCCCCAAGTCTCCCGATAAAAATGATACCTCACTTGTGTGGGTAGGCCTAGCGCCCGCGACAGGAAACGCCCCAAAGGGCAACGTGGACACATCCAAAATTTTAGAAGAAAACAAAGGTGTTTTTTGCGAAGTGCCTACCTGTAGATTTTGGCCTCTAGCTCAGCCGGCACCTAGGGAAACCTACCAAACCTGTGCATTTCTGAAACCTAGAGACCTAGGGGAATCCAAGGAGGGGTGACTTGCGGGGCTCGGACCAGGTTCTGTTACCCAGAATCCTTTGCAAACCTCAAAATTAGGCTAAAAAAACACATGTTCCTTACATTTCTGTGGCAGAAAGTTCTGGAATCTGAGAGGAGCCACAAATTTCCTTCCACCCAGCGTTCCCCCAAGTCTCCCGATAAAAATGATACCTCACTTGTGTGGGTAGGCCTAGCGCCCGCGACAGGAAACGCCCCAAAGCGCAACGTGGACACATCCAAATTTTTGGAAGAAAACAGAGGTGTTTTTTGCGAAGTGCCAACCTGTAGATTTTGGCCTCTAGCTCAGCCGGCACCTAGGGAAACCTACCAAACCTGTGCATTTCTGAAAACTAGAGACCTAGGGGAATCCAAGATGGGGTGACTTGCAGGGCTTGGACCAGGTTCTGTTACCCAGAATCCATTGCAAACCTCAAAATTTGGCTAAAAAAACACATGGTCCTCACATTTCTGTGGCAGAAAGTTCTGGAATCTGAGAGGAGCCACAAATTTCCTTCCACCCAGCGTTCCCCCAAGTCTCCTGATAAAAATGATACCTCACTTGTGTGGGTAGGCCTAGCGCCCGCGACAGGAAACGCCCCAAAGCGCAACGTGGACACATCCAAATTTTTGGAAGAAAACAGAGGTGTTTTTTGCGAAGTGCCAACCTGTAGATTTTGGCCTCTAGCTCAGCCGGCACCTAGGGAAACCTACCAAACCTGTGCATTTCTGAAAACTAGAGACCTAGGGGAATCCAAGATGGGGTGACTTGCAGGGCTTAGACCAGGTTCTGTTACCCAGAATCCTTTGCAAACCTCAAAATTTGGCTAAAAAAACACATGGTCCTCACATTTCTGTGGCAGAAAGTTCTGGAATCTGAGAGGAGCCACAAATTTCCTTCCACCCAGCGTTCCCCCAAGTCTCCTGATAAAAATGATACCTCACTTGTGTGGGTAGGCCTAGTGCCCGCGACAGGAAACGCCCCAAAGCGCAACGTGGACACATCCAAATTTTTGGAAGAAAACAGAGGTGTTTTTTGCGAAGTGCCTACCTGTAGATTTTGGCCTCTAGCTCAGCCGGCACCTAGGGAAACCTACCAAACCTGTGCATTTCTGAAAACTAGAGACCTAGGGGAATCCAAAGAGGGGTGACTTGCGGGGCTCGGACCAGGTTCTGTTACCCAGAATCCTTTGCAAACCTCAAAATTTGGCTAAAAAGTTCCTCACATTTCTGTGGCAGAAAGTTCTGGAATCTGAGAGGAGCCACAAATTTCCTTCCACCCACCGTTCCCCCAAGTCTCCCGATAAAAATGATACCTCACTTGTGTGGGTAGGCCTAGCGCCCGCGACAGGAAACACCCCAAAGCGCAACGTGGACACATCCAAATTTTTGGAAGAAAACAGGTGTTTTTTGCGAAGTGCCTACCTGTAGATTTTGGCCTCTAGCTCAGCCGGCAGCTAGGGAAACCTACCAAACCTGTGCATTTCTGAAAACTAGAGACCTAGGGGAATCCAAGGAGGGGTGACTTCCGGGGCTCGGACCAGGTTCTGTTACCCAGAATCCTTTGCAAACCTCAAAATTTGGCTAAAAAAACACATGGTCCTCACATTTCTGTGGCAGAAAGTTCTGGAATCTGAGAGGAGCCACAAATTTCCTTCCACCCAGCGTTCCCCCAAGTCTCCCGATAAAAATGATACCTCACTTGTGTGGGTAGGCCTAGCGCCCGCGACAGGAAACGCCCCAAAGCGCAACATGGACACATCCAAGTTTTTGGAAGAAAACAGAGGTGTTTTTTGCGAAGTGCCTACCTGTAGATTTTGGCCTCTGGCTCAGCCGGCACCTAGGGAAACCTACCAAACCTGTGCATTTCTGAAAACTAGAGACCTAGGGGAATCCAAGATGGGGTGACTTGCAGGGCTTAGACCAGGTTCTGTTACCCAGAATCCTTTGCAAACCTCAAAATTTGGCTAAAAAAACACATGGTCCTCACATTTCTGTGGCAGAAAGTTCTGGAATCTGAGAGGAGCCACAAATTTCCTTCCACCCAGCGTTCCCCCAAGTCTCCTGATAAAAATGATACCTCACTTGTGTGGGTAGGCCTAGCGCCCGCGACAGGAAACGCCCCAAAGCGCAACGTGGACACATCCAAATTTTTGGAAGAAAACAGAGGTGTTTTTTGCGAAGTGCCTACCTGTAGATTTTGGCCTCTAGCTCAGCCGGCACCTAGGGAAACCTACCAAACCTGTGCATTTCTGAAAACTAGAGACCTAGGGGAATCCAAAGAGGGGTGACTTGCGGGGCTCGGACCAGGTTCTGTTACCCAAAATTCTTTGCAAACCTCAAAATTTGGCTAAAAAGTTCCTCACATTTCTGTGGCAGAAAGTTCTGGAATCTGAGAGGAGCCACAAATTTCCTTCCACCCAGCGTTCCCCCAAGTCTCCCGATAAAAATGATACCTCACTTGTGTGGGTAGGCCTAGCGCCCGCGACAGGAAACACCCCAAAGCGCAATGTGGACACATCCAAATTTTTGGAAGAAAACAGGTGTTTTTTGCGAAGTGCCTACCTGTAGATTTTGGCCTCTAGCTCAGCCGGCACCTAGGGAAACCTACCAAACCTGTGCATTTCTGAAAACTAGAGACCTAGGGGAATCCAAGGAGGGGTGACTTCCGGGGCTCGGACCAGGTTCTGTTACCCAGAATCCTTTGCAAACCTCAAAATTTGGCTAAAAAAACACATGGTCCTCACATTTCTGTGGCAGAAAGTTCTGGAATCTGAGAGGAGCCACAAATTTCCTTCCACCCAGCGTTCCCCCAAGTCTCCCGATAAAAATGATACCTCACTTGTGTGGGTAGGCCTAGCGCCCGCGACAGGAAACGCCCCAAAGCGCAACATGGACACATCCAAGTTTTTGGAAGAAAACAGAGGTGTTTTTTGCGAAGTGCCTACCTGTAGATTTTGGCCTCTGGCTCAGCCGGCACCTAGGGAAACCTACCAAACCTGTGCATTTCTGAAAACTAGAGACCTAGGGGAATCCAAGATGGGGTGACTTGCGGGGCTCGGACCAGGTTCTGTTACCCAGAATTCTTTGCAAACCTCAAAATTTGGCTAAAAAAACGCATGTTCCTCACATTTCTATGGCAGAAAGTTCTGGAATCTGAGAGGAGCCACAAATTTCCTTCCACCCAGCGTTCCCCCAAGTCTCCCGATAAAAATGATACCTCACTTGTGTGGGTAGGCCTAGCGCCCGCGACAGGAAACGCCCCAAAGGGCAACGTGGACACATCCAAAATTTTAGAAGAAAACAAAGGTGTTTTTTGCGAAGTGCCTACCTGTAGATTTTGGCCTCTAGCTCAGCCGGCACCTAGGGAAACCTACCAAACCTGTGCATTTCTGAAACCTAGAGACCTAGGGGAATCCAAGGAGGGGTGACTTGCGGGGCTCGGACCAGGTTCTGTTACCCAGAATCCTTTGCAAACCTCAAAATTAGGCTAAAAAAACACATGTTCCTTACATTTCTGTGGCAGAAAGTTCTGGAATCTGAGAGGAGCCACAAATTTCCTTCCACCCAGCGTTCCCCCAAGTCTCCCGATAAAAATGATACCTCACTTGTGTGGGTAGACCTAGCGCCCGCGACAGGAAACGCCCCAAAGCGCAACGTGGACACATCCAAATTTTTGGAAGAAAACAGAGGTGTTTTTTGCGAAGTGCCAACCTGTAGATTTTGGCCTCTAGCTCAGCCGGCACCTAGGGAAACCTACCAAACCTGTGCATTTCTGAAAACTAGAGACCTAGGGGAATCCAAGATGGGGTGACTTGCAGGGCTTGGACCAGGTTCTGTTACCCAGAATCCATTGCAAACCTCAAAATTTGGCTAAAAAAACACATGGTCCTCACATTTCTGTGGCAGAAAGTTCTGGAATCTGAGAGGAGCCACAAATTTCCTCCCACCCAGCGTTCCCCCAAGTCTCCTGATAAAAATGATACCTCACTTGTGTGGGTAGGCCTAGCGCCCGCGACAGGAAACGCCCCAAAGCGCAACGTGGACACATCCAAATTTTTGGAAGAAAACAGAGGTGTTTTTTGCGAAGTGCCAACCTGTAGATTTTGGCCTCTAGCTCAGCCGGCACCTAGGGAAACCTACCAAACCTGTGCATTTCTGAAACCTAGAGACCTAGGGGAATCCAAGGAGGGGTGACTTGCGGGGCTCGGACCAGGTTCTGTTACCCAGAATCCTTTGCAAACCTCAAAATTAGGCTAAAAAAACACATGTTCCTTACATTTCTGTGGCAGAAAGTTCTGGAATCTGAGAGGAGCCACAAATTTCCTTCCACCCAGCGTTCCCCCAAGTCTCCTGATAAAAATGTTACCTCACTTGTGTGGGTAGGCCTAGCGCCCGCGACAGGAAACGCCCCAAAGCGCAACGTGGACACATCCAAATTTTTGGAAGAAAACAGAGGTGTTTTTTGCGAAGTGCCAACCTGTAGATTTTGGCCTCTAGCTCAGCCGGCACCTAGGGAAACCTACCAAACCTGTGCATTTCTGAAACCTAGAGACCTAGGGGAATCCAAGGAGGGGTGACTTGCGGGGCTCGGACCAGGTTCTGTTACCCAGAATCCTTTGCAAACCTCAAAATTAGGCTAAAAAAACACATGTTCCTTACATTTCTGTGGCAGAAAGTTCTGGAATCTGAGAGGAGCCACAAATTTCCTTCCACCCAGCGTTCCCCCAAGTCTCCCGATAAAAATGATACCTCACTTGTGTGGGTAGGCCTAGCGCCCGCGACAGGAAACGCCCCAAAGCGCAACGTGGACACTTCCAAATTTTTGTAAGAAAACAGAGGTGTTTTTTGCGAAGTGCCTACCTGTAGATTTTGGCCTCTAGCTCAGCCGGCACCTAGGGAAACCTACCAAACCTGTGCATTTCTGAAAACTAGAGACCTAGGGGAATCCAAAGAGGGGTGACTTGCGGGGCTCGGACCAGGTTCTGTTACCCAGAATCCTTTGCAAACCTCAAAATTTGGCTAAAAAGTTCCTCACATTTCTGTGGCAGAAAGTTCTGGAATCTGAGAGGAGCCACAAATTTCCTTCCACCCAGCGTTCCCCCAAGTCACCCGATAAAAATGATACCTCACTTGTGTGGGTAGGCCTAGCGCCCGCGACAGGAAACACCCCAAAGCGCAACGTGGACACATCCAAATTTTTGGAAGAAAACAGGTGTTTTTTGCGAAGTGCCTACCTGTAGATTTTGGCCTCTAGCTCAGCCGGCACCTAGGGAAACCTACCAAACCTGTGCATTTCTGAAAACTAGAGACCTAGGGGAATCCAAGGAGGGGTGACTTCCGGGGCTCGGACCAGGTTCTGTTACCCAGAATCCTTTGCAAACCTCAAAATTTGGCTAAAAAAACACATGGTCCTCTCATTTCTGTGGCAGAAAGTTCTGGAATCTGAGAGGAGCCACAAATTTCCTTCCACCCAGCGTTCCCCCAGTCTCCCGATAAAAATGATACCTCACTTGTGTGGGTAGGCCTAGCGCCCGCGACAGGAAACGCCCCAAAGCGCAACATGGACACATCCAAGTTTTTGGAAGAAAACAGAGGTGTTTTTTGCGAAGTGCCTACCTGTAGATTTTGGCCTCTGGCTCAGCCTGCACCTAGGGAAACCTACCAAACCTGTGCATTTCTGAAAACTAGAGACCTAGGGGAATCCAAGATGGGGTGACTTGCGGGGCTCGGACCAGGTTCTGTTACCCAGAATTCTTTGCAAACCTCAAAATTTGGCTAAAAAAATGCATGTTCCTCACATTTCTGTGGCAGAAAGTTCTGGAATCTGAGAGGAGCCACAAATTTCCTTCCACCCAGCGTTCCCCCAAGTCTCCCGATAAAAATGATACCTCACTTGTGTGGGTAGGCCTAGCGCCCGCGACAGGAAACGCCCCAAAGGGCAACGTGGACACATCCAAAATTTTAGAAGAAAACAAAGGTGTTTTTTGCGAAGTGCCTACCTGTAGATTTTGGCCTCTAGCTCAGCCGGCACCTAGGGAAACCTACCAAACCTGTGCATTTCTGAAACCTAGAGACCTAGGGGAATCCAAGGAGGGGTGACTTGCGGGGCTCGGACCAGGTTCTGTTACCCAGAATCCTTTGCAAACCTCAAAATTAGGCTAAAAAAACACATGTTCCTTACATTTCTGTGGCAGAAAGTTCTGGAATCTGAGAGGAGCCACAAATTTCCTTCCACCCAGCGTTCCCCCAAGTCTCCCGATAAAAATGATACCTCACTTGTGTGGGTAGGCCTAGCGCCCGCGACAGGAAACGCCCCAAAGCGCAACGTGGACACATCCAAATTTTTGGAAGAAAACAGAGGTGTTTTTTGCGAAGTGCCAACCTGTAGATTTTGGCCTCTAGCTCAGCCGGCACCTAGGGAAACCTACCAAACCTGTGCATTTCTGAAAACTAGAGACCTAGGGGAATCCAAGATGGGGTGACTTGCAGGGCTTGGACCAGGTTCTGTTACCCAGAATCCATTGCAAACCTCAAAATTTGGCTAAAAAAACACATGGTCCTCACATTTCTGTGGCAGAAAGTTCTGGAATCTGAGAGGAGCCACAAATTTCCTTCCACCCAGCGTTCCCCCAAGTCTCCTGATAAAAATGATACCTCACTTGTGTGGGTAGGCCTAGCGCCCGCGACAGGAAACGCCCCAAAGCGCAACGTGGACACATCCAAATTTTTGGAAGAAAACAGAGGTGTTTTTTGCGAAGTGCCAACCTGTAGATTTTGGCCTCTAGCTCAGCCGGCACCTAGGGAAACCTACCAAACCTGTGCATTTCTGAAAACTAGAGACCTAGGGGAATCCAAGATGGGGTGACTTGCAGGGCTTAGACCAGGTTCTGTTACCCAGAATCCTTTGCAAACCTCAAAATTTGGCTAAAAAAACACATGGTCCTCACATTTCTGTGGCAGAAAGTTCTGGAATCTGAGAGGAGCCACAAATTTCCTTCCACCCAGCGTTCCCCCAAGTCTCCTGATAAAAATGATACCTCACTTGTGTGGGTAGGCCTAGTGCCCGCGACAGGAAACGCCCCAAAGCGCAACGTGGACACATCCAAATTTTTGGAAGAAAACAGAGGTGTTTTTTGCGAAGTGCCTACCTGTAGATTTTGGCCTCTAGCTCAGCCGGCACCTAGGGAAACCTACCAAACCTGTGCATTTCTGAAAACTAGAGACCTAGGGGAATCCAAAGAGGGGTGACTTGCGGGGCTCGGACCAGGTTCTGTTACCCAGAATCCTTTGCAAACCTCAAAATTTGGCTAAAAAGTTCCTCACATTTCTGTGGCAGAAAGTTCTGGAATCTGAGAGGAGCCACAAATTTCCTTCCACCCACCGTTCCCCCAAGTCTCCCGATAAAAATGATACCTCACTTGTGTGGGTAGGCCTAGCGCCCGCGACAGGAAACACCCCAAAGCGCAACGTGGACACATCCAAATTTTTGGAAGAAAACAGGTGTTTTTTGCGAAGTGCCTACCTGTAGATTTTGGCCTCTAGCTCAGCCGGCAGCTAGGGAAACCTACCAAACCTGTGCATTTCTGAAAACTAGAGACCTAGGGGAATCCAAGGAGGGGTGACTTCCGGGGCTCGGACCAGGTTCTGTTACCCAGAATCCTTTGCAAACCTCAAAATTTGGCTAAAAAAACACATGGTCCTCACATTTCTGTGGCAGAAAGTTCTGGAATCTGAGAGGAGCCACAAATTTCCTTCCACCCAGCGTTCCCCCAAGTCTCCCGATAAAAATGATACCTCACTTGTGTGGGTAGGCCTAGCGCCCGCGACAGGAAACGCCCCAAAGCGCAACATGGACACATCCAAGTTTTTGGAAGAAAACAGAGGTGTTTTTTGCGAAGTGCCTACCTGTAGATTTTGGCCTCTGGCTCAGCCGGCACCTAGGGAAACCTACCAAACCTGTGCATTTCTGAAAACTAGAGACCTAGGGGAATCCAAGATGGGGTGACTTGCAGGGCTTAGACCAGGTTCTGTTACCCAGAATCCTTTGCAAACCTCAAAATTTGGCTAAAAAAACACATGGTCCTCACATTTCTGTGGCAGAAAGTTCTGGAATCTGAGAGGAGCCACAAATTTCCTTCCACCCAGCGTTCCCCCAAGTCTCCTGATAAAAATGATACCTCACTTGTGTGGGTAGGCCTAGCGCCCGCGACAGGAAACGCCCCAAAGCGCAACGTGGACACATCCAAATTTTTGGAAGAAAACAGAGGTGTTTTTTGCGAAGTGCCTACCTGTAGATTTTGGCCTCTAGCTCAGCCGGCACCTAGGGAAACCTACCAAACCTGTGCATTTCTGAAAACTAGAGACCTAGGGGAATCCAAAGAGGGGTGACTTGCGGGGCTCGGACCAGGTTCTGTTACCCAAAATTCTTTGCAAACCTCAAAATTTGGCTAAAAAGTTCCTCACATTTCTGTGGCAGAAAGTTCTGGAATCTGAGAGGAGCCACAAATTTCCTTCCACCCAGCGTTCCCCCAAGTCTCCCGATAAAAATGATACCTCACTTGTGTGGGTAGGCCTAGCGCCCGCGACAGGAAACACCCCAAAGCGCAATGTGGACACATCCAAATTTTTGGAAGAAAACAGGTGTTTTTTGCGAAGTGCCTACCTGTAGATTTTGGCCTCTAGCTCAGCCGGCACCTAGGGAAACCTACCAAACCTGTGCATTTCTGAAAACTAGAGACCTAGGGGAATCCAAGGAGGGGTGACTTCCGGGGCTCGGACCAGGTTCTGTTACCCAGAATCCTTTGCAAACCTCAAAATTTGGCTAAAAAAACACATGGTCCTCACATTTCTGTGGCAGAAAGTTCTGGAATCTGAGAGGAGCCACAAATTTCCTTCCACCCAGCGTTCCCCCAAGTCTCCCGATAAAAATGATACCTCACTTGTGTGGGTAGGCCTAGCGCCCGCGACAGGAAACGCCCCAAAGCGCAACATGGACACATCCAAGTTTTTGGAAGAAAACAGAGGTGTTTTTTGCGAAGTGCCTACCTGTAGATTTTGGCCTCTGGCTCAGCCGGCACCTAGGGAAACCTACCAAACCTGTGCATTTCTGAAAACTAGAGACCTAGGGGAATCCAAGATGGGGTGACTTGCGGGGCTCGGACCAGGTTCTGTTACCCAGAATTCTTTGCAAACCTCAAAATTTGGCTAAAAAAACGCATGTTCCTCACATTTCTATGGCAGAAAGTTCTGGAATCTGAGAGGAGCCACAAATTTCCTTCCACCCAGCGTTCCCCCAAGTCTCCCGATAAAAATGATACCTCACTTGTGTGGGTAGGCCTAGCGCCCGCGACAGGAAACGCCCCAAAGGGCAACGTGGACACATCCAAAATTTTAGAAGAAAACAAAGGTGTTTTTTGCGAAGTGCCTACCTGTAGATTTTGGCCTCTAGCTCAGCCGGCACCTAGGGAAACCTACCAAACCTGTGCATTTCTGAAACCTAGAGACCTAGGGGAATCCAAGGAGGGGTGACTTGCGGGGCTCGGACCAGGTTCTGTTACCCAGAATCCTTTGCAAACCTCAAAATTAGGCTAAAAAAACACATGTTCCTTACATTTCTGTGGCAGAAAGTTCTGGAATCTGAGAGGAGCCACAAATTTCCTTCCACCCAGCGTTCCCCCAAGTCTCCCGATAAAAATGATACCTCACTTGTGTGGGTAGACCTAGCGCCCGCGACAGGAAACGCCCCAAAGCGCAACGTGGACACATCCAAATTTTTGGAAGAAAACAGAGGTGTTTTTTGCGAAGTGCCAACCTGTAGATTTTGGCCTCTAGCTCAGCCGGCACCTAGGGAAACCTACCAAACCTGTGCATTTCTGAAAACTAGAGACCTAGGGGAATCCAAGATGGGGTGACTTGCAGGGCTTGGACCAGGTTCTGTTACCCAGAATCCATTGCAAACCTCAAAATTTGGCTAAAAAAACACATGGTCCTCACATTTCTGTGGCAGAAAGTTCTGGAATCTGAGAGGAGCCACAAATTTCCTCCCACCCAGCGTTCCCCCAAGTCTCCTGATAAAAATGATACCTCACTTGTGTGGGTAGGCCTAGCGCCCGCGACAGGAAACGCCCCAAAGCGCAACGTGGACACATCCAAATTTTTGGAAGAAAACAGAGGTGTTTTTTGCGAAGTGCCAACCTGTAGATTTTGGCCTCTAGCTCAGCCGGCACCTAGGGAAACCTACCAAACCTGTGCATTTCTGAAACCTAGAGACCTAGGGGAATCCAAGGAGGGGTGACTTGCGGGGCTCGGACCAGGTTCTGTTACCCAGAATCCTTTGCAAACCTCAAAATTAGGCTAAAAAAACACATGTTCCTTACATTTCTGTGGCAGAAAGTTCTGGAATCTGAGAGGAGCCACAAATTTCCTTCCACCCAGCGTTCCCCCAAGTCTCCTGATAAAAATGTTACCTCACTTGTGTGGGTAGGCCTAGCGCCCGCGACAGGAAACGCCCCAAAGCGCAACGTGGACACATCCAAATTTTTGGAAGAAAACAGAGGTGTTTTTTGCGAAGTGCCAACCTGTAGATTTTGGCCTCTAGCTCAGCCGGCACCTAGGGAAACCTACCAAACCTGTGCATTTCTGAAACCTAGAGACCTAGGGGAATCCAAGGAGGGGTGACTTGCGGGGCTCGGACCAGGTTCTGTTACCCAGAATCCTTTGCAAACCTCAAAATTAGGCTAAAAAAACACATGTTCCTTACATTTCTGTGGCAGAAAGTTCTGGAATCTGAGAGGAGCCACAAATTTCCTTCCACCCAGCGTTCCCCCAAGTCTCCCGATAAAAATGATACCTCACTTGTGTGGGTAGGCCTAGCGCCCGCGACAGGAAACGCCCCAAAGCGCAACGTGGACACATCCAAATTTTTGGAAGAAAACAGAGGTGTTTTTTGCGAAGTGCCAACCTGTAGATTTTGGCCTCTAGCTCAGCCGGCACCTAGGGAAACCTACCAAACCTGTGCATTTCTGAAAACTAGAGACCTAGGGGAATCCAAGATGGGGTGACTTGCAGGGCTTAGACCAGGTTCTGTTACCCAGAATCCTTTGCAAACCTCAAAATTTGGCTAGAAAAACACATGGTCCTCACATTTCTGTGGCAGAAAGTTCTGGAATCTGAGAGGAGCCACAAATTTCCTTCCACCCAGCGTTCCCCCAAGTCTCCTGATAAAAATGATACCTCACTTGTGTGGGTAGGCCTAGCGCCCGCGACAGGAAACGCCCCAAAGCGCAACGTGGACACATCCAAATTTTTGGAAGAAAACAGAGGTGTTTTTTGCGAAGTGCCTACCTGTAGATTTTGGCCTCTAGCTCAGCCGGCACCTAGGGAAACCTACAAAACCTGTGCATTTCTGAAAACTAGAGACCTAGGGGAATCCAAAGAGGGGTGACTTGCGGGGCTCGGACCAGGTTCTGTTACCCAGAATCCTTTGCAAACCTCAAAATTTGGCTAAAAAGTTCCTCACATTTCTGTGGCAGAAAGTTCTGGAATCTGAGAGGAGCCACAAATTTCCTTCCACCCAGCGTTCCCCCAAGTCTCCCGATAAAAATGATACCTCACTTGTGTGGGTAGGCCTAGCGCCCGCGACAGGAAACGCCCCAAAGCGCAACATGGACACATCCAAGTTTTTGGAAGAAAACAGAGGTGTTTTTTGCGAAGTGCCTACCTGTAGATTTTGGCCTCTGGCTCAGCCGGCACCTAGGGAAACCTACCAAACCTGTGCATTTCTGAAAACTAGAGACCTAGGGGAATCCAAGATGGGGTGACTTGCAGGGCTTAGACCAGGTTCTGTTACCCAGAATCCTTTGCAAACCTCAAAATGTGGCTAAAAAAACACATGGTCCTCACATTTCTGTGGCAGAAAGTTCTGGAATCTGAGAGGAGCCACAAATTTCCTTCCACCCAGCGTTCCCCCAAGTCTCCTGATAAAAATGATACCTCACTTGTGTGGGTAGGCCTAGCGCCCGCGACAGGAAACGCCCCAAAGCGCAACGTGGACACTTCCAAATTTTTGGAAGAAAACAGAGGTGTTTTTTGCGAAGTGCCTACCTGTAGATTTTGGCCTCTAGCTCAGCCGGCACCTAGGGAAACCTACCAAACCTGTGCATTTCTGAAAACTAGAGACCTAGGGGAATCCAAAGAGGGGTGACTTGCGGGGCTCGGACCAGGTTCTGTTACCCAGAATCCTTTGCAAACCTCAAAATTTGGCTAAAAAAACACATGGTCCTCACATTTCTGTGGCAGAAAGTTCTGGAATCTGAGAGGAGCCACAAATTTCCTTCCACCCAGCGTTCCCCCAAGTCTCCTGATAAAAATGATACCTCACTTGTGTGGGTAGGCCTAGCGCCCGCGACAGGAAACGCCCCAAAGCGCAACGTGGACACATCCAAATTTTTGGAAGAAAACAGAGGTGTTTTTTGCGAAGTGCCTACCTGTAGATTTTGGCCTCTAGCTCAGCCAGCACCTAGGGAAACCTACCAAACCTGTGCATTTCTGAAAACTAGAGACCTAGGGGAATCCAAAGAGGGGTGACTTGCGGGGCTCGGACCAGGTTCTGTTACCCAGAATCCTTTGCAAACCTCAAAATTTGGCTAAAAAGTTCCTCACATTTCTGTGGCAGAAAGTTCTGGAATCTGAGAGGAGCCACAAATTTCCTTCCACCCAGCGTTCCCCCAAGTCTCCCGATAAAAATGATACCTCACTTGTGTGGGTAGGCCTAGCGCCCGCGACAGGAAACACCCCAAAGCGCAACGTGGACACATCCAAATTTTTGGAAGAAAACAGGTGTTTTTTGCGAAGTGCCTACCTATAGATTTTGGCCTCTAGCTCAGCCGGCACCTAGGGAAACCTACCAAACCTGTGCATTTCTGAAAACTAGAGACCTAGGGGAATCCAAGGAGGGGTGACTTCCGGGGCTCGGACCAGGTTCTGTTACCCAGAATCCTTTGCAAACCTCAAAATTTGGCTAAAAAAACACATGGTCCTCACATTTCTGTGGCAGAAAGTTCTGGAATCTGAGAGGAGCCACAAATTTCCTTCCACCCAGCGTTCCCCCAGTCTCCCGATAAAAATGATACCTCACTTGTGTGGGTAGGCCTAGCGCCCGCGACAGGAAACGCCCCAAAGCGCAACATGGACACATCCAAGTTTTTGGAAGAAAACAGAGGTGTTTTTTGCGAAGTGCCTACCTGTAGATTTTGGCCTCTGGCTCAGCCGGCACCTAGGGAAACCTACCAAACCTGTGCATTTCTGAAAACTAGAGACCTAGGGGAATCCAAGATGGGGTGACTTGCGGGGCTCGGACCAGGTTCTGTTACCCAGAATTCTTTGCAAACCTCAAAATTTGGCTAAAAAAATGCATGTTCCTCACATTTCTGTGGCAGAAAGTTCTGGAATCTGAGAGGAGCCACAAATTTCCTTCCACCCAGCGTTCCCCCAAGTCTCCCGATAAAAATGATACCTCACTTGTGTGGGTAGGCCTAGCGCCCGCGACAGGAAACGCCCCAAAGGGCAACGTGGACACATCCAAAATTTTAGAAGAAAACAAAGGTGTTTTTTGCGAAGTGCCTACCTGTAGATTTTGGCCTCTAGCTCAGCCGGCACCTAGGGAAACCTACCAAACCTGTGCATTTCTGAAACCTAGAGACCTAGGGGAATCCAAGGAGGGGTGACTTGCGGGGCTCGGACCAGGTTCTGTTACCCAGAATCCTTTGCAAACCTCAAAATTAGGCTAAAAAAACACATGTTCCTTACATTTCTGTGGCAGAAAGTTCTGGAATCTGAGAGGAGCCACAAATTTCCTTCCACCCAGCGTTCCCCCAAGTCTCCCGATAAAAATGATACCTCACTTGTGTGGGTAGGCCTAGCGCCCGCGACAGGAAACGCCCCAAAGCGCAACGTGGACACATCCAAATTTTTGGAAGAAAACAGAGGTGTTTTTTGCGAAGTGCCAACCTGTAGATTTTGGCCTCTAGCTCAGCCGGCACCTAGGGAAACCTACCAAACCTGTGCATTTCTGAAAACTAGAGACCTAGGGGAATCCAAGATGGGGTGACTTGCAGGGCTTAGACCAGATTCTGTTACCCAGAATCCTTTGCAAACCTCAAAATTTGGCTAAAAAAACACATGGTCCTCACATTTCTGTGGCAGAAAGTTCTGGAATCTGAGAGGAGCCACAAATTTCCTTCCACCCAGCGTTCCCCCAAGTCTCCTGATAAAAATGATACCTCACTTGTGTGGGTAGGCCTAGCGCCCGCGACAGGAAACGCCCCAAAGCGCAACGTGGACACATCCAAATTTTTGGAAGAAAACAGAGGTGTTTTTTGCGAAGTGCCAACCTGTAGATTTTGGCCTCTAGCTCAGCCGGCACCTAGGGAAACCTACCAAACCTGTGCATTTCTGAAACCTAGAGACCTAGGGGAATCCAAGGAGGGGTGACTTGCGGGGCTCGGACCAGGTTCTGTTACCCAGAATCCTTTGCAAACCTCAAAATTAGGCTAAAAAAACACATGTTCCTTACATTTCTGTGGCAGAAAGTTCTGGAATCTGAGAGGAGCCACAAATTTCCTTCCACCCAGCGTTCCCCCAAGTCTCCTGATAAAAATGATACCTCACTTGTGTGGGTAGGCCTAGCGCCCGCGACAGGAAACGCCCCAAAGCGCAACGTGGACACATCCAAATTTTTGGAAGAAAACAGAGGTGTTTTTTGCGAAGTGCCAACCTGTAGATTTTGGCCTCTAGCTCAGCCGGCACCTAGGGAAACCTACCAAACCTGTGCATTTCTGAAAACTAGAGACCTAGGGGAATCCAAGATGGGGTGACTTGCAGGGCTTAGACCAGGTTCTGTTACCCAGAATCCTTTGCAAACCTCAAAATTTGGCTAGAAAAACACATGGTCCTCACATTTCTGTGGCAGAAAGTTCTGGAATCTGAGAGGAGCCACAAATTTCCTTCCACCCAGCGTTCCCCCAAGTCTCCTGATAAAAATGATACCTCACTTGTGTGGGTAGGCCTAGCGCCCGCGACAGGAAACGCCCCAAAGCGCAACGTGGACACATCCAAATTTTTGGAAGAAAACAGAGGTGTTTTTTGCGAAGTGCCTACCTGTAGATTTTGGCCTCTAGCTCAGCCGGCACCTAGGGAAACCTACCAAACCTGTGCATTTCTGAAAACTAGAGACCTAGGGGAATCCAAAGAGGGGTGACTTGCGGGGCTCGGACCAGGTTCTGTTACCCAGAATCCTTTGCAAACCTCAAAATTTGGCTAAAAAGTTCCTCACATTTCTGTGGCAGAAAGTTCTGGAATCTGAGAGGAGCCACAAATTTCCTTCCACCCAGCGTTCCCCCAAGTCTCCCGATAAAAATGATACCTCACTTGTGTGGGTAGGCCTAGCGCCCACGACAGGAAACGCCCCAAAGCGCAACATGGACACATCCAAGTTTTTGGAAGAAAACAGAGGTGTTTTTTGCGAAGTGCCTACCTGTAGATTTTGGCCTCTAGCTCAGCCGGCACCTAGGGAAACCTACCAAACCTGTGCATTTCTGAAAACTAGAGACCTAGGGGAATCCAAAGAGGGGTGACTTGCGGGGCTCGGACCAGGTTCTGTTACCCAGAATCCTTTGCAAACCTCAAAATTTGGCTAAAAAAACACATGGTCCTCACATTTCTGTGGCAGAAAGTTCTGGAATCTGAGAGGAGCCACAAATTTCCTTCCACCCAGCGTTCCCCCAAGTCTCCTGATAAAAATGATACCTCACTTGTGTGGGTAGGCCTAGCGCCCGCGACAGGAAACGCCCCAAAGCGCAACGTGGACACATCCAAATTTTTGGAAGAAAACAGAGGTGTTTTTTGCGAAGTGCCTACCTGTAGATTTTGGCCTCTAGCTCAGCCGGCACCTAGGGAAACCTACCAAACCTGTGCATTTCTGAAAACTAGAGACCTAGGGGAATCCAAAGAGGGGTGACTTGCGGGGCTCGGACCAGGTTCTGTTACCCAGAATCCTTTGCAAACCTCAAAATTTGGCTAAAAAGTTCCTCACATTTCTGTGGCAGAAAGTTCTGGAATCTGAGAGGAGCCACAAATTTCCTTCCACCCAGCGTTCCCCCAAGTCTCCCGATAAAAATGATACCTCACTTGTGTGGGTAGGCCTAGCGCCCGCGACAGGAAACACCCCAAAGCGCAATGTGGACACATCCAAATTTTTGGAAGAAAACAGGTGTTTTTTGCGAAGTGCCTACCTGTAGATTTTGGCCTCTAGCTCAGCCGGCACCTAGGGAAACCTACCAAACCTGTGCATTTCTGAAAACTAGAGACCTAGGGGAATCCAAGGAGGGGTGACTTCCGGGGCTCGGACCAGGTTCTGTTACCCAGAATCCTTTGCAAACCTCAAAATTTGGCTAAAAAAACACATGGTCCTCACATTTCTGTGGCAGAAAGTTCTGGAATCTGAGAGGAGCCACAAATTTCCTTCCACCCAGCGTTCCCCCAAGTCTCCCGATAAAAATGATACCTCACTTGTGTGGGTAGGCCTAGCGCCCGCGACAGGAAACGCCCCAAAGCGCAACATGGACACATCCAAGTTTTTGGAAGAAAACAGAGGTGTTTTTTGCGAAGTGCCTACCTGTAGATTTTGGCCTCTGGCTCAGCCGGCACCTAGGGAAACCTACCAAACCTGTGCATTTCTGAAAACTAGAGACCTAGGGGAATCCAAGATGGGGTGACTTGCGGGGCTCGGACCAGGTTCTGTTACCCAGAATTCTTTGCAAACCTCAAAATTTGGCTAAAAAAACGCATGTTCCTCACATTTCTATGGCAGAAAGTTCTGGAATCTGAGAGGAGCCACAAATTTCCTTCCACCCAGCGTTCCCCCAAGTCTCCCGATAAAAATGATACCTCACTTGTGTGGGTAGGCCTAGCGCCCGCGACAGGAAACGCCCCAAAGGGCAACGTGGACACATCCAAAATTTTAGAAGAAAACAAAGGTGTTTTTTGCGAAGTGCCTACCTGTAGATTTTGGCCTCTAGCTCAGCCGGCACCTAGGGAAACCTACCAAACCTGTGCATTTCTGAAACCTAGAGACCTAGGGGAATCCAAGGAGGGGTGACTTGCGGGGCTCGGACCAGGTTCTGTTACCCAGAATCCTTTGCAAACCTCAAAATTAGGCTAAAAAAACACATGTTCCTTACATTTCTGTGGCAGAAAGTTCTGGAATCTGAGAGGAGCCACAAATTTCCTTCCACCCAGCGTTCCCCCAAGTCTCCCGATAAAAATGATACCTCACTTGTGTGGGTAGACCTAGCGCCCGCGACAGGAAACGCCCCAAAGCGCAACGTGGACACATCCAAATTTTTGGAAGAAAACAGAGGTGTTTTTTGCGAAGTGCCAACCTGTAGATTTTGGCCTCTAGCTCAGCCGGCACCTAGGGAAACCTACCAAACCTGTGCATTTCTGAAAACTAGAGACCTAGGGGAATCCAAGATGGGGTGACTTGCAGGGCTTGGACCAGGTTCTGTTACCCAGAATCCATTGCAAACCTCAAAATTTGGCTAAAAAAACACATGGTCCTCACATTTCTGTGGCAGAAAGTTCTGGAATCTGAGAGGAGCCACAAATTTCCTTCCACCCAGCGTTCCCCCAAGTCTCCTGATAAAAATGATACCTCACTTGTGTGGGTAGGCCTAGCGCCCGCGACAGGAAACGCCCCAAAGCGCAACGTGGACACATCCAAATTTTTGGAAGAAAACAGAGGTGTTTTTTGCGAAGTGCCAACCTGTAGATTTTGGCCTCTAGCTCAGCCGGCACCTAGGGAAACCTACCAAACCTGTGCATTTCTGAAACCTAGAGACCTAGGGGAATCCAAGGAGGGGTGACTTGCGGGGCTCGGACCAGGTTCTGTTACCCAGAATCCTTTGCAAACCTCAAAATTAGGCTAAAAAAACACATGTTCCTTACATTTCTGTGGCAGAAAGTTCTGGAATCTGAGAGGAGCCACAAATTTCCTTCCACCCAGCGTTCCCCCAAGTCTCCTGATAAAAATGATACCTCACTTGTGTGGGTAGGCCTAGCGCCCGCGACAGGAAACGCCCCAAAGTGCAACGTGGACACATCCAAATTTTTGGAAGAAAACAGAGGTGTTTTTTGCGAAGTGCCAACCTGTAGATTTTGGCCTCTAGCTCAGCCGGCACCTAGGGAAACCTACCAAACCTGTGCATTTCTGAAACCTAGAGACCTAGGGGAATCCAAGGAGGGGTGACTTGCGGGGCTCGGACCAGGTTCTGTTACCCAGAATCCTTTGCAAACCTCAAAATTAGGCTAAAAAAACACATGTTCCTTACATTTCTGTGGCAGAAAGTTCTGGAATCTGAGAGGAGCCACAAATTTCCTTCCACCCAGCGTTCCCCCAAGTCTCCCGATAAAAATGATACCTCACTTGTGTGGGTAGGCCTAGCGCCCGCGACAGGAAACGCCCCAAAGCGCAACGTGGACACATCCACATTTTTGGAAGAAAACAGAGGTGTTTTTTGCGAAGTGCCAACCTGTAGATTTTGGCCTCTAGCTCAGCCGGCACCTAGGGAAACCTACCAAACCTGTGCATTTCTGAAAACTAGAGACCTAGGGGAATCCAAGATGGGGTGACTTGCAGGGCTTAGACCAGGTTCTGTTACCCAGAATCCTTTGCAAACCTCAAAATTTGGCTAGAAAAACACATGGTCCTCACATTTCTGTGGCAGAAAGTTCTGGAATCTGAGAGGAGCCACAAATTTCCTTCCACCCAGCGTTCCCCCAAGTCTCCTGATAAAAATGATACCTCACATGTGTGGGTAGGCCTAGCGCCCGCGACAGGAAACGCCCCAAAGCGCAACGTGGACACATCCAAATTTTTGGAAGAAAACAGAGGTGTTTTTTGCGAAGTGCCTACCTGTAGATTTTGGCCTCTAGCTCAGCCGGCACCTAGGGAAACCTACCAAACCTGTGCATTTCTGAAAACTAGAGACCTAGGGGAATCCAAAGAGGGGTGACTTGCGGGGCTCGGACCAGGTTCTGTTACCCAGAATCCTTTGCAAACCTCAAAATTTGGCTAAAAAGTTCCTCACATTTCTGTGGCAGAAAGTTCTGGAATCTGAGAGGAGCCACAAATTTCCTTCCACCCAGCGTTCCCCCAAGTCTCCCGATAAAAATGATACCTCACTTGTGTGGGTAGGCCTAGCGCCCGCGACAGGAAACGCCCCAAAGCGCAACATGGACACATCCAAGTTTTTGGAAGAAAACAGAGGTGTTTTTTGCGAAGTGCCTACCTGTAGATTTTGGCCTCTGGCTCAGCCGGCACCTAGGGAAACCTACCAAACCTGTGCATTTCTGAAAACTAGAGACCTAGGGGAATCCAAGATGGGGTGACTTGCAGGGCTTAGACCAGGTTCTGTTACCCAGAATCCTTTGCAAACCTCAAAATTTGGCTAAAAAAACACATGGTCCTCACATTTCTGTGGCAGAAAGTTCTGGAATCTGAGAGGAGCCACAAATTTCCTTCCACCCAGCGTTCCCCCAAGTCTCCTGATAAAAATGATACCTCACTTGTGTGGGTAGGCCTAGCGCCCGCGACAGGAAACGCCCCAAAGCGCAACGTGGACACATCCAAATTTTTGGAAGAAAACAGAGGTGTTTTTTGCGAAGTGCCAACCTGTAGATTTTGGCCTCTAGCTCAGCCGGCACCTAGGGAAACCTACCAAACCTGTGCATTTCTGAAAACTAGAGACCTAGGGGAATCCAAGATGGGGTGACTTGCAGGGCTTAGACCAGGTTCTGTTACCCAGAATCCTTTGCAAACCTCAAAATTTGGCTAGAAAAACACATGGTCCTCACATTTCTGTGGCAGAAAGTTCTGGAATCTGAGAGGAGCCACAAATTTCCTTCCACCCAGCGTTCCCCCAAGTCTCCTGATAAAAATGATACCTCACTTGTGTGGGTAGGCCTAGCGCCCGCGACAGGAAACGCCCCAAAGCGCAACGTGGACACATCCAAATTTTTGGAAGAAAACAGAGGTGTTTTTTGCGAAGTGCCTACCTGTAGATTTTGGCCTCTAGCTCAGCCGGCACCTAGGGAAACCTACCAAACCTGTGCATTTCTGAAAACTAGAGACCTAGGGGAATCCAAAGAGGGGTGACTTGCGGGGCTCGGACCAGGTTCTGTTACCCAGAATCCTTTGCAAACCTCAAAATTTGGCTAAAAAGTTCCTCACATTTCTGTGGCAGAAAGTTCTGGAATCTGAGAGGAGCCACAAATTTCCTTCCACCCAGCGTTCCCCCAAGTCTCCCGATAAAAATGATACCTCACTTGTGTGGGTAGGCCTAGCGCCCACGACAGGAAACGCCCCAAAGCGCAACATGGACACATCCAAGTTTTTGGAAGAAAACAGAAGTGTTTTTTGCGAAGTGCCTACCTGTAGATTTTGGCCTCTAGCTCAGCCGGCACCTAGGGAAACCTACCAAACCTGTGCATTTCTGAAAACTAGAGACCTAGGGGAATCCAAAGAGGGGTGACTTGCGGGGCTCGGACCAGGTTCTGTTACCCAGAATCCTTTGCAAACCTCAAAATTTGGCTAAAAAAACACATGGTCCTCACATTTCTGTGGCAGAAAGTTCTGGAATCTGAGAGGAGCCACAAATTTCCTTCCACCCAGCGTTCCCCCAAGTCTCCTGATAAAAATGATACCTCACTTGTGTGGGTAGGCCTAGCGCCCGCGACAGGAAACGCCCCAAAGCGCAACGTGGACACATCCAAATTTTTGGAAGAAAACAGAGGTGTTTTTTGCGAAGTGCCTACCTGTAGATTTTGGCCTCTAGCTCAGCCGGCACCTAGGGAAACCTACCAAACCTGTGCATTTCTGAAAACTAGAGACCTAGGGGAATCCAAAGAGGGGTGACTTGCGGGGCTCGGACCAGGTTCTGTTACCCAGAATCCTTTGCAAACCTCAAAATTTGGCTAAAAAGTTCCTCACATTTCTGTGGCAGAAAGTTCTGGAATCTGAGAGGAGCCACAAATTTCCTTCCACCCAGCGTTCCCCCAAGTCTCCCGATAAAAATGATACCTCACTTGTGTGGGTAGGCCTAGCGCCCGCGACAGGAAACACCCCAAAGCGCAATGTGGACACATCCAAATTTTTGGAAGAAAACAGGTGTTTTTTGCGAAGTGCCTACCTGTAGATTTTGGCCTCTAGCTCAGCCGGCACCTAGGGAAACCTACCAAACCTGTGCATTTCTGAAAACTAGAGACCTAGGGGAATCCAAGGAGGGGTGACTTCCGGGGCTCGGACCAGGTTCTGTTACCCAGAATCCTTTGCAAACCTCAAAATTTGGCTAAAAAAACACATGGTCCTCACATTTCTGTGGCAGAAAGTTCTGGAATCTGAGAGGAGCCACAAATTTCCTTCCACCCAGCGTTCCCCCAAGTCTCCCGATAAAAATGATACCTCACTTGTGTGGGTAGGCCTAGCGCCCGCGACAGGAAACGCCCCAAAGCGCAACATGGACACATCCAAGTTTTTGGAAGAAAACAGAGGTGTTTTTTGCGAAGTGCCTACCTGTAGATTTTGGCCTCTGGCTCAGCCGGCACCTAGGGAAACCTACCAAACCTGTGCATTTCTGAAAACTAGAGACCTAGGGGAATCCAAGATGGGGTGACTTGCGGGGCTCGGACCAGGTTCTGTTACCCAGAATTCTTTGCAAACCTCAAAATTTGGCTAAAAAAACGCATGTTCCTCACATTTCTATGGCAGAAAGTTCTGGAATCTGAGAGGAGCCACAAATTTCCTTCCACCCAGCGTTCCCCCAAGTCTCCCGATAAAAATGATACCTCACTTGTGTGGGTAGGCCTAGCGCCCGCGACAGGAAACGCCCCAAAGGGCAACGTGGACACATCCATAATTTTAGAAGAAAACAAAGGTGTTTTTTGCGAAGTGCCTACCTGTAGATTTTGGCCTCTAGCTCAGCCGGCACCTAGGGAAACCTACCAAACCTGTGCATTTCTGAAACCTAGAGACCTAGGGGAATCCAAGGAGGGGTGACTTGCGGGGCTCGGACCAGGTTCTGTTACCCAGAATCCTTTGCAAACCTCAAAATTAGGCTAAAAAAACACATGTTCCTTACATTTCTGTGGCAGAAAGTTCTGGAATCTGAGAGGAGCCACAAATTTCCTTCCACCCAGCGTTCCCCCAAGTCTCCCGATAAAAATGATACCTCACTTGTGTGGGTAGACCTAGCGCCCGCGACAGGAAACGCCCCAAAGCGCAACGTGGACACATCCAAATTTTTGGAAGAAAACAGAGGTGTTTTTTGCGAAGTGCCAACCTGTAGATTTTGGCCTCTAGCTCAGCCGGCACCTAGGGAAACCTACCAAACCTGTGCATTTCTGAAAACTAGAGACCTAGGGGAATCCAAGATGGGGTGACTTGCAGGGCTTGGACCAGGTTCTGTTACCCAGAATCCATTGCAAACCTCAAAATTTGGCTAAAAAAACACATGGTCCTCACATTTCTGTGGCAGAAAGTTCTGGAATCTGAGAGGAGCCACAAATTTCCTTCCACCCAGCGTTCCCCCAAGTCTCCTGATAAAAATGATACCTCACTTGTGTGGGTAGGCCTAGCGCCCGCGACAGGAAACGCCCCAAAGCGCAACGTGGACACATCCAAATTTTTGGAAGAAAACAGAGGTGTTTTTTGCGAAGTGCCAACCTGTAGATTTTGGCCTCTAGCTCAGCCGGCACCTAGGGAAACCTACCAAACCTGTGCATTTCTGAAACCTAGAGACCTAGGGGAATCCAAGGAGGGGTGACTTGCGGGGCTCGGACCAGGTTCTGTTACCCAGAATCCTTTGCAAACCTCAAAATTAGGCTAAAAAAACACATGTTCCTTACATTTCTGTGGCAGAAAGTTCTGGAATCTGAGAGGAGCCACAAATTTCCTTCCACCCAGCGTTCCCCCAAGTCTCCTGATAAAAATGATACCTCACTTGTGTGGGTAGGCCTAGCGCCCGCGACAGGAAACGCCCCAAAGTGCAACGTGGACACATCCAAATTTTTGGAAGAAAACAGAGGTGTTTTTTGCGAAGTGCCAACCTGTAGATTTTGGCCTCTAGCTCAGCCGGCACCTAGGGAAACCTACCAAACCTGTGCATTTCTGAAACCTAGAGACCTAGGGGAATCCAAGGAGGGGTGACTTGCGGGGCTCGGACCAGGTTCTGTTACCCAGAATCCTTTGCAAACCTCAAAATTAGGCTAAAAAAACACATGTTCCTTACATTTCTGTGGCAGAAAGTTCTGGAATCTGAGAGGAGCCACAAATTTCCTTCCACCCAGCGTTCCCCCAAGTCTCCCGATAAAAATGATACCTCACTTGTGTGGGTAGGCCTAGCGCCCGCGACAGGAAACGCCCCAAAGCGCAACATGGACACATCCAAGTTTTTGGAAGAAAACAGAGGTGTTTTTTGCGAAGTGCCTACCTGTAGATTTTGGCCTCTGGCTCAGCCGGCACCTAGGGAAACCTACCAAACCTGTGCATTTCTGAAAACTAGAGACCTAGGGGAATCCAAGATGGGGTGACTTGCAGGGCTTAGACCAGGTTCTGTTACCCAGAATCCTTTGCAAACCTCAAAATTTGGCTAAAAAAACACATGGTCCTCACATTTCTGTGGCAGAAAGTTCTGGAATCTGAGAGGAGCCACAAATTTCCTTCCACCCAGCGTTCCCCCAAGTCTCCTGATAAAAATGATACCTCACTTGTGTGGGTAGGCCTAGCGCCCGCGACAGGAAACGCCCCAAAGCGCAACGTGGACACTTCCAAATTTTTGGAAGAAAACAGAGGTTTTTTTGCGAAGTGCCTACCTGTAGATTTTGGCCTCTAGCTCAGCCGGCACCTAGGGAAACCTACCAAACCTGTGCATTTCTGAAAACTAGAGACCTAGGGGAATCCAAAGAGGGGTGACTTGCGGGGCTCGGACCAGGTTCTGTTACCCAGAATCCTTTGCAAACCTCAAAATTTGGCTAAAAAGTTCCTCACATTTCTGTGGCAGAAAGTTCTGGAATCTGAGAGGAGCCACAAATTTCCTTCCACCCAGCGTTCCCCCAAGTCTCCCGATAAAAATGATACCTCACTTGTGTGGGTAGGCCTAGCGCCCGCGACAGGAAACACCCCAAAGCGCAACGTGGACACATCCAAATTTTTGGAAGAAAACAGGTGTTTTTTGCGAAGTGCCTACCTGTAGATTTTGGCCTCTAGCTCAGCCGGCACCTAGGGAAACCTACCAAACCTGTGCATTTCTGAAAACTAGAGACCTAGGGGAATCCAAGGAGGGGTGACTTCCGGGGCTCGGACCAGGTTCTGTTACCCAGAATCCTTTGCAAACCTCAAAATTTGGCTAAAAAAACACATGGTCCTCACATTTCTGTGGCAGAAAGTTCTGGAATCTGAGAGGAGCCACAAATTTCCTTCCACCCAGCGTTCCCCCAGTCTCCCGATAAAAATGATACCTCACTTGTGTGGGTAGGCCTAGCGCCCGCGACAGGAAACGCCCCAAAGCGCAACATGGACACATCCAAGTTTTTGGAAGAAAACAGAGGTGTTTTTTGCGAAGTGCCTACCTGTAGATTTTGGCCTCTGGCTCAGCCGGCACCTAGGGAAACCTACCAAACCTGTGCATTTCTGAAAACTAGAGACCTAGGGGAATCCAAGATGGGGTGACTTGCGGGGCTCGGACCAGGTTCTGTTACCCAGAATTCTTTGCAAACCTCAAAATTTGGCTAAAAAAATGCATGTTCCTCACATTTCTGTGGCAGAAAGTTCTGGAATCTGAGAGGAGCCACAAATTTCCTTCCACCCAGCGTTCCCCCAAGTCTCCCGATAAAAATGATACCTCACTTGTGTGGGTAGGCCTAGCGCCCGCGACAGGAAACGCCCCAAAGGGCAACGTGGACACATCCAAAATTTTAGAAGAAAACAAAGGTGTTTTTTGCGAAGTGCCTACCTGTAGATTTTGGCCTCTAGCTCAGCCGGCACCTAGGGAAACCTACCAAACCTGTGCATTTCTGAAACCTAGAGACCTAGGGGAATCCAAGGAGGGGTGACTTGCGGGGCTCGGACCAGGTTCTGTTACCCAGAATCCTTTGCAAACCTCAAAATTAGGCTAAAAAAACACATGTTCCTTACATTTCTGTGGCAGAAAGTTCTGGAATCTGAGAGGAGCCACAAATTTCCTTCCACCCAGCGTTCCCCCAAGTCTCCTGATAAAAATGATACCTCACTTGTGTGGGTAGGCCTAGCGCCCGCGACAGGAAACGCCCCAAAGCGCAACGTGGACACTTCCAAATTTTTGGAAGAAAACAGAGGTGTTTTTTGCGAAGTGCCTACCTGTAGATTTTGGCCTCTAGCTCAGCCGGCACCTAGGGAAACCTACCAAACCTGTGCATTTCTGAAAACTAGAGACCTAGGGGAATCCAAAGAGGGGTGACTTGCGGGGCTCGGACCAGGTTCTGTTACCCAGAATCCTTTGCAAACCTCAAAATTTGGCTAAAAAGTTCCTCACATTTCTGTGGCAGAAAGTTCTGGAATCTGAGAGGAGCCACAAATTTCCTTCCACCCAGCGTTCCCCCAAGTCTCCCGATAAAAATGATACCTCACTTGTGTGGGTAGGCCTAGCGCCCGCGACAGGAAACGCCCCAAAGCGCAACATGGACACATCCAAGTTTTTGGAAGAAAACAGAGGTGTTTTTTGCGAAGTGCCTACCTGTAGATTTTGGCCTCTGGCTCAGCCGGCACCTAGGGAAACCTACCAAACCTGTGCATTTCTGAAAACTAGAGACCTAGGGGAATCCAAGATGGGGTGACTTGCAGGGCTTAGACCAGGTTCTGTTACCCAGAATCCTTTGCAAACCTCAAAATGTGGCTAAAAAAACACATGGTCCTCACATTTCTGTGGCAGAAAGTTCTGGAATCTGAGAGGAGCCACAAATTTCCTTCCACCCAGCGTTCCCCCAAGTCTCCTGATAAAAATGATACCTCACTTGTGTGGGTAGGCCTAGCGCCCGCGACAGGAAACGCCCCAAAGCGCAACGTGGACACTTCCAAATTTTTGGAAGAAAACAGAGGTGTTTTTTGCGAAGTGCCTACCTGTAGATTTTGGCCTCTAGCTCAGCCGGCACCTAGGGAAACCTACCAAACCTGTGCATTTCTGAAAACTAGAGACCTAGGGGAATCCAAAGAGGGGTGACTTGCGGGGCTCGGACCAGGTTCTGTTACCCAGAATCCTTTGCAAACCTCAAAATTTGGCTAAAAAAACACATGGTCCTCACATTTCTGTGGCAGAAAGTTCTGGAATCTGAGAGGAGCCACAAATTTCCTTCCACCCAGCGTTCCCCCAAGTCTCCTGATAAAAATGATACCTCACTTGTGTGGGTAGGCCTAGCGCCCGCGACAGGAAACGCCCCAAAGCGCAACGTGGACACATCCAAATTTTTGGAAGAAAACAGAGGTGTTTTTTGCGAAGTGCCTACCTGTAGATTTTGGCCTCTAGCTCAGCCGGCACCTAGGGAAACCTACCAAACCTGTGCATTTCTGAAAACTAGAGACCTAGGGGAATCCAAAGAGGGGTGACTTGCGGGGCTCGGACCAGGTTCTGTTACCCAGAATCCTTTGCAAACCTCAAAATTTGGCTAAAAAGTTCCTCACATTTCTGTGGCAGAAAGTTCTGGAATCTGAGAGGAGCCACAAATTTCCTTCCACCCAGCGTTCCCCCAAGTCTCCCGATAAAAATGATACCTCACTTGTGTGGGTAGGCCTAGCGCCCGCGACAGGAAACACCCCAAAGCGCAATGTGGACACATCCAAATTTTTGGAAGAAAACAGGTGTTTTTTGCGAAGTGCCTACCTGTAGATTTTGGCCTCTAGCTCAGCCGGCACCTAGGGAAACCTACCAAACCTGTGCATTTCTGAAAACTAGAGACCTAGGGGAATCCAAGGAGGGGTGACTTCCGGGGCTCGGACCAGGTTCTGTTACCCAGAATCCTTTGCAAACCTCAAAATTTGGCTAAAAAAACACATGGTCCTCACATTTCTGTGGCAGAAAGTTCTGGAATCTGAGAGGAGCCACAAATTTCCTTCCACCCAGCGTTCCCCCAAGTCTCCCGATAAAAATGATACCTCACTTGTGTGGGTAGGCCTAGCGCCCGCGACAGGAAACGCCCCAAAGCGCTACATGGACACATCCAAGTTTTTGGAAGAAAACAGAGGTGTTTTTTGCGAAGTGCCTACCTGTAGATTTTGGCCTCTGGCTCAGCCGGCACCTAGGGAAACCTACCAAACCTGTGCATTTCTGAAAACTAGAGACCTAGGGGAATCCAAGATGGGGTGACTTGCGGGGCTCGGACCAGGTTCTGTTACCCAGAATTCTTTGCAAACCTCAAAATTTGGCTAAAAAAACGCATATTCCTCACATTTCTATGGCAGAAAGTTCTGGAATCTGAGAGGAGCCACAAATTTCCTTCCACCCAGCGTTCCCCCAAGTCTCCCGATAAAAATGATACCTCACTTGTGTGGGTAGGCCTAGCGCCCGCGACAGGAAACGTCCCAAAGGGCAACGTGGACACATCCAAAATTTTAGAAGAAAACAAAGGTGTTTTTTGCGAAGTGCCTACCTGTAGATTTTGGCCTCTAGCTCAGCCGGCACCTAGGGAAACCTACCAAACCTGTGCATTTCTGAAACCTAGAGACCTAGGGGAATCCAAGGAGGGGTGACTTGCGGGGCTCCGACCAGGTTCTGTTACCCAGAATCCTTTGCAAACCTCAAAATTAGGCTAAAAAAACACATGTTCCTTACATTTCTGTGGCAGAAAGTTCTGGAATCTGAGAGGAGCCACAAATTTCCTTCCACCCAGCGTTCCCCCAAGTCTCCCGATAAAAATGATACCTCACTTGTGTGGGTAGACCTAGCGCCCGCGACAGGAAACGCCCCAAAGCGCAACGTGGACACATCCAAATTTTTGGAAGAAAACAGAGGTGTTTTTTGCGAAGTGCCAACCTGTAGATTTTGGCCTCTAGCTCAGCCGGCACCTAGGGAAACCTACCAAACCTGTGCATTTCTGAAAACTAGAGACCTAGGGGAATCCAAGATGGGGTGACTTGCAGGGCTTGGACCAGGTTCTGTTACCCAGAATCCATTGCAAACCTCAAAATTTGGCTAAAAAAACACATGGTCCTCACATTTCTGTGGCAGAAAGTTCTGGAATCTGAGAGGAGCCACAAATTTCCTTCCACCCAGCGTTCCCCCAAGTCTCCTGATAAAAATGATACCTCACTTGTGTGGGTAGGCCTAGCGCCCGCGACAGGAAACGCCCCAAAGCGCAACGTGGACACATCCAAATTTTTGGAAGAAAACAGAGGTGTTTTTTGCGAAGTGCCAACCTGTAGATTTTGGCCTCTAGCTCAGCCGGCACCTAGGGAAACCTACCAAACCTGTGCATTTCTGAAACCTAGAGACCTAGGGGAATCCAAGGAGGGGTGACTTGCGGGGCTCGGACCAGGTTCTGTTACCCAGAATCCTTTGCAAACCTCAAAATTAGGCTAAAAAAACACATGTTCCTTACATTTCTGTGGCAGAAAGTTCTGGAATCTGAGAGGAGCCACAAATTTCCTTCCACCCAGCGTTCCCCCAAGTCTCCTGATAAAAATGATACCTCACTTGTGTGGGTAGGCCTAGCGCCCGCGACAGGAAACGCCCCAAAGCGCAACGTGGACACATCCAAATTTTTGGAAGAAAACAGAGGTGTTTTTTGCGAAGTGCCAACCTGTAGATTTTGGCCTCTAGCTCAGCCGGCACCTAGGGAAACCTACCAAACCTGTGCATTTCTGAAACCTAGAGACCTAGGGGAATCCAAGGAGGGGTGACTTGCGGGGCTCGGACCAGGTTCTGTTACCCAGAATCCTTTGCAAACCTCAAAATTAGGCTAAAAAAACACATGTTCCTTACATTTCTGTGGCAGAAAGTTCTGGAATCTGAGAGGAGCCACAAATTTCCTTCCACCCAGCGTTCCCCCAAGTCTCCCGATAAAAATGATACCTCACTTGTGTGGGTAGGCCTAGCGCCCGCGACAGGAAACGCCCCAAAGCGCAACGTGGACACATCCAAATTTTTGGAAGAAAACAGAGGTGTTTTTTGCGAAGTGCCAACCTGTAGATTTTGGCCTCTAGCTCAGCCGGCACCTAGGGAAACCTACCAAACCTGTGCATTTCTGAAAACTAGAGACCTAGGGGAATCCAAGATGGGGTGACTTGCAGGGCTTAGACCAGGTTCTGTTACCCAGAATCCTTTGCAAACCTCAAAATTTGGCTAGAAAAACACATGGTCCTCACATTTCTGTGGCAGAAAGTTCTGGAATCTGAGAGGAGCCACAAATTTCCTTCCACCCAGCGTTCCCCCAAGTCTCCTGATAAAAATGATACCTCACTTGTGTGGGTAGGCCTAGCGCCCGCGACAGGAAACGCCCCAAAGCGCAACGTGGACACATCCAAATTTTTGGAAGAAAACAGAGGTGTTTTTTGCGAAGTGCCTACCTGTAGATTTTGGCCTCTAGCTCAGCCGGCACCTAGGGAAACCTACCAAACCTGTGCATTTCTGAAAACTAGAGACCTAGGGGAATCCAAAGAGGGGTGACTTGCGGGGCTCGGACCAGGTTCTGTTACCCAGAATCCTTTGCAAACCTCAAAATTTGGCTAAAAAGTTCCTCACATTTCTGTGGCAGAAAGTTCTGGAATCTGAGAGGAGCCACAAATTTCCTTCCACCCAGCGTTCCCCCAAGTCTCCCGATAAAAATGATACCTCACTTGTGTGGGTAGGCCTAGCGCCCGCGACAGGAAACGCCCCAAAGCGCAACATGGACACATCCAAGTTTTTGGAAGAAAACAGAGGTGTTTTTTGCGAAGTGCCTACCTGTAGATTTTGGCCTCTGGCTCAGCCGGCACCTAGGGAAACCTACCAAACCTGTGCATTTCTGAAAACTAGAGACCTAGGGGAATCCAAGATGGGGTGACTTGCAGGGCTTAGACCAGGTTCTGTTACCCAGAATCCTTTGCAAACCTCAAAATTTGGCTAAAAAAACACATGGTCCTCACATTTCTGTGGCAGAAAGTTCTGGAATCTGAGAGGAGCCACAAATTTCCTTCCACCCAGCGTTCCCCCAAGTCTCCTGATAAAAATGATACCTCACTTGTGTGGGTAGGCCTAGCGCCCGCGACAGGAAACGCCCCAAAGCGCAACGTGGACACATCCAAATTTTTGGAAGAAAACAGAGGTGTTTTTTGCGAAGTGCCAACCTGTAGATTTTGGCCTCTAGCTCAGCCGGCACCTAGGGAAACCTACCAAACCTGTGCATTTCTGAAACCTAGAGACCTAGGGGAATCCAAGGAGGGGTGACTTGCGGGGCTCGGACCAGGTTCTGTTACCCAGAATCCTTTGCAAACCTCAAAATTAGGCTAAAAAAACACATGTTCCTTACATTTCTGTGGCAGAAAGTTCTGGAATCTGAGAGGAGCCACAAATTTCCTTCCACCCAGCGTTCCCCCAAGTCTCCCGATAAAAATGATACCTCACTTGTGTGGGTAGGCCTAGCGCCCGCGACAGGAAACGCCCCAAAGCGCAACGTGGACACTTCCAAATTTTTGGAAGAAAACAGAGGTGTTTTTTGCGAAGTGCCTACCTGTAGATTTTGGCCTCTAGCTCAGCCGGCACCTAGGGAAACCTACCAAACCTGTGCATTTCTGAAAACTAGAGACCTAGGGGAATCCAAAGAGGGGTGACTTGCGGGGCTCGGACCAGGTTCTGTTACCCAGAATCCTTTGCAAACCTCAAAATTTGGCTAAAAAAACACATGTTCCTTACATTTCTGTGGCAGAAAGTTCTGGAATCTGAGAGGAGCCACAAATTTCCTTCCACCCAGCGTTCCCCCAAGTCTCCTGATAAAAATGATACCTCACTTGTGTGGGTAGGCCTAGCGCCCGCGACAGGAAACGCCCCAAAGCGCAACGTGGACACTTCCAAATTTTTGGAAGAAAACAGAGGTGTTTTTTGCGAAGTGCCTACCTGTAGATTTTGGCCTCTAGCTCAGCCGGCACCTAGGGAAACCTACCAAACCTGTGCATTTCTGAAAACTAGAGACCTAGGGGAATCCAAAGAGGGGTGACTTGCGGGGCTCGGACCAGGTTCTGTTACCCAGAATCCTTTGCAAACCTCAAAATTTGGCTAAAAAGTTCCTCACATTTCTGTGGCAGAAAGTTCTGGAATCTGAGAGGAGCCACAAATTTCCTTCCACCCAGCGTTCCCCCAAGTCTCCCGATAAAAATGATACCTCACTTGTGTGGGTAGGCCTAGCGCCCGCGACAGGAAACACCCCAAAGCGCAACGTGGACACATCCAAATTTTTGGAAGAAAACAGGTGTTTTTTGCGAAGTGCCTACCTGTAGATTTTGGCCTCTAGCTCAGCCGGCACCTAGGGAAACCTACCAAACCTGTGCATTTCTGAAAACTAGAGACCTAGGGGAATCCAAGGAGGGGTGACTTCCGGGGCTCGGACCAGGTTCTGTTACCCAGAATCCTTTGCAAACCTCAAAATTTGGCTAAAAAAACACATGGTCCTCACATTTCTGTGGCAGAAAGTTCTGGAATCTGAGAGGAGCCACAAATTTCCTTCCACCCAGCGTTCCCCCAGTCTCCCGATAAAAATGATACCTCACTTGTGTGGGTAGGCCTAGCGCCCGCGACAGGAAACGCCCCAAAGCGCAACATGGACACATCCAAGTTTTTGGAAGAAAACAGAGGTGTTTTTTGCGAAGTGCCTACCTGTAGATTTTGGCCTCTGGCTCAGCCGGCACCTAGGGAAACCTACCAAACCTGTGCATTTCTGAAAACTAGAGACCTAGGGGAATCCAAGATGGGGTGACTTGCGGGGCTCGGACCAGGTTCTGTTACCCAGAATTCTTTGCAAACCTCAAAATTTGGCTAAAAAAATGCATGTTCCTCACATTTCTGTGGCAGAAAGTTCTGGAATCTGAGAGGAGCCACAAATTTCCTTCCACCCAGCGTTCCCCCAAGTCTCCCGATAAAAATGATACCTCACTTGTGTGGGTAGGCCTAGCGCCCGCGACAGGAAACGCCCCAAAGGGCAACGTGGACACATCCAAAATTTTAGAAGAAAACAAAGGTGTTTTTTGCGAAGTGCCTACCTGTAGATTTTGGCCTCTAGCTCAGCCGGCACCTAGGGAAACCTACCAAACCTGTGCATTTCTGAAACCTAGAGACCTAGGGGAATCCAAGGAGGGGTGACTTGCGGGGCTCGGACCAGGTTCTGTTACCCAGAATCCTTTGCAAACCTCAAAATTAGGCTAAAAAAACACATGTTCCTTACATTTCTGTGGCAGAAAGTTCTGGAATCTGAGAGGAGCCACAAATTTCCTTCCACCCAGCGTTCCCCCAAGTCTCCCGATAAAAATGATACCTCACTTGTGTGGGTAGGCCTAGCGCCCGTGACAGGAAACGCCCCAAAGCGCAACGTGGACACATCCAAATTTTTGGAAGAAAACAGAGGTGTTTTTTGCGAAGTGCCAACCTGTAGATTTTGGCCTCTAGCTCAGCCGGCACCTAGGGAAACCTACCAAACCTGTGCATTTCTGAAAACTAGAGACCTAGGGGAATCCAAGATGGGGTGACTTGCAGGGCTTGGACCAGGTTCTGTTACCCAGAATCCATTGCAAACCTCAAAATTTGGCTAAAAAAACACATGGTCCTCACATTTCTGTGGCAGAAAGTTCTGGAATCTGAGAGGAGCCACAAATTTCCTTCCACCCAGCGTTCCCCCAAGTCTCCTGATAAAAATGATACCTCACTTGTGTGGGTAGGCCTAGCGCCCGCGACAGGAAACGCCCCAAAGCGCAACGTGGACACATCCAAATTTTTGGAAGAAAACAGAGGTGTTTTTTGCGAAGTGCCAACCTGTAGATTTTGGCCTCTAGCTCAGCCGGCACCTAGGGAAACCTACCAAACCTGTGCATTTCTGAAACCTAGAGACCTAGGGGAATCCAAGGAGGGGTGACTTGCGGGGCTCGGACCAGGTTCTGTTACCCAGAATCCTTTGCAAACCTCAAAATTAGGCTAAAAAAACACATGTTCCTTACATTTCTGTGGCAGAAAGTTCTGGAATCTGAGAGGAGCCACAAATTTCCTTCCACCCAGCGTTCCCCCAAGTCTCCCGATAAAAATGATACCTCACTTGTGTGGGTAGGCCTAGCGCCCGCGACAGGAAACGCCCCAAAGCGCAACGTGGACACATCCAAATTTTTGGAAGAAAACAGAGGTGTTTTTTGCGAAGTGCCAACCTGTAGATTTTGGCCTCTAGCTCAGCCGGCACCTAGGGAAACCTACCAAACCTGTGCATTTCTGAAAACTAGAGACCTAGGGGAATCCAAGATGGGGTGACTTGCAGGGCTTTGACCAGGTTCTGTTACCCAGAATCCTTTGCAAACCTCAAAATTTGGCTAAAAAAACACATGGTCCTCACATTTCTGTGGCAGAAAGTTCTGGAATCTGAGAGGAGCCACAAATTTCCTTCCACCCAGCGTTCCCCCAAGTCTCCTGATAAAAATGATACCTCACTTGTGTGGGTAGGCCTAGCGCCCGCGACAGGAAATGCCCCAAAGCGCAACGTGGACACATCCAAATTTTTGGAAGAAAACAGAGGTGTTTTTTGCGAAGTGCCTACCTGTAGATTTTGGCCTCTAGCTCAGCCGGCACCTAGGGAATCCTACCAAACCTGTGCATTTCTGAAAACTAGAGACCTAGGGGAATCCAAAGAGGGGTGACTTGTGGGGCTCGGACCAGGTTCTGTTACCCAGAATCCTTTGCAAACCTCAAAATTTGGCTAATAAGTTCCTCACATTTCTGTGGCAGAAAGTTCTGGAATCTGAGAGGAGCCACAAATTTCCTTCCACCCAGCGTTCCCCCAAGTCTCCCGATAAAAATGATACCTCACTTGTGTGGGTAGGCCTAGCGCCCGCGACAGGAAACACCCCAAAGCGCAACGTGGACACATCCAAATTTTTGGAAGAAAACAGGTGTTTTTTGCGAAGTGCCTACCTGTAGATTTTGGCCTCTAGCTCAGCCGGCATCTAGGGAAACCTACCAAACCTGTGCATTTCTGAAAACTAGAGACCTAGGGGAATCCAAGGAGGGGTGACTTCCGGGGCTCGGACCAGGTTCTGTTACCCAGAATCCTTTGCAAACCTCAAAATTTGGCTAAAAAAACACATGGTCCTCGCATTTCTGTGGCAGAAAGTTCTGGAATCTGAGAGGAGCCACAAATTTCCTTCCACCCAGCGTTCCCCCAAGTCTCCCGATAAAAATGATACCTCACTTGTGTGGGTAGGCCTAGCGCCCGCGACAGGAAACGCCCCAAAGCGCAACATGGACACATCCAAGTTTTTGGAAGAAAACAGAGGTGTTTTTTGCGAAGTGCCTACCTGTAGATTTTGGCCTCTGGCTCAGCCGGCACCTAGGGAAACCTACCAAACCTGTGCATTTCTGAAAACTAGAGACCTAGGGGAATCCAAGATGGGGTGACTTGCAGGGCTTAGACCAGGTTCTGTTACCCAGAATCCTTTGCAAACCTCAAAATTTGGCTAAAAAAACACATGGTCCTCTCATTTCTGTGGCAGAAAGTTCTGGAATCTGAGAGGAGCCACAAATTTCCTTCCACCCAGCGTTCCACCAAGTCTCCTGATAAAAATGATACCTCACTTGTGTGGGTAGGCCTAGCGCCCGCAACAGGAAACGCCCCAAAGCGCAACGTGGACACATCCAAATTTTTGGAAGAAAACAGAGGTGTTTTTGCGAAGTGCCTACCTGTAGATTTTGGCCTCTAGCTCAGCCGGCACCTAGGGAAACCTACCAAACCTGTGCATTTCTGAAAACTAGAGACCTAGGGGAATCCAAAGAGGGATGACTTGCGGGGCTCGGACCAGGTTCTGTTACCCAGAATCCTTTGCAAACCTCAAAATTTGGCTAAAAAGTTCCTCACATTTCTGTGGCAGAAAGTTCTGGAATCTGAGAGGAGCCACAAATTTCCTTCCACCCAGCGTTCCCCCAAGTCTCCCGATAAAAATGATACCTCACTTGTGTGGGTAGGCCCAGCGCCCGCGACAGGAAACACCTCAAAGCACAACGTGGACACATCCAAATTTTTGGAAGAAAACAGGTGTTTTTTGCGAAGTGCCTACCTGTAGATTTTGGCCTCTAGCTCAGCCGGCACCTAGGGAAACCTACCAAACCTGTGCATTTCTGAAACCTAGAGACCTAGGGGAATCCAAGGAGGGGTGACTTGCGGGGCTCGGACCAGGTTCTGTTACCCAGAATCCTTTGCAAACCTCAAAATTAGGCTAAAAAAACACATGTTCCTTACATTTCTGTGGCAGAAAGTTCTGGAATCTGAGAGGAGCCACAAATTTCCTTCCACCCAGCGTTCCCCCAAGTCTCCCGATAAAAATGATACCTCACTTGTGTGGGTAGGCCTAGCGCCCGCGACAGGAAACGCCCCAAAGCGCAACGTGGACACATCCAAATTTTTGGAAGAAAACAGAGGTGTTTTTTGCGAATTGCCAACCTGTAGATTTTGGCCTCTAGCTCAGCCGGCACCTAGGGAAACCTACCAAACCTGTGCATTTCTGAAAACTAGAGACCTAGGGGAATCCAAGATGGGGTGACTTGCAGGGCTTGGACCAGGTTCTGTTACCCAGAATCCATTGCAAACCTCAAAATTTGGCTAAAAAAACACATGGTCCTCACATTTCTGTGGCAGAAAGTTCTGGAATCTGAGAGGAGCCACAAATTTCCTTCCACCCAGCGTTCCCCCAAGTCTCCCGATAAAAATGATACCTCACTTGTGTGGGTATGCCTAGCGCCCGCGACAGGAAACGCCCCAAAGCGCAACATGGACACATCCAAGTTTTTGGAAGAAAACAGAGGTGTTTTTTGCGAAGTGCCTACCTGTAGATTTTGGCCTCTGGCTCAGCCGGCACCTAGGGAAACCTACCAAACCTGTGCATTTCTGAAAACTAGAGACCTAGGGGAATCCAAGATGGGGTGACTTGCGGGGCTCGGACCAGGTTCTGTTACCCAGAATTCTTTGCAAACCTCAAAATTTGGCTAAAAAAACGCATGTTCCTCACATTTCTGTGGCAGAAAGTTCTGGAATCTGAGAGGAGCCACAAATTTCCTTCCACCCAGCGTTCCCCCAAGTCTCCCGATAAAAATGATACCTCACTTGTGTGGGTAGGCCTAGCGCCCGCGACAGGAAACGCCCCAAAGGGCAACGTGGACACATCCAAAATTTTAGAAGAAAACAAAGGTGTTTTTTGCGAAGTGCCTACCTGTAGATTTTGGCCTCTAGCTCAGCCGGCACCTAGGGAAACCTACCAAACCTGTGCATTTCTGAAACCTAGAGACCTAGGGGAATCCAAGGAGGGGTGACTTGCGGGGCTCGGACCAGGTTCTGTTACCCAGAATCCTTTGCAAACCTCAAAATTAGGCTAAAAAACACATGTTCCTTACATTTCTGTGGCAGAAAGTTCTGGAATCTGAGAGGAGCCACAAATTTCCTTCCACCCAGCGTTCCCCCAAGTCTCCCGATAAAAATGATACCTCACTTGTGTGGGTAGGCCTAGCGCCCGCGACAGGAAACGCCCCAAAGCGCAACGTGGACACATCCAAATTTTTGGAAGAAAACAGAGGTGTTTTTTGCGAAGTGCCAACCTGTAGATTTTGGCCTCTAGCTCAGCCGGCACCTAGGGAAACCTACCAAACCTGTGCATTTCTGAAAACTAGAGACCTAGGGGAATCCAAGATGGGGTGACTTGCAGGGCTTGGACCAGGTTCTGTTACCCAGAATCCATTGCAAACCTCAAAATTTGGCTAAAAAAACACATGGTCCTCACATTTCTGTGGCAGAAAGTTCTGGAATCTGAGAGGAGCCACAAATTTCCTTCCACCCAGCGTTCCCCCAAGTCTCCTGATAAAAATGATACCTCACTTGTGTGGGTAGGCCTAGCGCCCGCGACAGGAAACGCCCCAAAGCGCAACGTGGACACATAAAAATTTTTGGAAGAAAACAGAGGTGTTTTTTGCGAAGTGCCTACCTGTAGATTTTGGCCTCTAGCTCAGCCGGCACCTAGGGAAACCTACCAAACCTGTGCATTTCTGAAAACTAGAGACCTAGGGGAATCCAAAGAGGGGTGACTTGCGGGGCTCGGACCAGGTTCTGTTACCCAGAATCCTTTGCAAACCTCAAAATTTGGCTAAAAAAACACATGGTCCTCACATTTCTGTGGCAGAAAGTTCTGGAATCTGAGAGGAGCCACAAATTTCCTTCCACCCAGTGTTCCCCCAAGTCTCCCGATAAAAATGATACCTCACTTGTGTGGGTAGGCCTAGCGCCCGCGACAGGAAACGCCCCAAAGTGCAACGTGGACACATCCACATTTTTGGAAGAAAACAGAGGTGTTTTTTGCAAAGTGCCTACCTGTAGATTTTGGCCTCTAGCTCAGCCGGCACCTAGGGAAACCTACCAAACCTGTACATTTCTGAAAACTAGAGACGTAGGGGAATCCAAGGAGGGGTGACTTGGGGGGCTCGGACCAGGTTCTGTTACCCAGAATCCTTTGCAAACCTCAAAATTTGGCTATAAAAACACATGTTCCTCATATTTCTGTGGCAGAAAGTTCTGGAATCTGAGAGGAGCCACAAATTTCCTTCCACCCAGCGTTCCCCCAAGTCTCCTGATAAAAATGATACCTCACTTGTGTGGGTAGGCCTAGCGCCCGCGACAGGAAACGCCCCAAAGCGCAACGTGGACACATCCAAATTTTTGGAAGAAAACAGAGGTGTTTTTTGCGAAGTGCCTACCTTTAGATTTTGGCCTCTAGCTCAGCCGGCACCTAGGGAAACCTACCAAACCTGTGCGTTTCTGAAAACTAGAGACTTAGGGGAATCCAAAGAGGGGTGACTTGCGGGGCTCGGACCAAGTTCTGTTACCCAGAATCCTTTGCAAACCTCAAAATTTGGCTAAAAAGTTCCTCACATTTCTGTGGCAGAAAGTTCTGGAATCTGAGAGGAGCCACAAATTTCCATCCACCCAGCGTTCCCCCAAGTCTCCCGATAAAAATGATACCTCACTTGTGTGGGTAGGCCTAGCGCCCGCGACAGGAAACGCCCCAAAGGGCAACGTGGACACATCCAAAATTTTGGAAGAAAACAGAGGTGTTTTTTGCGAAGTGCCTACCTGTAGATTTTGGCCTCTAGCTCAGCCGGCACCTAGGGAAACCTACCAAACCTGTGCATTTCTGAAACCTAGAGACCTAGGGGAATCCAAGGAGGGGTGACTTGCGGGGCTCGGACCAGGTTCTGTTACCCAGAATCCTTTGCAAACCATAAAATTAGGCTAAAAAAACACATGTTCCTTACATTTCTGTGGCAGAAAGTTCTGGAATCTGAGAGGAGCCACAAATTTCCTTCCACCCAGCGTTCCCCCAAGTCTCCCGATAAAAATGATACCTCACTTGTGTGGGTAGGCCTAGCGCCCGCGACAGGAAACGCCCCAAAGCGCAACGTGGACACATCCAAATTTTTCAAAGAAAACAGAGGTGTTTTTTGCGAAGTGCCAACCTGTAGATTTTGGCCTCTAGCTCAGCCGGCACCTAGGGAAACCTACCAAACCTGTGCATTTCTGAAAACTAGAGACCTAGGGGAATCCAAGATGGGGTGACTTGCAGGTTCTTGGACCAGGTTCTGTTACCCAGAATCCTTTGCAAACCTCAAAATTTGGCTAAAAAAACACATGGTCCTCACATTTCTGTGGCAGAAAGTTCTGGAATCTGAGAGGAGCCACAAATTTCCTTCCACCCAGCGTTCCCCCAAGTCTCCTGATAAAAATGATACCTCACTTGTGTGGGTAGGCCTAGCGCCCGCGACAGGAAACGCCCCAAAGCGCAACGTGGACACATCCAAATTTTTGGAAGAAAACAGAGGTGTTTTTTGCGAAGTGCCTACCTGTAGATTTTGGCCTCTAGCTCAGCCGGCACCTAGGGAAACCTACCAAACCTGTGCATTTCTGAAAACTAGAGACCTAGGGGAATCCAAAGAGGAGTGACTTGCGGGGCTCGGACCAGGTTCTGTTACCCAGAATCCTTTGCAAACCTCAAAATGTGGCTAAAAAGTTCCTCACATTTCTGTGGCAGAAAGTTCTGGAATCTGAGAGGAGCCACAAATTTCCTTCCACCCAGCGTTCCCCCAAGTCTCCCGATGAAAATGATACCTCACTTGTGTGGGTAGGCCTAGCGCCCGCGACAGGAAATGCCCCAAAGCGCAACGTGGACACATCCAAATTTTTGGAAGAAAACAGAGGTGTTTTTTGCGAAGTACCTACCTGTAGATTTTTGCCTCTAGCTCAGCCGGCACCTAGGGAAACCTACCAAACCTGTGCATTTCTGAACACTAGAGACCTAGGGGAATCCAAGGAGGGGTGACTTGCGGGGCTCGGACCAGGTTCTGTTACCCAGAATCCTTTGCAAACCATAAAATTTGGCTAAAAAAACACATGTTCCTCGCATTTCTGTGGCAGAAAGTTCTGGAATCTGAGCGGAGCCACAAATTTCATTCCTATCAGCGTTCCCCCAAGTCTCCCGATAAAAATTATACCTCACTTGTGTGGGTAGGCTAAGCGCCCTCGACAGGAAACGCCCCAAAGCGCAACGTGGACACATCCAAATTTTTGGAAGAAAACAGAGGTGTTTTTTGCGAAGTGCCTACCTATAGATTTTGGCCTCTAGCTCAGCCGGCACCTAGGGAAACCTACCAAACCCGTGCATTTCTGAAAACTAGAGACCTAGGGGAATCCAAGGAGGGGTGACTTCCAGGGCTCGGACCAGGTTCTGTTACCCAGAATCCTTTGCAAACCTCAAAATTTGGCTAAAAAAACACATGGTCCTCACATTTCTGTGGCAGAAAGTTCTGGAATCTGAGAGGAGCCACAAATTTCCTTCCACCTAGCGTTCCCCCAAGTCTCCTGATAAAAATGATACCTCACTTGTGTGGGTAGGCCTAGCGCCCGCGACAGGAAACGCCCCAAAGCGCAACGTGGACACATCCAAATTTTTGGAAGAAAACAGAGGTGTTTTTTGCGAAGTGCCTACCTGTAGATTTTGGCCTCTAGCTCAGCCGGCACCTAGGGAAACCTACCAAACCTGTGCGTTTCTGAAAACTAGAGACCTAGGGGAATCCAAAGAGGGGTGACTTGCGGGGCTCGGACCAGGTTCTGTTACCCAGAATCCTTTGCAAACCTCAAAATTTGGCTAAAAAGTTCCTCACATTTCTGTGGCAGAAAGTTCTGGAATCTGAGAGGAGCCACAAATTTCCATCCACCCAGCGTTCCCCCAAGTCTCCCGATAAAAATGATACCTCACTTGTGTGGGTAGGCCTAGAGCCCGCGACAGGAAACGCCCCAAAGGGCAACGTGGACACATCCAAAATTTTGGAAGAAAACAGAGGTGTTTTTTGCGAAGTGCCTACCTGTAGATTTTGGCCTCTAGCTCAGCCGGCACCTAGGGAAACCTACCAAACCTGTGCATTTCTGAAACCTAGAGACCTAGGGGAATCCAAGGAGGGGTGACTTGCGGGGCTCGGACCAGGTTCTGTTACCCAGAATCCTTTGCAAACCTCAAAATTAGGCTAAAAAAACACATGTTCCTTACATTTCTGTGGCAGAAAGTTCTGGAATCTGAGAGGAGCCACAAATTTCCTTCCACCCAGCGTTCCCCCAAGTCTCCCGATAAAAATGATACCTCACTTGTGTGGGTAGGCCTAGCGCCCGCGACAGGAAACGCCCCAAAGCGCAACGTGGACACATCCAAATTTTTCAAAGAAAACAGAGGTGTTTTTTGCGAAGTGCCAACCTGTAGATTTTGGCCTCTAGCTCAGCCGGCACCTAGGGAAACCTACCAAGCCTGTGCATTTCTGAAAACTAGAGACCTAGGGGAATCCAAGATGGGGTGACTTGCAGGGCTTGGACCAGGTTCTGTTACCCAGAATCCTTTGCAAACCTCAAAATTTGGCTAAAAAAACACATGGTCCTCACATTTCTGTGGCAGAAAGTTCTGGAATCTGAGAGGAGCCACAAATGTCCTTCCATCCAGCGTTCCCCCAAGTCTCCTGATAAAAATGATACCTCACTTGTGTGGGTAGGCCTAGCGCCCGCGACAGGAAACGCCCCAAAGCGCAACGTGGACACATCCAAATTTTTGGAAGAAAACAGAGGTGTTTTTTGCGAAGTGCCTACCTGTAGATTTTGGCCTCTAGCTCAGCCGGCACCTAGGGAAACCTACCAAACCTGTGCATTTCTGAAAACTAGAGACCTAGGGGAATCCAAAGAGGAGTGACTTGCGGGGCTCGGACCAGGTTCTGTTACCCAGAATCCTTTGCAAACCTCAAAATTTGGCTAAAAAGTTCCTCACATTTCTGTGGCAGAAAGTTCTGGAATCTGAGAGGAGCCACAAATTTCCTTCCACCCAGCGTTCCCCCAAGTCTCCCGATAAAAATGATACCTCACTTGTGTGGGTAGGCCTAGCGCCCGCGACAGGAAACGCCCCAAAGCGCAACGTGGACACATCCAAATTTTTCAAAGAAAACAGAGGTGTTTTTTGCGAAGTGCCAACCTGTAGATTTTGGCCTCTAGCTCAGCCGGCACCTAGGGAAACCTACCAAACCTGTGCATTTCTGAAAACTAGAGACCTAGGGGAATCCAAGATGGGGTGACTTGCAGGGCTTGGACCAGGTTCTGTTACCCAGAATCCTTTGCAAACCTCAAAATTTGGCTAAAAAAACACATGGTCCTCACATTTCTGTGGCAGAAAGTTCTGGAATCTGAGAGGAGCCACAAATTTCCTTCCACCCAGCATTCCCCCAAGTCTCCTGATAAAAATGATACCTCACTTGTGTGGGTAGGCCTAGCGCCCGCGACAGGAAACGCCCCAAAGCGCAACGTGGACACATCCAAATTTTTGGAAGAAAACAGAGGTGTTTTTTGCGAAGTGCCTACCTGTAGATTTTGGCCTCTAGCTCAGCCGGCACCTAGGGAAACCTACCAAACCTGTGCATTTCTGAAAACTAGAGACCTAGGGGAATCCAAAGAGGAGTGACTTGCGGGGCTCGGACCAGGTTCTGTTACCCAGAATCCTTTGCAAACCTCAAAATTTGGCTAAAAAGTTCCTCACATTTCTGTGGCAGAAAGTTCTAGAATCTGAGAGGAGCCACAAATTTCCTTCCACCCAGCGTTCCCCCAAGTCTCCCGATGAAAATGATACCTCACTTGTGTGGGTAGGCCTAGCGCCCGCGACAGGAAATGCCCCAAAGCGCAACGTGGACACATCCAAATTTTTGGAAGAAAACAGAGGTGTTTTTTGCGAAGTGCCTACCTGTAGATTTTTGCCTCTAGCTCAGCCGGCACCTAGGGAAACCTACCAAACCTGTGCATTTCTGAAAACTAGAGACCTAGGGGAATCCAAGGAGGGGTGACTTGCGGGGCTCGGACCAGGTTCTGTTACCCAGAATCCTTTGCAAACCATAAAATTTGGCTAAAAAAACACATGTTCCTCGCATTTCTGTGGCAGAAAGTTCTGGAATCTGAGCGGAGCCACAAATTTCCTTCCAATCAGCGTTCCCCCAAGTCTCCCGATAAAAATTATACCTCACTTGTGTGGGTAGGCTAAGCGCCCGCGACAGGAAACGCCCCAAAGCGCAACGTGGACACATCCAAATTTTAAGAAGAAAACAGAGGTGTTTTTTGCGAAGTGCCTACCTGTAGATTTTGGCCTCTAGCTCAGCCGGCACCTAGGGAAACCTACCAAACCCGTGCATTTCTGAAAACTAGAGACCTAGGGGAATCCAAGGAGGGGTGACTTCCAGGGCTCGGACCAGGTTCTGTTACCCAGAATCCTTTGAAAACCTCAAAATTTGGCTAAAAAAACACATGGTCCTCACATTTCTGTGGCAGAAAGTTCTGGAATCTGAGAGGAGCCACAAATTTCCTTCCACCCAGCGTTCCCCCAAGTCTCCTGATAAAAATGATACCTCACTTGTGTGGGTAGGCCTAGCGCCCGCGACAGGAAACGCCCCAAAGCGCAACGTGGACACATCCAAATTTTTGGAAGAAAACAGAGGTGTTTTTTGCGAAGTGCCTACCTGTAGATTTTGGCCTCTAGCTCAGCCGGCACCTAGGGAAACCTACCAAACCTGTGCGTTTCTGAAAACTAGAGACCTAGGGGAATCCAAAGAGGGGTGACTTGCGGGGCTCGGACCAGGTTCTGTTACCCAGAATCCTTTGCAAACCTCAAAATTTGGCTAAAAAGTTCCTCACATTTCTGTGGCAGAAAGTTCTGGAATCTGAGAGGAGCCACAAATTTCCATCCACCCAGCGTTCCCCCAAGTCTCCCGATAAAAATGATACCTCACTTGTGTGGGTAGGCCTAGCGCCCGCGACAGGAAACGCCCCAAAGGGCAACGTGGGCACATCCAAAATTTTGGAAGAAAACAGAGGTGTTTTTTGCGAAGTGCCTACCTGTAGATTTTGGCCTCTAGCTCAGCCGGCACCTAGGGAAACCTACCAAACCTGTGCATTTCTGAAACCTAGAGACCTAGGGGAATCCAAGAAGGGGTGACTTGCGGGGCTCGGACCAGGTTCTGTTACCCAGAATCCTTTGCAAACCTCAAAATTAGGCTAAAAAAACACATGTTCCTTACATTTCTGTGGCAGAAAGTTCTGGAATCTGAGAGGAGCCACAAATTTCCTTCCACCCAGCGTTCCCCCAAGTCTCCCGATAAAAATGATACCTCACTTGTGTGGGTAGGCCTAGCGCCCGCGACAGGAAACGCCCCAAAGCGCAACGTGGACACATCCAAATTTTTCAAAGGAAACAGAGGTGTTTTTTGCGAAGTGCCAACCTGTAGATTTTGGCCTCTAGCTCAGCCGGCACCTAGGGAAACCTACCAAACCTGTGCATTTCTGAAAACTAGAGACCTAGGGGAATCCAAGATGGGGTGACTTGCAGGGCTTGGACCAGGTTCTGTTACCCAGAATCCTTTGCAAACCTCAAAATTTGGCTAAAAAAACACATGGTCCTCACATTTCTGTGGCAGAAAGTTCTGGAATCTGAGAGGAGCCACAAATTTCCTTCCACCCAGCGTTCCCCCAAGTCTCCTGATAAAAATGATACCTCACTTGTGTGGGTAGGCCTAGCGCCCGCGACAGGAAACGCCCCAAAGCGCAACGTGGACACATCCAAATTTTTGGAAGAAAACAGAGGTGTTTTTTGCGAAGTGCCTACCTGTAGATTTTGGCCTCTAGCTCAGCCGGCACCTAGGGAAACCTACCAAACCTGTGCATTTCTGAAAACTAGAGACCTAGGGGAATCCAAAGAGGAGTGACTTGCGGGGCTCGGACCAGGTTCTGTTACCCAGAATCCTTTGCAAACCTCAAAATTTGGCTAAAAAGTTCCTCACATTTCTGTGGCAGAAAGTTCTGGAATCTGAGAGGAGCCACAAATTTCCTTCCACCCAGCGTTCCCCCAAGTCTCCCGATGAAAATGATACCTCACTTGTGTGGGTAGGCCTAGCGCCCGCGACAGGAAACACCCCAAAGCGCAACGTGGACACATCCAAATTTTTGGAAGAAAACAGAGGTGTTTTTTGCGAAGTGCCTACCTGTAGATTTTGGCCTCTAGCTCAGCCGGCACCTAGGGAAACCTACCAAACCTGTGCATTTCTGAAAACTAGAGACCTAGGGGAATCCAAGGAGGGGTGACCTCCAGGGCTCGGACCAGGTTCTGTTACCCAGAATCCTTTGCAAACCTCAAAATTTGGCTAAAAAAACACATGGTCCTCACATTTCTGTGGCAGAAAGTTCTGGAATCTGAGAGGAGCCACAAATTTCCTTCCACCCAGCGTTCCCCGAAGTCTCCCGATAAAAATGATACCTCACTTGTGTGGGTAGGCCTAGCGCCCGCGACAGGAAACGCCCCAAAGTGCAACGTGGACACATCCACATTTTTGGAAGAAAACAGAGGTGTTTTCTGCAGAGTGCCTACCTGTAGATTTTGACCTCTAGCTCAGCCGGCACCTAGGGAAACCTACCAAACCTGTACATTTCTGAAAACTAGAGATGTAGGGGAATCCAAGGAGGGGTGACTTGGGGGGCTCGGACCAGGTTCTGTTACCCAGAATCCTTTGCAAACCTCAAAATTTGGCTAAAAAAACACATGTTCCTCACATTTCTGTGGCAGAAAGTTCTGGAATCTTAGAGGAGCCACAAATTTCCTTCCACCCAGCGTTCCCCCAAGTCTCCCGATTAAAAATGATACCTCACTTGTGTGGGTAGGCCTAGCGCCCGCGACAGGAAACGCCCCAAAGCGCAACGTGGACACATTCAAATTTTTGGAAGAAAACAGAGGTGTTTTTTGCGAAGTACCTACCTGTAGATTTTTGCCTCTAGCTCAGCCGGCACCTAGGGAAACCTACCAAACCTGTGCATTTCTGAAAACTAGAGACCTAGGGGAATCCAAGGAGGGGTGACTTGCGGGGCTCGGACCAGGTTCTGTTACCCAGAATCCTTTGCAAACCATAAAATTTGGCTAAAAAAACACATGTTCCTCGCATTTCTGTGGCAGAAAGTTCTGGAATCTGAGCGGAGCCACAAATTTCCTTCCAATCAGCGTTCCCCCAAGTCTCCCGATAAAAATGATACCTCACTTGTGTGGGTAGGCCTAGCGCCCGCGACAGGAAACGCCCCAAAGCGCAACGTGGACACATCCAAATTTTTGGAAGAAAACAGAGGTGTTTTTTGCGAAGTGCCTACCTGTAGATTTTGGCCTCTAGCTCAGCCGGCACCTAGGGAAACCTACCAAACCCGTGCATTTCTGAAAACTAGAGACCTAGGGGAATCCAAGGAGTGGTGACTTGCGGGGCTCGGACCAGGTTCTGTTACCCAGAATCCTTTGCAAACCATAAAATTTGGCTAAAAAAACATATGTTCCTCGTATTTCTGTGGCAGAAAGTTCTGGAATCTGAGCGGAGCCACAAATTTCCTTCCAATCAGCGTTCCCCCAAGTCTCCCGATAAAAATGATACCTCACTTGTGTGGGTAGGCCTAGCGCCCGCGACAGGAATTGCCCCAAAGCACAACGTGGACACATCCAAATTTTTGGAAGAAAACAGAGGTGTTTTTTGCGAAGTGCCTACCTGTAGATTTTGGCCTCTAGCTCAGCCGGCACCTAGGGAAACCTACCAAACCCGTGCATTTCTGAAAACTAGAGACCTAGGGGAATCCAAGATGGGGTGACTTGCGGGGCTTGGACCAGGTTCTGTTACCCAGAATCCTTTGCAAACCTCAAAATTTGGCTAAAAAAACACATGGTCCTCACATTTCTGTGGCAGAAAGTTCTGGAATCTGAGAGGAGCCACAAATTTCCTTCCACCCAGCGTTCCCCCAAGTCTCCTGATAAAAATGATACCTCACTTGTGTGGGTAGGCCTAGCGCCCGCGACAGGAAACGCCCCAAAGCGCAACGTGGACACATCCACATTTTTGGAAGAAAACAGAGGTGTTTTTTGCGAAGTGCCTACCTGTAGATTTTGGCCTCTAGCTCAGCCGGCACCTAGGGAAACCTACCAAACCTGTGCATTTCTGAAAACTAGAGACCTAGGGGAATCCAAAGAGGAGTGACTTGCGGGGCTCGGACCAGGTTCTGTTACCCAGGATCCTTTGCAAACCTCAAAATTTGGCTAAAAAGTTCCTCACATTTCTGTGGCAGAAAGTTCTGGAATCTGAGAGGAGCCACAAATTTCCTTCCACCCAGCGTTCCCCAAGTCTCCCGATGAAAATGATACCTCACTTGTGTGGGTAGGCCTAGCGCCCGCGACAGGAAACACCCCAAAGCGCAACATGGACACATCCAAATTTTTGGAAGAAAACAGAGGTGTTTTTTGCGAAGTGCCTACCTGTAGATTTTGTCCTCTAGCTCAGCCGGCACCTAGGGAAACCTACCAAACCTGTGCATTTCTGAAAACTAGAGACCTAGGGGAATCCAAGGAGGGGTGACCTCCAGGGCTAGGACCAGGTTCTGTTACCCAGAATCCTTTGCAAACCTCAAAATTTGGCTAAAAAAATACATAGTCCTCACATTTCTGTGGCAGAAAGTTCTGGAATCTGAGAGGAGCCACAAATTTCCTTCCACCCAGCGTTCCCCCAAGTCTCCCGATAAAAATGATACCTCACTTGTGTGGGTAGGCCTAGCGCCCGCGACAGGAAACGCCCCAAAGTGCAACGTGGACACATCCACATTTTTGGAAGAAAACAGAGGTGTTTTTTGCAAAGTTCCTACCTGTAGATTTTGACCTCTAGCTCAGCCGGCACCTAGGGAAACCTACCAAACCTGTACATTTCTGAAAACTAGAGATGTAGGGGAATCCAAGGAGGGGTGACTTGGGGGGCTCGGACCAGGTTCTGTTACCCAGAATCCTTTGCAAACCTCAAAATTTGGCTAAAAAAACACATGTTCCTCACATTTCTGTGGCAGAAAGTTCTGGAATCTTAGAGGAGCCACAAATTTCCTTCCACCCAGCGTTCCCCCAAGTCTCCCGATTAAAAATGATACCTCACTTGTGTGGGTAGGCCTAGCGCCCGCGACAGGAAACGCCCCAAAGCGCAACGTGGACACATCCAAATTTTTGGAAGAAAACAGAGGTGTTTTTTGCGAAGTACCTACCTGTAGATTTTTGCCTCTAGCTCAGCCGGCACCTAGGGAAACCTACCAAACCTGTGCATTTCTGAATACTAGAGACCTAGGGGAATCCAAGGAGGGGTGACTTGCGGGGCTCGGACCAGGTTCTGTTACCCAGAATCCTTTGCAAACCATAAAATTTGGCTAAAAAAACACATGTTCCTCGCATTTCTGTGGCAGAAAGTTCTGGAATCTGAGCGGAGCCACAAATTTCCTTCCAATCAGCGTTCCCCCAAGTCTCCCGATAAAAATGATACCTCACTTGTGTGGGTAGGCCTAGCGCCCGCGACAGGAAACGCCCCAAAGTGCAACGTGGACACATCCAAATTTTTGGAAGAAAACAGAGGTGTTTTTTGCGAAGTGCCTACCTGTAGATTTTGGCCTCTAGCTCAGCCGGCACCTAGGGAAACCTACCAAACCCGTGCATTTCTGAAAACTAGAGACCTAGGGGAATCCAAGGAGGGGTGACTTGCGGGGCTCGGACCAGGTTCTGTTACCCAGAATCCTTTGCAAACCATAAAATTTGGCTTAAAAAACATATGTTGCTCGCATTTCTGTGGCAGAAAGTTCTGGAATCTGAGCGGAGCCACAAATTTCCTTCCAATCAGCGTTCCCCCAAGTCTCCCGATAAAAATGATACCTCACTTGTGTGGGTAGGCCTAGCGCCCGCGACAGGAAACGCCCCAAAGCGCAACGTGGACACATCCAAATTTTTGGAAGAAAACAGAGGTGTTTTTTGCGAAGTGCCTACCTGTAGATTTTGGCCTCTAGCTCAGCCGGCACCTAGGGAAACCTACCAAACCCGTGCATTTCTGAAAACTAGAGACCTAGGGGAATCCAAGATGGGGTGACTTGCGGGGCTCGGACCAGGTTCTGTTACCCAGAATCCTTTGCAAACCTCAAAATTTGGCTAAAAAAACACATGGTCCTCACATTTCTGTGGCAGAAAGTTCTTGAATCTGAGAGGAGCCACAAATTTCCTTCCACCCAGCGTTCCCCCAAGTCTCCTGATAAAAATGATACCTCACTTGTGTGGGTAGGCCTAGCGCCCGCGACAGGAAACGCCCCAAAGCGCAACGTGGACACATCCAAATTTTTGGAAGAAAACAGAGGTGTTTTTTGCGAAGTGCCTACCTGTAGATTTTGGCCTCTAGCTCAGCCGGCACCTAGGGAAACCTACCAAACCTGTGCGTTTCTGAAAACTAGAGACCTAGGGGAATCCAAAGAGGGGTGACTTGCGGGGCTCGGACCAGGTTCTGTTACCCAGAATCCTTTGCAAACCTCAAAATTTGGCTAAAAAGTTCCTCACATTTCTGTGGCAGAAAGTTCTGGAATCTGAGAGGAGCCACAAATTTCCTTCCACCCAGCGTTCCCCCAAGTCTCCCGATAAAAATGATACCTCACTTGTGTGGGTAGGCCTAGCGCCCGCGACAGGAAACACCCCAAAGCACAACGTGGACACATCCAAATTTTTGGAAGAAAACAGAGGTGTTTTTTGCGAAGTGCTTACCTGTATATTTTGGCCTCTAGCTCAGCCGGCACCTAGGGAAACCTACCAAACCTGTGCATTTCTGAAACCTAGAGACCTAGGGGAATCCAAGGAGGGGTGACTTGCGGGGCTCGGACCAGGTTCTGTTACCCAGAATCCTTTGCAAACCTCAAAATTTGGCTAAAAAACACATGGTCCTCACATTTCTGTGGCAGAAAGTTCTGGAATCTGAGAGGAGCCACAAATTTCCTTCCACCCAGCGTTCCTCCAAGTCTCCCGATAAAAATGATACCTCACTTGTGTGGGTAGGCCTAGCGCCCGCGACAGGAAACGCCCCAAAGCGCAACGTGGACACATCCAAATATTTCAAAGAAAACAGAGGTGTTTTTTGCGAAGTACTTACCTGTAGATTTTTGCCTCTAGCTCAGCCTGCACCTAGGGAAACCTACCAAACCTGTGCATTTCTGACAACTAGAGACCTAGGGGAATCCAAGGAGGGGTGACTTGCGGGGCTCGGACCATGTTCTGTTACCCAGAATCCTTTGCAAACCTCAAAATTTGGCTAAAAAAACTCATGGTCCTCACATTTCTGTGGCAGAAAGTTCTGGAATCTGAGAGGAGCCACAAATTTCCTTCCACCCAGCGTTCCCCGAAGTCTCCCGATAAAAATGATACCTCACTTGTGTGGGTAGGCCTAGCGCCTGCGACAGGAAACGCCCCAAAGCGCAACGTGGACACATCCAAATTTTTGGAAGAAAACAGAGGTGTTTTTTGCTAAGTGCCAACCTGTAGATTTTGGCCTCTAGCTCAGCCGGCACCTAGGGAAACCTACCAAACCTGTGCATTTCTGAAAACTAGAGACCTAGGGGAATCCAAGATGGGGTGACTTGCGGGGCTCGGACCAGGTTCTGTTACCCAGAATCCTTTGCAAACCTCAAAATTTGGCTAAAAAAACACATGTTCCTCACATTTCTGTGACAGAAAGTTCTTGAATCTGAGAGGAGCCACACATTTCCTTCCAACCAGCATTCCCCCAAGTCTCCTGATAAAAATGATACCTCACTTGTGTGGGTAGGCCTAGCGCCCGCGACAGGAAACGCCCCAAAGCGCAACGTGGACACATCCAAATTTTTGGAAGAAAACAGAGGTGTTTTTTGCGAAGTGCCTACCTGTAGATTTTGGCCTCTAGCTCAGCCGGCACCTGGGGAAACCTACCAAACCTGTGCATTTCTGAAAACTAGAGACCTAGGGGAATCCAAGGAGGGGTTACTTGCGGGGCTCAGACCAGGTTCTGTTACCCAGAATCCTTTGCAAACCTCAAAATTTGGCTAAAAAAACTCATGGTCCTCGCATTTCTGTGGCAGAAAGTTCTGGAATCTGAGAGGAGCCACAAATTTCCTTCCACCCAGCGTTCCCCCAAGTCTCCTGATAAAAATGATACCTCACTTGTGTGGGTAGGCCTAGCGCCCGTGACAGGAAACGCCCCAAAGCGCAACGTGGACACATCCAAATTTTTGGAAGAAAACAGAGGTGTTTTTTGCTAAGTGCCAACCTGTAGATTTTGGCCTCTAGCTCAGCCGGCACCTAGGGAAACCTACCAAACCTGTGCATTTCTGAAAACTAGAGACCTAGGGGAATCCAAGATGGGGTGACTTGCGGGGCTCGGACCAGGTTCTGTTACCCAGAATCCTTTGCAAACCTCAAAATTTGGCTAAAAAAACACATGTTCCTCACATTTCTGTGACAGAAAGTTCTTGAATCTGAGAGGAGCCACACATTTCCTTCCAACCAGCATTCCCCCAAGTCTCCTGATAAAAATGATACCTCACTTGTGTGGGTAGGCCTAGCGCCCGCGACAGGAAACGCCCCAAAGCGCAACGTGGACACATCCAAATTTTTGGAAGAAAACAGAGGTGTTTTTTGCGAAGTGCCTACCTGTAGATTTTGGCCTCTAGCTCAGCCGGCACCTGGGGAAACCTACCAAACCTGTGCATTTCTGAAAACTAGAGACCTAGGGGAATCCAAGGAGGGGTTACTTGCGGGGCTCAGACCAGGTTCTGTTACCCAGAATCCTTTGCAAACCTCAAAATTTGGCTAAAAAAACTCATGGTCCTCGCATTTCTGTGGCAGAAAGTTCTGGAATCTGAGAGGAGCCACAAATTTCCTTCCACCCAGCGTTCCCCCAAGTCTCCTGATAAAAATGATACCTCACTTGTGTGGGTAGGCCTAGCGCCCGTGACAGGAAACGCCCCAAAGCGCAACGTGGACACATCCAAATTTTTGGAAGAAAACAGAGGTGTTTTTTGCGAAGTGCCTACCTGTAGATTTTGGCCTCTAGCTCAGCCGGCACCTAGGGAAACCTACCAAACCTGTGCGTTTCTGAAAACTAGAGACCTAGGGGAATCCAAAGAGGGGTGACTTGCGGGGCTCGGACCAGGTTCTGTTACCCAGAATCCTTTGCAAACCTCAAAATTTGGCTAAAAAGTTCCTCACATTTCTGTGGCAGAAAGTTCTGGAATCTGAGAGGAGCCACAAATTTCCTTCCACCCAGCGTTCCCCCAAGTCTCCCGATAAAAATGATACCTCACTTGTGTGGGTAGGCCTAGCGCCCGCGACAGGAAACAACCCAAAGCGCAACGTGGACACATCCAAATTTTTGGAAGAAAACAGAGGTGTTTTTTGCGAAGTGCTTACCTGTAGATTTTGGCCTCTAGCTCAGCCGGCACCTAGGGAAACCTACCAAACCTGTGCATTTCTGAAAACTAGAGACCTAGGGGAATCCAAGGAGGGGTGACTTGCGGGGCTCGGACCAGGTTCTGTTACCCAGAATCCTTTGCAAACCTCAAAATTTGGCTAAAAAACACATGGTCCTCACATTTCTGAGGCAGAAAGTTCTGGAATCTGAGAGGAGCCACACATTTCCTTCCACCCAGCGTTCCTCCAAGTCTCCCAATAAAAATGATACCTCACTTGTGTGGGTAGGCCTAGTGCCCGCGACAGGAAACGCCCCAAAGCGCAACGTGGACACATCCAAATTTTTCAAAGAAAACAGAGGTGTTTTTTGCGAAGTGCCAACCTGTAGATTTTGGCCTCTAGCTCAGCCGGCACCTAGGGAAACCTACCAAACCTGTGCATTTCTGAAAACTAGAGACCTAGGGGAATCCAAGATGGGGTGACTTGCAGGGCTTGGACCAGGTTCTGTTACCCAGAATTCTTTGCAAACCTCAAAATTTGGCTAAAAAAACACATGGTCCTCACATTTCTGTGGCAGAAAGTTCTGGAATCTGAGAGGAGCCACAAATTTCCTTCCACCCAGCGTTCCCCTAAGTCTCCCGATAAAAATGATACCTCACTTGTGTGGGTAGGCCTAGCGCCCGCGACAGGAAACGCCCCAAAGCGCAACGTGGACACATCCAAATTTTTCAAAGAAAACAGAGGTGTTTTTTGCGAAGTGCCAACCTGTAGATTTTGGCCTCTAGCTCAGCCGGCACCTAGGGAAACCTACCAAACCTGTGCATTTCTGAAAACTAGAGACCTAGGGGAATCCAAGATGGGGTGACTTGCAGGGCTTGGACCAGGTTCTGTTACCCAGAATCCTTTGCAAACCTCAAAATTTGGCTAAAAAAACACATGGTCCTCACATTTCTGTGGCAGAAAGTTCTGGAATCTGAGAGGAGCCACAAATTTCCTTCCACCCAGCGTTCCCCCAAGTCTCCTGATAAAAATGATACCTCACTTGTGTGGGTAGGCCTAGCGCCCGCGACAGGAAACGCCCCAAAGCGCAACGTGGACACATCCAAATTTTTGGAAGAAAACAGAGGTGTTTTTTGCGAAGTGCCAACCTGTAGATTTTGGCCTCTAGCTCAGCCGGCACCTAGGGAAACCTACCAAACCTGTGCATTTCTGAAACCTAGAGACCTAGGGGAATCCAAGGAGGGGTGACTTGCGGGGCTCGGACCAGGTTCTGTTACCCAGAATCCTTTGCAAACCTCAAAATTAGGCTAAAAAAACACATGTTCCTTACATTTCTGTGGCAGAAAGTTCTGGAATCTGAGAGGAGCCACAAATTTCCTTCCACCCAGCGTTCCCCCAAGTCTCCCGATAAAAATGATACCTCACTTGTGTGGGTAGGCCTAGCGCCCGCGACAGGAAACGCCCCAAAGCGCAACGTGGACATATCCAAATTTTTGGAAGAAAACAGAGGTGTTTTTTGCGAAGTGCCTACCTGTAGATTTTGGCCTCTAGCTCAGCCGGCACCTAGGGAAACCTACCAAACCTGTGCATTTCTGAAAACTAGAGACCTAGGGGAATCCAAAGAGGAGTGACTTGCGGGGCTCGGACCAGGTTCTGTTACCCAGAATCCTTTGCAAACCTCAAAATTTGGCTAAAAAGTTCCTCACATTTCTGTGGCAGAAAGTTCTGGAATCTGAGAGGAGCCACAAATTTCCTTCCACCCAGCATTCCCCCAAGTCTCCCGATGAAAATGATACCTCACTTGTGTGGGTAGGCCTAGCGCCCGCGACAGGAAATGCCCCAAAGCGCAACGTGGACACATCCACATTTTTGGAAGAAAACAGAGGTGTTTTTTGCGAAGTACCTACCTGTAGATTTTTGCCTCTAGCTCAGCCGGCACCTAGGGAAACCTACCAAACCTGTGCATTTCTGAAAACTAGAGACCTAGGGGAATCCAAGGAGGGGTGACTTGCGGGGCTCGGACCAGGTTCTGTTACCCAGAATCCTTTGCAAACCATAAAATTTGGCTAAAAAAACACATGTTCCTCGCATTTCTGTGGCAGAAAGTTCTGGAATCTGAGCGGAGCCACAAATTTCCTTCCAATCAGCGTTCCCCCAAGTCTCCCGATAAAAATTATACCTCACTTGTGTGGGTAGGCTAAGCGCCCGCGACAGGAAACGCCCGAAAGCGCAACGTGGACACATCCAAATTTTTGGAAGAAAACAGAGGTGTTTTTTGCGAAGTGCCTACCTGTAGATTTTGGCCTCTAGCTCAGCCGGCACCTAGGGAAACCTACCAAACCCGTGCATTTCTGAAAACTAGAGACCTAGGGCAATCCAAGGAGGGGTGACTTCCAGGGCTCGGACCAGGTTCTGTTACCCAGAATCCTTTGCAAACCTCAAAATTTGGCTAAAAAAACACATGGTCCTCACATTTCTGTGGCAGAAAGTTCTGGAATCTGAGAGGAGCCACAAATTTCCTTCCACCCAGCGTTCCCCCAAGTCTCCTGATAAAAATGATACCTCACTTGTGTGGGTAGGCCTAGCGCCCGCGACAGGAAACGCCCCAAAGCGCAACGTGGACACATCCAAATTTTTGGAAGAAAACAGAGGTGTTTTTTGCGAAGTGCCTACCTGTAGATTTTGGCCTCTAGCTCAGCCGGCACCTAGGGAAACCTACCAAACCTGTGCGTTTCTGAAAACTAGAGACCTAGGGGAATCCAAAGAGGGGTGACTTGCGGGGCTCGGACCAGGTTCTGTTACCCAGAATCCTTTGCAAACCTCAAAATTTGGCTAAAAAGTTCCTCACATTTCTGTGGCAGAAAGTTCTGGAATCTGAGAGGAGCCACAAATTTCCATCCACCCAGCGTTCCCCCAAGTCTCCCGATAAAAATGATACCTCACTTGTGTGGGTAGGCCTAGCGCCCGCGACAGGAAACGCCCCAAAGGGCAACGTGGACACATCCAAAATTTTGGAAGAAAACAGAGGTGTTTTTTGCGAAGTGCCTACCTGTAGATTTTGGCCTCTAGCTCAGCCGGCACCTAGGGAAACCTACCAAACCTGTGCATTTCTGAAACCTAGAGACCTAGGGGAATCCAAGGAGGGGTGACTTGCGGGGCTCGGACCAGGTTCTGTTACCCAGAATCCTTTGCAAACCTCAAAATTAGGCTAAAAAAACACATGTTCCTTACATTTTGTGGCAGAAAGTTCTGGAATCTGAGAGGAGCCACAAATTTCCTTCCACCCAGCGTTCCCCCAAGTCTCCCGATAAAAATGATACCTCACTTGTGTGGGTAGGCCTAGCGCCCGCGACAGGAAACGCCCCAAAGCGCAACGTGGACACATCCAAATTTTTCAAAGAAAACAGAGGTGTTTTTTGCGAAGTGCCAACCTGTAGATTTTGGCCTCTAGCTCAGCCGGCACCTAGGGAAACCTACCAAACCTGTGCATTTCTGAAAACTAGAGACCTAGGGGAATCCAAGATGGGGTGACTTGCAGGGCTTGGACCAGGTTCTGTTACCCAGAATCCTTTGCAAACCTCAAAATTTGGCTAAAAAAACACATGGTCCTCACATTTCTGTGGCAGAAAGTTCTGGAATCTGAGAGGAGCCACAAATTTCCTTCCACCCAGCGTTCCCCCAAGTCTCCTGATAAAAATGATACCTCACTTGTGTGGGTAGGCCTAGCGCCCGCGACAGGAAACGCCCCAAAGCGCAACGTGGACACATCCAAATTTTTGGAAGAAAACAGAGGTGTTTTTTGCGAAGTGCCTACCTGTAGATTTTGGCCTCTAGCTCAGCCGGCACCTAGGGAAACCTACCAAACCTGTGCATTTCTGAAAACTAGAGACCTAGGGGAATCCAAAGAGGAGTGACTTGCGGGGCTCGGACCAGGTTCTGTTACCCAGAATCCTTTGCAAACCTCAAAATTTGGCTAAAAAGTTCCTCACATTTCTGTGGCAGAAAGTTCTGGAATCTGAGAGGAGCCACAAATTTCCTTCCACCCAGCGTTCCCCCAAGTCTCCCGATAAAAATGATACCTCACTTGTGTGGGTAGGCCTAGCGCCCGCGACAGGAAACGCCCCAAAGCGCAACGTGGACACATCCAAATTTTTCAAAGAAAACAGAGGTGTTTTTTGCGAAGTGCCAACCTGTAGATTTTGGCCTCTAGCTCAGCCGGCACCTAGGGAAACCTACCAAACCTGTGCATTTCTGAAAACTAGAGACCTAGGGGAATCCAAGATGGGGTGACTTGCAGGGCTTGGACCAGGTTCTGTTACCCAGAATCCTTTGCAAACCTCAAAATTTGGCTAAAAAAACACATGGTCCTCACATTTCTGTGGCAGAAAGTTCTGGAATCTGAGAGGAGCCACAAATTTCCTTCCACCCAGTGTTCCCCCAAGTCTCCTGATAAAAATGATACCTCACTTGTGTGGGTAGGCCTAGCGCCCGCGACAGGAAACGCCCCAAAGCGCAACGTGGACACATCCAAATTTTTGGAAGAAAACAGAGCTGTTTTTTGCGAAGTGCCTACCTGTAGATTTTGGCCTCTAGCTCAGCCGGCACCTAGGGAAACCTACCAAACCTGTGCATTTCTGAAAACTAGAGACCTAGGGGAATCCAAGGAGGGGTGCCTTGCGGGGCTCGGACCAGGTTCTGTTACCCAGAATCCTTTGCAAACCATAAAATTTGGCTAAAAAAACACATGTTCCTCGCATTTCTGTGGCAGAAAGTTCTGGAATCTGAGCGGAGCCACAAATTTCCTTCCAATCAGCGTTCCCCCAAGTCTCCCGATAAAAATTATACCTCACTTGTGTGGGTAGGCTAAGCGCCCGCGACAGGAAACGCCCCAAAGCGCAACGTGGACACATCCAAATTTTTGGAAGAAAACAGAGGTGTTTTTTGCGAAGTGCCTACCTGTAGATTTTGGCCTCTAGCTCAGCCGGCACCTAGGGAAACCTACCAAACCCGTGTATTTCTGAAAACTAGAGACCTAGGGGAATCCAAGGAGGGGTGACTTCCAGGGCTCGGACCAGGTTCTGTTACCCAGAATCCTTTGAAAACCTCAAAATTTGGCTAAAAAAACACATGGTCCTCACATTTCTGTGGCAGAAAGTTCTGGAATCTGAGAGGAGCCACAAATTTCCTTCCACCCAGCGTTCCCCCAAGTCTCCTGATAAAAATGATACCTCACTTGTGTGGGTAGACCTAGCGCCCGCGACAGGAAACGCCCCAAAGCGCAACGTGGACACATCCACATTTTTGGAAGAAAACAGAGGTGTTTTTTGCGAAGTGCCTACCTGTAGATTTTGGCCTCTAGCTCAGCCGGCACCTAGGGAAACCTACCAAACCTGTGCGTTTCTGAAAACTAGAGACCTAGGGGAATCCAAAGAGGGGTGACTTGCGGGGCTCGGACCAGGTTCTGTTACCCAGAATCCTTTGCAAACCTCAAAATTTGGCTAAAAAGTTCCTCACATTTCTGTGGCAGAAAGTTCTGGAATCTGAGAGGAGCCACAAATTTCCATCCACCCAGCGTTCCCCCAAGTCTCCCGATAAAAATGATACCTCACTTGTGTGGGTAGGCCTAGCGCCCGCGACAGGAAACGCCCCAAAGGGCAACGTGGACACATCCAAAATTTTGGAAGAAAACAGAGGTGTTTTTTGCGAAGTGCCTACCTGTAGATTTTGGCCTCTAGCTCAGCCGGCACCTAGGGAAACCTACCAAACCTGTGCATTTCTGAAATCTAGAGACCTAGGGGAATCCAAGGAGGGGTGACTTGCGGGGCTCGGACCAGGTTCTGTTACCCAGAATCCTTTGCAAACCTCAAAATTAGGCTAAAAAAACACATGTTCCTTACATTTCTGTGGCAGAAAGTTCTGGAATCTGAGAGGAGCCACAAATTTCCTTCCACCCAGCGTTCCCCCAAGTCTCCCGATAAAAATGATACCTCACTTGTGTGGGTAGGCCTAGCGCCCGCGACAGGAAACGCCCCAAAGCGCAACGTGGACACATCCAAATTTTTCAAAGAAAACAGAGGTGTTTTTTGCGAAGTGCCAACCTGTAGATTTTGGCCTCTAGCTCAGCCGGCACCTTGGGAAACCTACCAAACCTGTGCATTTCTGAAAACTAGAGACCTAGGGGAATCCAAGATGGGGTGACTTGCAGGGCTTGGACCAGGTTCTGTTACCCAGAATCCTTTGCAAACCTCAAAATTTGGCTAAAAAAACACATGGTCCTCACATTTCTGTGGCAGAAAGTTCTGGAATCTGAGAGGAGCCACAAATTTCCTTCCACCCAGCGTTCCCCCAAGTCTCCTGATAAAAATGATACCTCACTTGTGTGGGTAGGCCTAGCGCCCGCGACAGGAAACGCCCCAAAGCGCAACGTGGACACATCCAAATTTTTGGAAGAAAACAGAGGTGTTTTTTGCGAAGTGCCTACCTGTAGATTTTGGCCTCTAGCTCAGCCGGCACCTAGGGAAACCTACCAAACCTGTGCATTTCTGAAAACTAGAGACCTAGGGGAATCCAAAGAGGAGTGACTTGCGGGGCTCGGACCAGGTTCTGTTACCCAGAATCCTTTGCAAACCTCAAAATTTGGCTAAAAAGTTCCTCACATTTCTGTGGCAGAAAGTTCTGGAATCTGAGAGGAGCCACAAATTTCCTTCCACCCAGCGTTCCCCCAAGTCTCCCGATGAAAATGATACCTCACTTGTGTGGGTAGGCCTAGCGCCCGCGACAGGAAACACCCCAAAGCGCAACGTGGACACATCCAAATTTTTGGAAGAAAACAGAGGTGTTTTTTGCGAAGTGCCTACCTGTAGATTTTGGCCTCTAGCTCAGCCGGCACCTAGGGAAACCTACCAAACCTGTGCATTTCTGAAAACTAGAGACCTAGGGGAATCCAAGGAGGGGTGACCTCCAGGGCTCGGACCAGGTTCTGTTACCCAGAATCCTTTGCAAACCTCAAAATTTGGCTAAAAAAACACATAGTCCTCACATTTCTGTGGCAGAAAGTTCTGGAATCTGAGAGGAGCCACAAATTTCCTTCCACCCAGCGTTCCCCGAAGTCTCCCGATAAAAATGATACCTCACTTGTGTGGGTAGGCCTAGCGCCCGCGACAGGAAACGCCCCAAAGTGCAACGTGAACACATCCACATTTTTGGAAGAAAACAGAGGTGTTTTTTGCAGAGTGCCTACCTGTAGATTTTGACCTCTAGCTCAGCCGGCACCTAGGGAAACCTACCAAACCTGTACATTTCTGAAAACTAGAGATGTAGGGGAATCCAAGGAGGGGTGACTTGGGGGGCTCGGACCAGGTTCTGTTACCCAGAATCCTTTGCAAACCTCAAAATTTGGCTAAAAAAACACATGTTCCTCACATTTCTGTGGCAGAAAGTTCTCGAATCTTAGAGGAGCCACAAATTTCCTTCCACCCAGCGTTCCCCCAAGTCTCCCGATTAAAAATGATACCTCACTTGTGTGGGTAGGCCTAGCGCCCGCGACAGGAAACGCCCCAAAGCGCAACGTGGACACATCCAAATTTTTGGAAGAAAACAGAGGTGTTTTTTGCGAAGTACCTACCTGTAGATTTTTGCCTCTAGCTCAGCCGGCACCTAGGGAAACCTACCAAACCTGTGCATTTCTGAAAACTAGAGACCTAGGGGAATCCAAGGAGGGGTGACTTGCGGGGCTCGGACCAGGTTCTGTTACCCAGAATCCTTTGCAAACCATAAAATTTGGCTAAAAAAACACATGTTCCTCGCATTTCTGTGGCAGAAAGTTCTGGAATCTGAGCGGAGCCACAAATTTCCTTCCAATCAGCGTTCCCCCAAGTCTCCCGATAAAAATTATACCTCACTTGTGTGGGTAGGCCTAGCGCCCGCGACAGGAAACGCCCCAAAGCGCAACGTGGACACATCCAAATTTTTGGAAGAAAACAGAGGTGTTTTTTGCGAAGTGCCTACCTGTAGATTTTGGCCTCTAGCTCAGCCGGCACCTAGGGAAACCTACCAAACCCATGCATTTCTGAAAACTAGAGACCTAGGGGAATCCAAGGAGGGGTGACTTGCGGGGCTCGGACCAGGTTCTGTTACCCAGAATCCTTTGCAAACCATAAAATTTGGCTAAAAAAACATATGTTCCTCGTATTTCTGTGGCAGAAAGTTCTGGAATCTGAGCGGAGCCACAAATTTCCTTCCAATCAGCGTTCCCCCAAGTCTCCCGATAAAAATGATACCTCACTTGTGTGGGTAGGCCTAGCGCCCGCGACAGGAATTGCCCCAAAGCGCAACGTGGACACATCCAAATTTTTGGAAGAAAACAGAGGTGTTTTTTGCGAAGTGCCTACCTGTAGATTTTGGCCTCTAGCTCAGCCGGCACCTAGGGAAACCTACCAAACCCGTGCATTTCTGAAAACTAGAGACCTAGGGGAATCCAAGATGGGGTGACTTGCGGGGCTTGGACCAGGTTCTGTTACCCAGAATCCTTTGCAAACCTCAAAATTTGGCTAAAAAAACACATGGTCCTCACATTTCTGTGGCAGAAAGTTCTGGAATCTGAGAGGAGCCACAAATTTCCTTCCACCCAGCGTTCCCCCAAGTCTCCTGATAAAAATGATACCTCACTTGTGTGGGTAGGCCTAGCGCCCGCGACAGGAAACGCCCCAAAGCGCAACGTGGACACATCCACATTTTTGGAAGAAAACAGAGGTGTTTTTTGCGAAGTGCCTACCTGTAGATTTTGGCCTCTAGCTCAGCCGGCACCTAGGGAAACCTACCAAACCTGTGCATTTCTGAAAACTAGAGACCTAGGGGAATCCAAAGAGGAGTGACTTGCGGGGCTCGGACCAGGTTCTGTTACCCAGAATCCTTTGCAAACCTCAAAATTTGGCTAAAAAGTTCCTCACATTTCTGTGGCAGAAAGTTCTGGAATCTGAGAGGAGCCACAAATTTCCTTCCACCCAGCGTTCCCCCAAGTCTCCCGATGAAAATGATACCTCACTTGTGTGGGTAGGCCTAGCGCCCGCGACAGGAAACACCCCAAAGCGCAACATGGACACATCCAAATTTTTGGAAGAAAACAGAGGTGTTTTTTGCGAAGTGCCTACCTGTAGATTTTGTCCTCTAGCTCAGCCGGCACCTAGGGAAACCTACCAAACCTGTGCATTTCTGAAAACTAGAGACCTAGGGGAATCCAAGGAGGGGTGACCTCCAGGGCTCGGACCAGGTTCTGTTACCCAGAATCCTTTGCAAACCTCAAAATTTGGCTAAAAAAACACATAGTCCTCACATTTCTGTGGCAGAAAGTTCTGGAATCTGAGAGGAGCCACAAATTTCCTTCCACCCAGCGTTCCCCCAAGTCTCCCGATAAAAATGATACCTCACTTGTGTGGGTAGGCCTAGCGCCCGCGACAGGAAACGCCCCAAAGTGCAACGTGGACACATCCACATTTTTGGAAGAAAACAGAGGTGTTTTTTGCAAAGTTCCTACCTGTAGATTTTGACCTCTAGCTCAGCCGGCACCTAGGGAAACCTACCAAACCTGTACATTTCTGAAAACTAGAGATGTAGGGGAATCCAAGGAGGGGTGACTTGGGGGGCTCGGACCAGGTTCTGTTACCCAGAATCCTTTGCAAACCTCAAAATTTGGCTAAAAAAACACATGTTCCTCACATTTCTGTGGCAGAAAGTTCTGGAATCTTAGAGGAGCCACAAATTTCCTTCCACCCAGCGTTCCCCCAAGTCTCCCGATTAAAAATGATACCTCACTTGTGTGGGTAGGCCTAGCGCCCGCGACAGGAAACGCCCCAAAGCGCAACGTGGACACATCCAAATTTTTGGAAGAAAACAGAGGTGTTTTTTGCGAAGTACCTACCTGTAGATTTTTGCCTCTAGCTCAGCCGGCACCTAGGGAAACCTACCAAACCTGTGCATTTCTGAATACTAGAGACCTAGGGGAATCCAAGGAGGGGTGACTTGCGGGGCTCGGACCAGGTTCTGTTACCCAGAATCCTTTGCAAACCATAAAATTTGGCTAAAAAAACACATGTTCCTCGCATTTCTGTGGCAGAAAGTTCTGGAATCTGAGCGGAGCCACAAATTTCCTTCCAATCAGCGTTCCCCCAAGTCTCCCGATAAAAATGATACCTCACTTGTGTGGGTAGGCCTAGCGCCCGCGACAGGAAACGCCCCAAAGCGCAACGTGGACACATCCAAATTTTTGGAAGAAAACAGAGGTGTTTTTTGCGAAGTGCCTACCTGTAGATTTTGGCCTCTAGCTCAGCCGGCACCTAGGGAAACCTACCAAACCCGTGCATTTCTGAAAACTAGAGACCTAGGGGAATCCAAGGAGGGGTGACTTGCGGGGCTCGGACCAGGTTCTGTTACCCAGAATCCTTTGCAAACCATAAAATTTGGCTAAAAAAACATATGTTCCTCGCATTTCTGTGGCAGAAAGTTCTGGAATCTGAGCGGAGCCACAAATTTCCTTCCAATCAGCGTTCCCCCAAGTCTCCCGATAAAAATGATACCTCACTTGTGTGGGTAGGCCTACCGCCCGCGACAGGAAACGCCCCAAAGCGCAACGTGGACACATCCAAATTTTTGGAAGAAAACAGAGGTGTTTTTTGCGAAGTGCCTACCTGTAGATTTTGGCCTCTAGCTCAGCCGGCAGCTAGGGAAACCTACCAAACCCGTGCATTTCTGAAAACTAGAGACCTAGGGGAATCCAAGATGGGGTGACTTGCGGGGCTCGGACCAGGTTCTGTTACCCAGAATCCTTTGCAAACCTCAAAATTTGGCTAAAAAAACACATGGTCCTCACATTTCTGTGGCAGAAAGTTCTTGAATCTGAGAGGAGCCACAAATTTCCTTCCACCCAGCGTTCCCCCAAGTCTCCTGATAAAAATGATACCTCACTTGTGTGGGTAGGCCTAGCGCCCGCGACAGGAAACGCCCCAAAGCGCAACGTGGACACATCCAAATTTTTGGAAGAAAACAGAGGTGTTTTTTGCGAAGTGCCTACCTGTAGATTTTGGCCTCTAGCTCAGCCGGCACCTAGGGAAACCTACCAAACCTGTGCGTTTCTGAAAACTAGAGACCTAGGGGAATCCAAAGAGGGGTGACTTGCGGGGCTCGGACCAGGTTCTGTTACCCAGAATCCTTTGCAAACCTCAAAATTTGGCTAAAAAGTTCCTCACATTTCTGTGGCAGAAAGTTCTGGAATCTGAGAGGAGCCACAAATTTCCTTCCACCCAGCGTTCCCCCAAGTCTCCCGATAAAAATGATACCTCACTTGTGTGGGTAGGCCTAGCGCCCGCGACAGGAAACACCCCAAAGCACAACGTGGACACATCCAAATTTTTGGAAGAAAACAGAGGTGTTTTTTGCGAAGTGCTTACCTGTATATTTTGGCCTCTAGCTCAGCCGGCACCTAGGGAAACCTACCAAACCTGTGCATTTCTGACAACTAGAGACCTAGGGGAATCCAAGGAGGGGTGACTTGCGGGGCTCGGACCATGTTCTGTTACCCAGAATCCTTTGCAAACCTCAAAATTTGGCTAAAAAAACTCATGGTCCTCACATTTCTGTGGCAGAAAGTTCTGGAATCTGAGAGGAGCCACAAATTTCCTTCCACCCAGCGTTCCCCGAAGTCTCCCGATAAAAATGATACCTCACTTGTGTGGGTAGGCCTAGCGCCCGCGACAGGAAACGCCCCAAAGCGCAACGTGGACACATCCAAATTTTTGGAAGAAAACAGAGGTGTTTTTTGCTAAGTGCCAACCTGTAGATTTTGGCCTCTAGCTCAGCCGGCACCTAGGGAAACCTACCAAACCTGTGCATTTCTGAAAACTAGAGACCTAGGGGAATCCAAGATGGGGTGACTTGCGGGGCTCGGACCAGGTTCTGTTACCCAGAATCCTTTGCAAACCTCAAAATTTGGATAAAAAAACACATGTTCCTCACATTTCTGTGACAGAAAGTTCTTGAATCTGAGAGGAGCCACACATTTCCTTCCAACCAGCGTTCCCCCAAGTCTCCTGATAAAAATGATACCTCACTTGTGTGGGTAGGCCTAGCGCCCGCGACAGGAAACGCCCCAAAGCGCAACGTGGACACATCCAAATTTTTGGAAGAAAACAGAGGTGTTTTTTGCGAAGTGCCTACCTGTAGATTTTGGCCTCTAGCTCAGCCGGCACCTGGGGAAACCTACCAAACCTGTGCATTTCTGAAAACTAGAGACCTAGGGGAATCCAAGGAGGGGTTACTTGCGGGGCTCGGACCAGGTTCTGTTACCCAGAATCCTTTGCAAACCTCAAAATTTGGCTAAAAAAACTCTTGGTCCTCGCATTTCTGTGGCAGAAAGTTCTGGAATCTGAGAGGAGCCACAAATTTCCTTCCACCCAGCGTTCCCCCAAGTCTCCTGATAAAAATGATACCTCACTTGTGTGGGTAGGCCTAGCGCCCGTGACAGGAAACGCCCCAAAGCGCAACGTGGACACATCCAAATTTTTGGAAGAAAACAGAGGTGTTTTTTGCGAAGTGCCTACCTGTAGATTTTGGCCTCTAGCTCAGCCGGCACCTAGGGAAACCTACCAAACCTGTGCGTTTCTGAAAACTAGAGACCTAGGGGAATCCAAAGAGGGGTGACTTGCGGGGCTCGGACCAGGTTCTGTTACCCAGAATCCTTTGCAAACCTCAAAATTTGGCTAAAAAGTTCCTCACATTGCTGTGGCAGAAAGTTCTGGAATCTGAGAGGAGCCACAAATTTCCTTCCACCCAGCGTTCCCCCAAGTCTCCCGATAAAAATGATACCTCACTTGTGTGGGTAGGCCTAGCGCCCGCGACAGGAAACAACCCAAAGCGCAACGTGGACACATCCAAATTTTTGGAAGAAAACAGAGGTGTTTTTTGCGAAGTGCTTACCTGTAGATTTTGGCCTCTAGCTCAGCCGGCACCTAGGGAAACCTACCAAACCTGTGCATTTCTGAAAACTAGAGACCTAGGGGAATCCAAGGAGGGGTGACTTGCGGGGCTCGGACCAGGTTCTGTTACCCAGAATCCTTTGCAAACCTCAAAATTTGGCTAAAAAACACATGGTCCTCACATTTCTGAGGCAGAAAGTTCTGGAATCTGAGAGGAGCCACAAATTTCCTTCCACCCAGCGTTCCTCCAAGTCTCCCGATAAAAATGATACCTCACTTGTGTGGGTAGGCCTAGCGCCCGCGACAGGAAACGCCCCAAAGCGCAACGTGGACACATCCAAATTTTTCAAAGAAAACAGAGGTGTTTTTTGCGAAGTACTTACCTGTAGATTTTTGCCTCTAGCTCAGCCGGCACCTAGGGAAACTTACCAAACCTGTGCATTTCTGAAAACTAGAGACCTAGGGGAATCCAAGATGGGGTGACTTCCGTGGCTCGGACCAGGTTCTGTTACCCAGAATCCTTTGCAAACCTCAAAATTTGGCTAAAAAAACACATGTTCCTCACATTTCTGTGACAGAAAGTTCTTGAATCTGAGAGGAGCCACACATTTCCTTCCAACCAGCGTTCCCCCAAGTCTCCTGATAAAAATGATACCTCACTTGTGTGGGTAGGCCTAGCGTCCGCGACAGGAAACGCCCCAAAGCGCAACGTGGACACATCCAAATTTTTGGAAGAAACAGAGGTGTTTTTTGCGAAGTGCCTACCTGTAGATTTTGGCCTCTAGATCACCCGGCACCTAGGGAAACCTACCAAACCTGTGCATTTCTGAAAACTAGAGACCTAGGGGAATCCAAGGAGGGATGACTTGCGGGGCTCGGACCAGGTTCTGTTACCCAGAATCCTTTGCAAACCTCAAAATTTGGCTAAAAAAACTCATGGTCCTCACATTTCTGTGGCAGAAAGTTCTGGAATCTGAGAGGAGCCACAAATTTCCTTCCACCCAGCGTTCCCCCAAGTCTCCCGATAAAAATGATACCTCACTTGTGTGGGTAGGCCTAGCGCCCGCGACAGGAAACGCCCCAAAGCGCAACGTGGACACATCCAAATTTTTGGAAGAAAACAGAGGTGTTTTTTGCTAAGTGCCAACCTGTAGATTTTGGCCTCTAGCTCAGCCGGCACCTAGGGAAAGCTACCAAACCTGTGCATTTCTGAAAACTAGAGACCTAGGGGAATCCAAGGAGGGGTTACTTGCGGGGCTCGGACCAGGTTCTGTTACCCAGAATCCTTTGCAAACCTCAAAATTTGGCTAAAAAAACTCATGGTCCTCGCATTTCTGTGGCAGAAAGTTCTGGAATCTGAGAGGAGCCACAAATTTCCTTCCACCCAGCGTTCCCCCAAGTCTCCTGATAAAAATGATACCTCACTTGTGTGGGTAGGCCTAGCGCCCGCGACAGGAAACGCCCCAAAGCGCAACGTCGACACATCCAAATTTTTGGAAGAAAACAGAGGTGTTTTTTGCGAAGTGCCTACCTGTAGATTTTGGCCTCTAGCTCAGCCGGCACCTAGGGAAACCTACCAAACCTGTGCGTTTCTGAAATCTAGAGACCTAGGGGAATCCAAAGAGGGGTGACTTGCGGGGCTCGGACCAGGTTCTGTTACCCAGAATCCTTTGCAAACCTCAAAATTTGGCTAAAAAGTTCCTCACTTTTCTGTGGCAGAAAGTTCTGGAATCTGAGAGGAGCCACAAATTTCCTTCCACCCAGCGTTCCCCCAAGTCTCCCGATAAAAATGATACCTCACTTGTGTGGGTAGGCCTAGCGCCCGCGACAGGAAACACACCAAAGCGCAACGTGGACACATCCAAATTTTTGGAAGAAAACAGAGGTGTTTTTTGCGAAGTGCTTACCTGTAGATTTTGGCCTCTAGCTCAGCCGGCACCTAGGGAAACCTACCAAACCTGTGCATTTCTGAAAACTAGAGACCTAGGGGAATCCAAGGAGGGGTGACTTGCGGGGCTCGGACCAGGTTCTGTTACCCAGAATCCTTTGCAAACCTCAAAATTTGGCTAAAAAACACATGGTCCTCACATTTCTGAGGCAGAAAGTTCTGGAATCTGAGAGGAGCCACAAATTTCCTTCCACCCAGCGTTCCCCCAAGTCTCCCGATAAAAATGATACCTCACTTGTGTGGGTAGGCCTAGCGCCCGCGACAGGAAACACACCAAAGCGCAACGTGGACACATCCAAATTTTTGGAAGAAAACAGAGGTGTTTTTTGCGAAGTGCTTACCTGTAGATTTTGGCCTCTAGCTCAGCCGGCACCTAGGGAAACCTACCAAACCTGTGCATTTCTGAAAACTAGAGACCTAGGGGAATCCAAGGAGGGGTGACTTGCGGGGCTCGGACCAGGTTCTGTTACCCAGATTCCTTTGCAAACCTCAAAATTTGGCTAAAAAACACATGGTCCTCACATTTCTGAGGCAGAAAGTTCTGGAATCTGAGAGGAGCCACAAATTTCCTTCCACCCAGCGTTCCCCCAAGTCTCCCGATAAAAATGATACCTCACTTGTGTGGGTAGGCCTAGCGCCCGCGACAGGAAACGCCCCAAAGCGCAACGTGGACACATCCAAATTTTTCAAAGAAAACAGAGGTGTTTTTTGCGAAGTACTTACCTGTAGATTTTTGCCTCTAGCTCAGCCTGCACCTAGGGAAACCTACCAAACCTGTGCATTTCTGACAACTAGAGACCTAGGGGAATCCAAGGAGGGGTGACTTGCGGGGCTCGGACCATGTTCTGTTACCCAGAATCCTTTGCAAACCTCAAAATTTGGCTAAAAAAACTCATGGTCCTCACATTTCTGTGGCAGAAAGTTCTGGAATCTGAGAGGAGCCACAAATTTCCTTCCACCCAGCGTTCCCCCAAGTCTCCCGATAAAAATGATACCTCACTTGTGTGGGTAGGCCTAGCGCCCGCGACAGGAAACACCCCAAAGCGCAACGTGGACACATCCAAATTTTTGGAAGAAAACAGAGGTGTTTTTTGCTAAGTGCCAACCTGTAGATTTTGGCCTCTAGCTCAGCCGGCACCTAGGGAAACTTACCAAACCTGTGCATTTCTGAAAACTAGAGACCTAGGGGAATCCAAGATGGGGTGACTTGCGGGGCTCGGACCAGGTTCTGTTACCCAGAATCCTTTGCAAACCTCAAAATTTGGCTAAAAAAACACATGTTCCTCACATTTCTGTGACAGAAAGTTCTTGAATCTGAGAGGAGCCACACATTTCCTTCCAACCAGCGTTCCCCCAAGTCTCCTGATAAAAATGATACCTCACTTGTGTGTGTAGGCCTAGCGCCCGCGACAGGAAACGCCCCAAAGCGCAACGTGGACACATCCAAATTTTTGGAAGAAACAGAGGTGTTTTTTGCGAAGTGCCTACCTGTAGATTTTGGCCTCTAGCTCACCCGGCACCTTGGGAAACCTACCAAACCTGTGCATTTCTGAAAACTAGAGACCTAGGGGAATCCAAAGAGGGGTGACTTGCGGGGCTCGGACCAGGTTCTGTTACCCAGAATCCTTTGCAAACCTCAAAATTTGGCTAAAAAGTTCCTCACATTTCTGTGGCAGAAAGTTCTAGAATTTGAGAGGAGCCACAAATTTCCTTCCACCCAGCGTTCCCCCAAGTCTCCCGATAAAAATGATACCTCACTTGTGTGGGTAGGCCTAGTGCCCGCGACAGGAAACACCCCAAAGCGCAACGTGGACACATCCAAATTTTTGGAAGAAAACAGAGGTGTTTTTTGCTAAGTGCCTACCTGTAGATTTTGGCCTCTAGCTCAGCCGGCACCTAGGGAAACCTACCAAACCTGTGCGTTTCTGAAAACTAGAGACCTAGGGGAATCCAAGGAAGGGTGACTTGCGGGGCTCGGACCAGGTTCTGTTACCCAGAATCCTTTCCAAACCTCAAAATTTGGCTAAAAAAACTCATGGTCCTGACATTTCTGTGGCAGAAAGTTCTGGAATCTGAGAGGAGCCACAAATTTCCCTCCACCCAGCGTTCCCCCAAGTCTCCCGATAAAAATGATACCTCACTTGTGTGGGTAGGCCTAGCGCCCGCGACAGGAAACACCCCAAAGCGCAACGTGGACACATCCAAATTTTTGGAAGAAAACAGAGGTGTTTTTTGCTAAGTGCCAACCTGTAGATTTTGGCCTCTAGCTCAGCCGGCACCTAGGGAAACTTACCAAACCTGTGCATTTCTGAAAACTAGAGACCTAGGGGAATCCAAGATGGGGTGACTTGCGGGGCTCGGACCAGGTTCTGTTACCCAGAATCCTTTGCAAACCTCAAAATTTGGCTAAAAAAACACATGTTCCTCACATTTCTGTGACAGAAAGTTCTTGAATCTGAGAGGAGCCACACATTTCCTTCCAACCAGCGTTCCCCCAAGTCTCCTGATAAAAATGATACCTCACTTGTGTGTGTAGGCCTAGCGCCCGCGACAGGAAACGCCCCAAAGCGCAACGTGGACACATCCAAATTTTTGGAAGAAACAGAGGTGTTTTTTGCGAAGTGCCTACCTGTAGATTTTGGCCTCTAGCTCACCCGGCACCTTGGGAAACCTACCAAACCTGTGCATTTCTGAAAACTAGAGACCTAGGGGAATCCAAAGAGGGGTGACTTGCGGGGCTCGGACCAGGTTCTGTTACCCAGAATCCTTTGCAAACCTCAAAATTTGGCTAAAAAGTTCCTCACATTTCTGTGGCAGAAAGTTCTAGAATTTGAGAGGAGCCACAAATTTCCTTCCACCCAGCGTTCCCCCAAGTCTCCCGATAAAAATGATACCTCACTTGTGTGGGTAGGCCTAGTGCCCGCGACAGGAAACACCCCAAAGCGCAACGTGGACACATCCAAATTTTTGGAAGAAAACAGAGGTGTTTTTTGCTAAGTGCCTACCTGTAGATTTTGGCCTCTAGCTCAGCCGGCACCTAGGGAAACCTACCAAACCTGTGCGTTTCTGAAAACTAGAGACCTAGGGGAATCCAAGGAAGGGTGACTTGCGGGGCTCGGACCAGGTTCTGTTACCCAGAATCCTTTCCAAACCTCAAAATTTGGCTAAAAAAACTCATGGTCCTGACATTTCTGTGGCAGAAAGTTCTGGAATCTGAGAGGAGCCACAAATTTCCCTCCACCCAGCGTTCCCCCAAGTCTCCCGATAAAAATGATACCTCACTTGTGTGGGTAGGCCTAGCGCCCGCGACAGGAAACGCCCCAAAGCGCAACGTGGACACATCCAAATTTTTGGAAGAAAACAGAGGTGTTTTTTGATAAGTGCCTACCTGTAGATTTTGGCCTCTAGCTCAGCCGGCACCTAGGGAAACCTACCAAACCCGTGCATTTCTGAAAACTAGAGACCTAGGGGAATCCAAAGAGGGGTGACTTGCGGGGCTCGGACCAGGTTCTGTTACCCAGAATCCTTTGCAAACCTCAAAATTTGGCTAAAAAGTTCCTCACATTTCTGTGGCAGAAAGTTCTGGAATCTGAGAGGAGCCACAAATTTCCATCCACCCAGCGTTCCCCCAAGTCTCCCGATAAAAATGATACCTCACTTGTGTGGGTAGGCCTAGCGCCCGCGACAGGAAACGCCCCAAAGGGCAACGTGGACACATCCAAAATTTTGGAAGAAAACAGAGGTGTTTTTTGCGAAGTGCCTACCTGTAGATTTTGGCCTCTAGCTCAGCCGGCACCTAGGGAAACCTCCCAAACCTGTGCATTTCTGAAACCTAGAGACCTAGGGGAATCCAAGGAGGGGTGACTTGCGGGGCTCGGACCAGGTTCTGTTACCCAGAATCCTTTGCAAACCTCAAAATTAGGCTAAAAAAACACATGTTCCTTACATTTCTGTGGCAGAAAGTTCTGGAATCTGAGAGGAGCCACAAATTTCCTTCCACCCAGTGTTCCCCCAAGTCTCCCGATAAAAATGATACCTCACTTGTGTGGGTAGGCCTAGCGCCCGCGACAGGAAACGCCCCAAAGCGCAACGTGGACACATCCAAATTTTTCAAAGAAAACAGAGGTGTTTTTTGCGAAGTGCCAACCTGTAGATTTTGGCCTCTAGCTCAGCCGGCACCTAGGGAAACCTACCAAACCTGTGCATTTCTGAAAACTAGAGACCTAGGGGAATCCAAGATGGGGTGACTTGCAGGGCTTGGACCAGGTTCTGTTACCCAGAATCCTTTGCAAACCTCAGAATTTGGCTAAAAAAACACATGGTCCTCACATTTCTGTGGCAGAAAGTTCTGGAATCTGAGAGGAGCCACAAATTTCCTTCCACCCAGCGTTCCCCCAAGTCTCCTGATAAAAATGATACCTCACTTGTGTGGGTAGGCCTAGCGCCCGCGACAGGAAACGCCCCAAAGCGCAACGTGGACACATCCAAATTTTTGGAAGAAAACAGAGGTGTTCTTTGCGAAGTGCCTACCTGTAGATTTTGGCCTCTAGCTCAGCCGCCACCTAGGGAAACCTACCAAACCTGTGCATTTCTGAAAACTAGAGACCTAGGGGAATCCAAAGAGGAGTGACTTGCGGGGCTCGGACCAGGTTCTGTTACCCAGAATCCTTTGCAAACCTCAAAATTTGGCTAAAAAGTTCCTCACATTTCTGTGGCAGAAAGTTCTGGAATCTGAGAGGAGCCACAAATTTCCTTCCACCCAGCGTTCCCCGAAGTCTCCCGATAAAAATGATACCTCACTTGTGTGGGTAGGCCTAGCGCCCGCGACAGGAAACGCCCCAAAGTGCAACGTGGACACATCCACATTTTTGGAAGAAAACAGAGGTGTTTTTTGCAGAGTGCCTACCTGTAGATTTTGACCTCTAGCTCAGCCGGCACCTAGGGAAACCTACCAAACCTGTACATTTCTGAAAACTAGAGATGTAGGGGAATCCAAGGAGGGGTGACTTGGGGGGCTCGGACCAGGTTCTGTTACCCAGAATCCTTTGCAAACCTCAAAATTTGGCTAAAAAAACACATGTTCCTCACATTTCTGTGGCAGAAAGTTCTCGAATCTTAGAGGAGCCACAAATTTCCTTCCACCCAGCGTTCCCCCAAGTCTCCCGATTAAAAATGATACCTCACTTGTGTGGGTAGGCCTAGCGCCCGCGACAGGAAACGCCCCAAAGCGCAACGTGGACACATCCAAATTTTTGGAAGAAAACAGAGGTGTTTTTTGCGAAGTACCTACCTGTAGATTTTTGCCTCTAGCTCAGCCGGCACCTAGGGAAACCTACCAAACCTGTGCATTTCTGAAAACTAGAGACCTAGGGGAATCCAAGGAGGGGTGACTTGCGGGGCTCGGACCAGGTTCTGTTACCCAGAATCCTTTGCAAACCTCAAAATTTGGCTAAAAAAACACATAGTCCTCACATTTCTGTGGCAGAAAGTTCTGGAATCTGAGAGGAGCCACAAATTTCCTTCCACCCAGCGTTCCCCGAAGTCTCCCGATAAAAATGATACCTCACTTGTGTGGGTAGGCCTAGCGCCCGCGACAGGAAACACACCAAAGCGCAACGTGGACACATCCAAATTTTTGGAAGAAAACAGAGGTGTTTTTTGCGAAGTGCTTACCTGTAGATTTTGGCCTCTAGCTCAGCCAGCACCTAGGGAAACCTACCAAACCTGTGCATTTCTGAAACCTAGAGACCTAGGGGAATCCAAGGAGGGGTGACTTGCGGGGCTCGGACCAGGTTCTGTTACCCAGAATCCTTTGCAAACCTCAAAATTAGGCTAAAAAAACACATGTTCCTTACATTTCTGTGGCAGAAAGTTCTGGAATCTGAGAGGAGCCACAAATTTCCTTCCACCCAGCGTTCCCCCAAGTCTCCCGATAAAAATGATACCTCACTTGTGTGGGTAGGCCTAGCGCCCGCGACAGGAAACGCCCCAAAGCGCAACGTGGACACATCCAAATTTTTCAAAGAAAACAGAGGTGTTTTTTGCGAAGTGCCAACCTGTAGATTTTGGCCTCTAGCTCAGCCGGCACCTAGGGAAACCTACCAAACCTGTGCATTTCTGAAAACTAGAGACCTAGGGGAATCCAAGATGGGGTGACTTGCAGGGCTTGGACCAGGTTCTGTTACCCAGAATCCTTTGCAAACCTCAAAATTTGGCTAAAAAAACACATGGTCCTCACATTTCTGTGGCAGAAAGTTCTGGAATCTGAGAGGAGCCACAAATTTCCTTCCACCCAGCGTTCCCCCAAGTCTCCTGATAAAAATGATACCTCACTTGTGTGGGTAGGCCTAGCGCCCGCGACAGGAAACGCCCCAAAGCGCAACGTGGACACATCCAAATTTTTGGAAGAAAACAGAGGTGTTTTTTGCGAAGTGCCTACCTGTAGATTTTGGCCTCTAGCTCAGCCGGCACCTAGGGAAACCTACCAAACCTGTGCATTTCTGAAAACTAGAGACCTAGGGGAATCCAAAGAGGAGTGACTTGCGGGGCTCGGACCAGGTTCTGTTACCCAGAATCCTTTGCAAACCTCAAAATTTGGCTAAAAAGTTCCTCACATTTCTGTGGCAGAAAGTTCTGGAATCTGAGAGGAGCCACAAATTTCCTTCCACCCAGCGTTCCCCCAAGTCTCCCGATGAAAATGATACCTCACTTGTGTGGGTAGGCCTAGCGCCCGCGACAGGAAACACCCCAAAGCGCAACATGGACACATCCAAATTTTTGGAAGAAAACAGAGGTGTTTTTTGCGAAGTGCCTACCTGTAGATTTTGTCCTCTAGCTCAGCCGGCACCTAGGGAAACCTACCAAACCTGTGCATTTCTGAAAACTAGAGACCTAGGGGAATCCAAGGAGGGGTGACCTCCAGGGCTCGGACCAGGTTCTGTTACCCAGAATCCTTTGCAAACCTCAAAATTTGGCTAAAAAAACACATAGTCCTCACATTTCTGTGGCAGAAAGTTCTGGAATCTGAGAGGAGCCACAAATTTCCTTCCACCCAGCGTTCCCCCAAGTCTCCCGATAAAAATGATACCTCACTTGTGTGGGTAGGCCTAGCGCCCGCGACAGGAAACGCCCCAAAGTGCAACGTGGACACATCCACATTTTTGGAAGAAAACAGAGGTGTTTTTTGCAAAGTTCCTACCTGTAGATTTTGACCTCTAGCTCAGCCGGCACCTAGGAAAACCTACCAAACCTGTACATTTCTGAAAACTAGAGATGTAGGGGAATCCAAGGAGGGGTGACTTGGGGGGCTCGGACCAGGTTCTGTTACCCAGAATCCTTTGCAAACCTCAAAATTTGGCTAAAAAAACACATCTTCCTCACATTTCTGTGGCAGAAAGTTCTGGAATCTTAGAGGAACCACAAATTTCCTTCCACCCAGCGTTCCCCCAAGTCTCCCGATTAAAAATGATACCTCACTTGTGTGGGTAGGCCTAGCGCCCGCGACAGGAAACGCCCCAAAGCGCAACGTGGACACATCCAAATTTTTGGAAGAAAACAGAGGTGTTTTTTGCGAAGTACCTACCTGTAGATTTTTGCCTCTAGCTCAGCCGGCACCTAGGGAAACCTATCAAACCTGTGCATTTCTGAATACTAGAGACCTAGGGGAATCCAAGGAGGGGTGACTTGCGGGGCTCGGACCAGGTTCTGTTACCCAGAATCCTTTGCAAACCATAAAATTTGGCTAAAAAAACACATGTTCCTCGCATTTCTGTGGCAGAAAGTTCTGGAATCTGAGCGGAGCCACAAATTTCCTTCCAATCAGCGTTGCCCCAAGTCTCCCGATAAAAATGATACCTCACTTGTGTGGGTAGGCCTAGCGCCCGCGACAGGAAACGCCCCAAAGCGCAACGTGGACACATCGAAATTTTTGGAAGAAAACAGAGGTGTTCTTTGCGAAGTGCCTACCTGTAGATTTTGGCCTCTAGCTCAGCCGCCACCTAGGGAAACCTACCAAACCTGTGCATTTCTGAAAACTAGAGACCTAGGGGAATCCAAAGAGGAGTGACTTGCGGGGCTCGGACCAGGTTCTGTTACCCAGAATCCTTTGCAAACCTCAAAATTTGGCTAAAAAGTTCCTCACATTTCTGTGGCAGAAAGTTCTGGAATCTGAGAGGAGCCACAAATTTCCTTCCACCCAGCGTTCCCCGAAGTCTCCCGATAAAAATGATACCTCACTTGTGTGGGTAGGCCTAGCGCCCGCGACAGGAAACGCCCCAAAGTGCAACGTGGACACATCCACATTTTTGGAAGAAAACAGAGGTGTTTTTTGCAGAGTGCCTACCTGTAGATTTTGACCTCTAGCTCAGCCGGCACCTAGGGAAACCTACCAAACCTGTACATTTCTGAAAACTAGAGATGTAGGGGAATCCAAGGAGGGGTGACTTGGGGGGCTCGGACCAGGTTCTGTTACCCAGAATCCTTTGCAAACCTCAAAATTTGGCTAAAAAAACACATGTTCCTCACATTTCTGTGGCAGAAAGTTCTCGAATCTTAGAGGAGCCACAAATTTCCTTCCACCCAGCGTTCCCCCAAGTCTCCCGATTAAAAATGATACCTCACTTGTGTGGGTAGGCCTAGCGCCCGCGACAGGAAACGCCCCAAAGCGCAACGTGGACACATCCAAATTTTTTGAAGAAAACAGAGGTGTTTTTTGCGAAGTACCTACCTGTAGATTTTTGCCTCTAGCTCAGCCGGCACCTAGGGAAACCTACCAAACCTGTGCATTTCTGAAAACTAGAGACCTAGGGGAATCCAAGGAGGGGTGACTTGCGGGGCTCGGACCAGGTTCTGTTACCCAGAATCCTTTGCAAACCTCAAAATTTGGCTAAAAAAACACATAGTCCTCACATTTCTGTGGCAGAAAGTTCTGGAATCTGAGAGGAGCCACAAATTTCCTTCCACCCAGCGTTCCCCGAAGTCTCCCGATAAAAATGATACCTCACTTGTGTGGGTAGGCCTAGCGCCCGCGACAGGAAACACACCAAAGCGCAACGTGGACACATCCAAATTTTTGGAAGAAAACAGAGGTGTTTTTTGCGAAGTGCTTACCTGTAGATTTTGGCCTCTAGCTCAGCCAGCACCTAGGGAAACCTACCAAACCTGTGCATTTCTGAAACCTAGAGACCTAGGGGAATCCAAGGAGGGGTGACTTGCGGGGCTCGGACCAGGTTCTGTTACCCAGAATCCTTTGCAAACCTCAAAATTAGGCTAAAAAAACACATGTTCCTTACATTTCTGTGGCAGAAAGTTCTGGAATCTGAGAGGAGCCACAAATTTCCTTCCACCCAGCGTTCCCCCAAGTCTCCCGATAAAAATGATACCTCACTTGTGTGGGTAGGCCTAGCGCCCGCGACAGGAAACGCCCCAAAGCGCAACGTGGACACATCCAAATTTTTCAAAGAAAACAGAGGTGTTTTTTGCGAAGTGCCAACCTGTAGATTTTGGCCTCTAGCTCAGCCGGCACCTAGGGAAACCTACCAAACCTGTGCATTTCTGAAAACTAGAGACCTAGGGGAATCCAAAGAGGAGTGACTTGCGGGGCTCGGACCAGGTTCTGTTACCCAGAATCCTTTGCAAACCTCAAAATTTGGCTAAAAAGTTCCTCACATTTCTGTGGCAGAAAGTTCTGGAATCTGAGAGGAGCCACAAATTTCCTTCCACCCAGCGTTCCCCCAAGTCTCCCGATGAAAATGATACCTCACTTGTGTGGGTAGGCCTAGCGCCCGCGACAGGAAACACCCCAAAGCGCAACATGGACACATCCAAATTTTTGGAAGAAAACAGAGGTGTTTTTTGCGAAGTGCCTACCTGTAGATTTTGTCCTCTAGCTCAGCCGGCACCTAGGGAAACCTACCAAACCTGTGCATTTCTGAAAACTAGAGACCTAGGGGAATCCAAGGAGGGGTGACCTCCAGGGCTCGGACCAGGTTCTGTTACCCAGAATCCTTTGCAAACCTCAAAATTTGGCTAAAAAAACACATAGTCCTCACATTTCTGTGGCAGAAAGTTCTGGAATCTGAGAGGAGCCACAAATTTCCTTCCACCCAGCGTTCCCCCAAGTCTCCCGATAAAAATGATACCTCACTTGTGTGGGTAGGCCTAGCGCCCGCGACAGGAAACGCCCCAAAGTGCAACGTGGACACATCCACATTTTTGGAAGAAAACAGAGGTGTTTTTTGCAAAGTTCCTACCTGTAGATTTTGACCTCTAGCTCAGCCGGCACCTAGGAAAACCTACCAAACCTGTACATTTCTGAAAACTAGAGATGTAGGGGAATCCAAGGAGGGGTGACTTGGGGGGCTCGGACCAGGTTCTGTTACCCAGAATCCTTTGCAAACCTCAAAATTTGGCTAAAAAAACACATGTTCCTCACATTTCTGTGGCAGAAAGTTCTGGAATCTTAGAGGAACCACAAATTTCCTTCCACCCAGCGTTCCCCCAAGTCTCCCGATTAAAAATGATACCTCACTTGTGTGGGTAGGCCTAGCGCCCGCGACAGGAAACGCCCCAAAGCGCAACGTGGACACATCCAAATTTTTGGAAGAAAACAGAGGTGTTTTTTGCGAAGTACCTACCTGTAGATTTTTGCCTCTAGCTCAGCCGGCACCTAGGGAAACCTATCAAACCTGTGCATTTCTGAATACTAGAGACCTAGGGGAATCCAAGGAGGGGTGACTTGCGGGGCTCGGACCAGGTTCTGTTACCCAGAATCCTTTGCAAACCATAAAATTTGGCTAAAAAAACACATGTTCCTCGCATTTCTGTGGCAGAAAGTTCTGGAATCTGAGCGGAGCCACAAATTTCCTTCCAATCAGCGTTGCCCCAAGTCTCCCGATAAAAATGATACCTCACTTGTGTGGGTAGGCCTAGCGCCCGCGACAGGAAACGCCCCAAAGCGCAACGTGGACACATCGAAATTTTTGGAAGAAAACAGAGGTGTTTTTTGCGAAGTGCCTACCTGTAGATTTTGGCCTCTAGCTCAGCCGGCACCTAGGGAAACCTACCGAACCCGTGCATTTCTGAAAACTAGAGACCTAGGGGAATCCAAGGAGGGGTGACTTGCGGGGCTCGGACCAGGTTCTGTTACCCAGAATCCTTTGCAAACCATAAAATTTGGCTAAAAAAACATATGTTCCTCGCATTTCTGTGGCAGAAAGTTCTGGAATCTGAGCGGAGCCACAAATTTCCTTCCAATCAGCGTTCCCCCAAGTCTCCCGATAAAAATGATACCTCACTTGTGTGGGTAGGCCTACCGCCCGCGACAGGAAACGCCCCAAAGCGCAACGTGGACATATCCAAATTTTTGGAAGAAAACAGAGGTGTTTTTTGCGAAGTGCCTACCTGTAGATTTTGGCCTCTAGCTCAGCTGGCACCTAGGGAAACCTACCAAACCCGTGCATTTCTGAAAACTAGAGACCTAGGGGAATCCAAGATGGGGTGACTTGCGGGGCTCGGACCAGGTTCTGTTACCCAGAATCCTTTGCAAACCTCAAAATTTGGCTAAAAAAACACATGGTCCTCACATTTCTGTGGCAGAAAGTTCTTGAATCTGAGAGGAGCCACAAATTTCCTTCCACCCAGCATTCCCCCAAGTCTCCTGATAAAAATGATACCTCACTTGTGTGGGTAGGCCTAGCGCCCGGGACAGGAAACGCCCCAAAGCGCAACGTGGACACATCCAAATTTTGGGAAGAAAACAGAGGTGTTTTTTGCGAAGTGCCTACCTGTAGATTTTGGCCTCTAGCTCAGCCGGCACCTAGGGAAACCTACCAAACCTGTGCGTTTCTGAAAACTAGAGACCTAGGGGAATCCAAAGAGGGGTGACTTGCGGGGCTCGGACCAGGTTCTGTTACCCAGAATCCTTTGCAAACCTCAAAATTTGGCTAAAAAGTTCCTCACATTTCTGTGGCAGAAAGTTCTGGAATCTGAGAGGAGCCACAAATTTCCTTCCACCCAGCGTTCCCCCAAGTCTCCCGATAAAAATGATACCTCACTTGTGTGGGTAGGCCTAGCGCCCGCGACAGGAAACACCCCAAAGCACAACGTGGACACATCAAAATTTTTGGAAGAAAACAGAGGTGTTTTTTGCGAAGTGCTTACCTGTATATTTTGGCCTCTAGCTCAGCCGGCACCTAGGGAAACCTACCAAACCTGTGCATTTCTGAAAACTAGAGACCTAGGGGAATCCAAGGAGGGGTGACTTGCGGGGCTCGGACCAGGTTCTGTTACCCAGAATCCTTTGCAAACCTCAAAATTTGGCTAAAAAACACATGGTCCTCACATTTCTGAGGCAGAAAGTTCTGGAACCTGAGAGGAGCCACAAATTTCCTTCCACCCAGCGTTCCTCCAAGTCTCCCGATAAAAATGATACCTCACTTGTGTGGGTAGGCCTAGCGCCCGCGACAGGAAACGCCCCAAAGCGCAACGTGGACACATCCAAATATTTCAAAGAAAACAGAGGTGTTTTTTGCGAAGTACTTACCTGTAGATTTTTGCCTCTAGCTCAGCCTGCACCTAGGGAAACCTACCAAACCTGTGCATTTCTGACAACTAGAGACCTAGGGGAATCCAAGGAGGGGTGACTTGCGGGGCTCGGACCATGTTCTGTTAGCCAGAATCCTTTGCAAACCTCAAAATTTGGCTAAAAAAACTCATGGTCCTCACATTTCTGTGGCAGAAAGTTCTGGAATCTGAGAGGAGCCACAAATTTCCTTCCACCCAGCGTTCCCCGAAGTCTCCCGATAAAAATTATACCTCACTTGTGTGGGTAGGCCTAGCGCCCGCGACAGGAAACGCCCCAAAGCGCAACGTGGACACATCCAAATTTTTGGAAGAAAACAGAGGTGTTTTTTGCTAAGTGCCAACCTGTAGATTTTGGCCTCTAGCTCAGCCGGCACCTAGGGAAACCTACCAAACCTGTGCATTTCTGAAAACTAGAGACCTAGGGGAATCCAAGATGGGGTGACTTGCGGGGCTCGGACCAGGTTCTGTTACCCAGAATCCTTTGCAAACCTCAAAATTTGGCTAAAAAAACACATGTTCCTCACATTTCTGTGACAGAAAGTTCTTGAATCTGAGAGGAGCCACACATTTCCTTCCAACCAGCGTTCCCCCAAGTCTCCTGATAAAAATGATACCTCACTTGTGTGGGTAGGCCTAGCGCCCGCGACAGGAAACGCCCCAAAGCGCAACGTGGACACATCCAAATTTTTGGAAGAAAACAGAGGTGTTTTTTGCGAAGTGCCTACCTGTAGATTTTGGCCTCTAGCTCAGCCGGCACCTGGGGAAACCTACCAAACCTGTGCATTTCTGAAAACTAGAGACCTAGGGGAATCCAAGGAGGGGTTACTTGCGGGGCTCGGACCAGGTTCTGTTACCCAGAATCCTTTGCAAACCTCAAAATTTGGCTAAAAAAACTCATGGTCCTCGCATTTCTGTGGCAGAAAGTTCTGGAATCTGAGAGGAGCCACAAATTTCCTTCCACCCAGCGTTCCCCCAAGTCTCCTGATAAAAATGATACCTCACTTGTGTGGGTAGGCCTAGCGCCCGTGACAGGAAACGCCCCAAAGCGCAACGTGGACACATCCAAATTTTTGGAAGAAAACAGAGGTGTTTTTTGCGAAGTGCCTACCTGTAGATTTTGGCCTCTAGCTCAGCCGGCACCTAGGGAAACCTACCAAACCTGTGCGTTTCTGAAAACTAGAGACCTAGGGGAATCCAAAGAGGGGTGACTTGCGGGGCTCGGACCAGGTTCTGTTACCCAGAATCCTTTGCAAACCTCAAAATTTGGCTAAAAAGTTCCTCACATTTCTGTGGCAGAAAGTTCTGGAATCTGAGAGGAGCCACAAATTTCCTTCCACCCAGCGTTCCCCCAAGTCTCCCGATAAAAATGATACCTCACTTGTGTGGGTAGGCCTAGCGCCCGCGACAGGAAACAACCCAAAGCGCAACGTGGACACATCCAAATTTTTGGAAGAAAACAGAGGTGTTTTTTGCGAAGTGCTTACCTGTAGATTTTGGCCTCTAGCTCAGCCGGCACCTAGGGAAACCTACCAAACCTGTGCATTTCTGAAAACTAGAGACCTAGGGGAATCCAAGGAGGGGTGACTTGCGGGGCTCGGACCAGGTTCTGTTACCCAGAATCCTTTGCAAACCTCAAAATTTGGCTAAAAAACACATGGTCCTCACATTTCTGAGGCAGAAAGTTCTGGAATCTGAGAGGAGCCACAAATTTCCTTCCACCCAGAGTTCCTCCAAGTCTCCCGATAAAAATGATACCTCACTTGTGTGGGTAGGCCTAGCGCCCGCGACAGGAAACGCCCCAAAGCGCAACGTGGACACATCCAAATTTTTCAAAGAAAACAGAGGTGTTTTTTGCGAAGTACTTACCTGTAGATTTTTGCCTCTAGCTCAGCCTGCACCTAGGGAAACCTACCAAACCTGTGAATTTCTGACAACTAGAGACCTAGGGGAATCCAAGGAGGGGTGACTTGCGGGGCTCGGACCATGTTCTGTTACCCAGAATCCTTTGCAAACCTCAAAATTTGGCTAAAAAAACTCATGGTCCTCACATTTCTGTGGCAGAAAGTTCTGGAATCTGAGAGGAGCCACAAATTTCCTTCCACCCAGCGTTCCCCTAAGTCTCCCGATAAAAATGATACCTCACTTGTGTGGGTAGGCCTAGCGCCCGCGACAGGAAACGCCCCAAAGCGCAACGTGGACACATCCAAATTTTTCAAAGAAAACAGAGGTGTTTTTTGCGAAGTGCCAACCTGTAGATTTTGGCCTCTAGCTCAGCCGGCACCTAGGGAAACCTACCAAACCTGTGCATTTCTGAAAACTAGAGACCTAGGGGAATCCAAGATGGGGTGACTTGCAGGGCTTGGACCAGGTTCTGTTACCCAGAATCCTTTGCAAACCTCAAAATTTGGCTAAAAAAACACATGGTCCTCACATTTCTGTGGCAGAAAGTTCTGGAATCTGAGAGGAGCCACAAATTTCCTTCCACCCAGCGTTCCCCCAAGTCTCCTGATAAAAATGATACCTCACTTGTGTGGGTAGGCCTAGCGCCCGCGACAGGAAACGCCCCAAAGCGCAACGTGGACACATCCAAATTTTTGGAAGAAAACAGAGGTGTTCTTTGCGAAGTGCCTACCTGTAGATTTTGGCCTCTAGCTCAGCCGCCACCTAGGGAAACCTACCAAACCTGTGCATTTCTGAAAACTAGAGACCTAGGGGAATCCAAAGAGGAGTGACTTGCGGGGCTCGGACCAGGTTCTGTTACCCAGAATCCTTTGCAAACCTCAAAATTTGGCTAAAAAGTTCCTCACATTTCTGTGGCAGAAAGTTCTGGAATCTGAGAGGAGCCACAAATTTCCTTCCACCCAGCGTTCCCCGAAGTCTCCCGATAAAAATGATACCTCACTTGTGTGGGTAGGCCTAGCGCCCGCGACAGGAAACGCCCCAAAGTGCAACGTGGACACATCCACATTTTTGGAAGAAAACAGAGGTGTTTTTTGCAGAGTGCCTACCTGTAGATTTTGACCTCTAGCTCAGCCGGCACCTAGGGAAACCTACCAAACCTGTACATTTCTGAAAACTAGAGATGTAGGGGAATCCAAGGAGGGGTGACTTGGGGGGCTCGGACCAGGTTCTGTTACCCAGAATCCTTTGCAAACCTCAAAATTTGGCTAAAAAAACACATGTTCCTCACATTTCTGTGGCAGAAAGTTCTCGAATCTTAGAGGAGCCACAAATTTCCTTCCACCCAGCGTTCCCCCAAGTCTCCCGATTAAAAATGATACCTCACTTGTGTGGGTAGGCCTAGCGCCCGCGACAGGAAACGCCCCAAAGCGCAACGTGGACACATCCAAATTTTTGGAAGAAAACAGAGGTGTTTTTTGCGAAGTACCTACCTGTAGATTTTTGCCTCTAGCTCAGCCGGCACCTAGGGAAACCTACCAAACCTGTGCATTTCTGAAAACTAGAGACCTAGGGGAATCCAAGGAGGGGTGACTTGCGGGGCTCGGACCAGGTTCTGTTACCCAGAATCCTTTGCAAACCTCAAAATTTGGCTAAAAAAACACATAGTCCTCACATTTCTGTGGCAGAAAGTTCTGGAATCTGAGAGGAGCCACAAATTTCCTTCCACCCAGCATTCCCCGAAGTCTCCCGATAAAAATGATACCTCACTTGTGTGGGTAGGCCTAGCGCCCGCGACAGGAAACACACCAAAGCGCAACGTGGACACATCCAAATTTTTGGAAGAAAACAGAGGTGTTTTTTGCGAAGTGCTTACCTGTAGATTTTGGCCTCTAGCTCAGCCAGCACCTAGGGAAACCTACCAAACCTGTGCATTTCTGAAACCTAGAGACCTAGGGGAATCCAAGGAGGGGTGACTTGCGGGGCTCGGACCAGGTTCTGTTACCCAGAATCCTTTGCAAACCTCAAAATTAGGCTAAAAAAACACATGTTCCTTACATTTCTGTGGCAGAAAGTTCTGGAATCTGAGAGGAGCCACAAATTTCCTTCCACCCAGCGTTCCCCCAAGTCTCCCGATAAAAATGATACCTCACTTGTGTGGGTAGGCCTAGCGCCCGCGACAGGAAACGCCCCAAAGCGCAACGTGGACACATCCAAATTTTTCAAAGAAAACAGAGGTGTTTTTTGCGAAGTGCCAACCTGTAGATTTTGGCCTCTAGCTCAGCCGGCACCTAGGGAAACCTACCAAACCTGTGCATTTCTGAAAACTAGAGACCTAGGGGAATCCAAGATGGGGTGACTTGCAGGGCTTGGACCAGGTTCTGTTACCCAGAATCCTTTGCAAACCTCAAAATTTGGCTAAAAAAACACATGGTCCTCACATTTCTGTGGCAGAAAGTTCTGGAATCTGAGAGGAGCCACAAATTTCCTTCCACCCAGCGTTCCCCCAAGTCTCCTGATAAAAATGATACCTCACTTGTGTGGGTAGGCCTAGCGCCCGCGACAGGAAACGCCCCAAAGCGCAACGTGGACACATCCAAATTTTTGGAAGAAAACAGAGGTGTTTTTTGCGAAGTGCCTACCTGTAGATTTTGGCCTCTAGCTCAGCCGGCACCTAGGGAAACCTACCAAACCTGTGCATTTCTGAAAACTAGAGACCTAGGGGAATCCAAAGAGGAGTGACTTGCGGGGCTCGGACCAGGTTCTGTTACCCAGAATCCTTTGCAAACCTCAAAATTTGGCTAAAAAGTTCCTCACATTTCTGTGGCAGAAAGTTCTGGAATCTGAGAGGAGCCACAAATTTCCTTCCACCCAGCGTTCCCCCAAGTCTCCCGATGAAAATGATACCTCACTTGTGTGGGTAGGCCTAGCGCCCGCGACAGGAAACACCCCAAAGCGCAACATGGACACATCCAAATTTTTGGAAGAAAACAGAGGTGTTTTTTGCAAAGTGCCTACCTGTAGATTTTGTCCTCTAGCTCAGCCGGCACCTAGGGAAACCTACCAAACCTGTGCATTTCTGAAAACTAGAGACCTAGGGGAATCCAAGGAGGGGTGACCTCCAGGGCTCGGACCAGGTTCTGTTACCCAGAATCCTTTGCAAACCTCAAAATTTGGCTAAAAAAACACATAGTCCTCACATTTCTGTGGCAGAAAGTTCTGGAATCTGAGAGGAGCCACAAATTTCCTTCCACCCAGCGTTCCCCCAAGTCTCCCGATAAAAATGATACCTCACTTGTGTGGGTAGGCCTAGCGCCCGCGACAGGAAACGCCCCAAAGTGCAACGTGGACACATCCACATTTTTGGAAGAAAACAGAGGTGTTTTTTGCAAAGTTCCTACCTGTAGATTTTGACCTCTAGCTCAGCCGGCACCTAGGAAAACCTACCAAACCTGTACATTTCTGAAAACTAGAGATGTAGGGGAATCCAAGGAGGGGTGACTTGGGGGGCTCGGACCAGGTTCTGTTACCCAGAATCCTTTGCAAACCTCAAAATTTGGCTAAAAAAACACATGTTCCTCACATTTCTGTGGCAGAAAGTTCTGGAATCTTAGAGGAACCACAAATTTCCTTCCACCCAGCGTTCCCCCAAGTCTCCCGATTAAAAATGATACCTCACTTGTGTGGGTAGGCCTAGCGCCCGCGACAGGAAACGCCCCAAAGCGCAACGTGGACACATCCAAATTTTTGGAAGAAAACAGAGGTGTTTTTTGCGAAGTACCTACCTGTAGATTTTTGCCTCTAGCTCAGCCGGCACCTAGGGAAACCTATCAAACCTGTGCATTTCTGAATACTAGAGACCTAGGGGAATCCAAGGAGGGGTGACTTGCGGGGCTCGGACCAGGTTCTGTTACCCAGAATCCTTTGCAAACCATAAAATTTGGCTAAAAAAACACATGTTCCTCGCATTTCTGTGGCAGAAAGTTCTGGAATCTGAGCGGAGCCACAAATTTCCTTCCAATCAGCGTTGCCCCAAGTCTCCCGATAAAAATGATACCTCACTTGTGTGGGTAGGCCTAGCGCCCGCGACATTAAACGCCCCAAAGCGCAACGTGGACACATCGAAATTTTTGGAAGAAAACAGAGGTGTTTTTTGCGAAGTGCCTACCTGTAGATTTTGGCCTCTAGCTCAGCCGGCACCTAGGGAAACCTACCGAACCCGTGCATTTCTGAAAACTAGAGACCTAGGGGAATCCAAGGAGGGGTGACTTGCGGGGCTCGGACCAGGTTCTGTTACCCAGAATCCTTTGCAAACCATAAAATTTGGCTAAAAAAACATATGTTCCTCGCATTTCTGTGGCAGAAAGTTCTGGAATCTGAGCGGAGCCACAAATTTCCTTCCAATCAGCGTTCCCCCAAGTCTCCCGATAAAAATGATACCTCACTTGTGTGGGTAGGCCTACCGCCCGCGACAGGAAACGCCCCAAAGCGCAACGTGGACATATCCAAATTTTTGGAAGAAAACAGAGGTGTTTTTTGCGAAGTGCCTACCTGTAGATTTTGGCCTCTAGCTCAGCTGGCACCTAGGGAAACCTACCAAACCCGTGCATTTCTGAAAACTAGAGACCTAGGGGAATCCAAGATGGGGTGACTTGCGGGGCTCGGACCAGGTTCTGTTACCCAGAATCCTTTGCAAACCTCAAAATTTGGCTAAAAAAACACATGGTCCTCACATTTCTGTGGCAGAAAGTTCTTGAATCTGAGAGGAGCCACAAATTTCCTTCCACCCAGCGTTCCCCCAAGTCTCCTGATAAAAATGATACCTCACTTGTGTGGGTAGGCCTAGCGCCCGCGACAGGAAACGCCCCAAAGCGCAACGTGGACACATCCAAATTTTTGGAAGAAAACAGAGGTGTTTTTTGCGAAGTGCCTACCTGTAGATTTTGGCCTCTAGCTCAGCCGGCACCTAGGGAAACCTACCAAACCTGTGCATTTCTGAAAACTAGAGACCTAGGGGAATCCAAAGAGGAGTGACTTGCGGGGCTCGGACCAGGTTCTGTTACCCAGAATCCTTTGCAAACCTCAAAATTTGGCTAAAAAGTTCCTCACATTTCTGTGGCAGAAAGTTCTGGAATCTGAGAGGAGCCACAAATTTCCTTCCACCCAGCGTTCCCCCAAGTCTCCCGATGAAAATGATACCTCACTTGTGTGGGTAGGCCTAGCGCCCGCGACAGGAAACACCCCAAAGCGCAACATGGACACATCCAAATTTTTGGAAGAAAACAGAGGTGTTTTTTGCAAAGTGCCTACCTGTAGATTTTGTCCTCTAGCTCAGCCGGCACCTAGGGAAACCTACCAAACCTGTGCATTTCTGAAAACTAGAGACCTAGGGGAATCCAAGGAGGGGTGACCTCCAGGGCTCGGACCAGGTTCTGTTACCCAGAATCCTTTGCAAACCTCAAAATTTGGCTAAAAAAACACATAGGCCCTCATTCTGAGTCTGACGGGCGGCGGAGGCCGCCCGCCAGACTTCCCCCCTCCGAAATACCGCTCCGCGGTCGAAAGACCGCGGAGGGTATTCCGAGTTTTCCCCTGGGCTGGCGGGCGGTCTTCGCAAGACCGCCCGCCAGCCCAGGGGAAAACTCCCTTCCCACGATGACGCCGGCTCGTAATAGAGCCGGCGGAGTGGGAAGGTGCGACGGGTGCAGTTGCACCCGTCGCGTATTTCAGTGTCTGCTTTGCAGACACTGAAATACTTTTAGGGGCCCTCTTACGGGGGCCCCTGCCGTGCCCATGCCATAGGCATGGGCACGGCAGGGGCCCCCAGGGGCCCCGCGACTCCCCCTCCCGCCATCCGGTTCCCGGCGGGAGAACCGCCAGGAACTGGATGGCGGGAGGGGGAGTCGGAATCCTCCATGGCTGCGGAGCGCGCTCCGCAGCCATGGAGGATTCCTACGAGCGGCGGAAAGTCAGCGGGAGACCGCTGGCTTTCCGCGTCTGACCGCGGCTAAACCGCCGCGGTCAGAATGCTCGTAGGAGCACCGCCAGCCTGTTGGCGGTGCTCCCGTGGTCGGTGGCCCTGGCGGCCACCGACCGCCAGGGTCGGAATGACCCGCATAGTCCTCACATTTCTGTGGCAGAAAGTTCTGGAATCTGAGAGGAGCCACAAATTTCCTTCCACCCAGCGTTCCCCCAAGTCTCCCGATAAAAATGATACCTCACTTGTGTGGGTAGGCCTAGCGCCCGCGACAGGAAACGCCCCAAAGTGCAACGTGGACACATCCACATTTTTGGAAGAAAACAGAGGTGTTTTTTGCAAAGTTCCTACCTGTAGATTTTGACCTCTAGCTCAGCCGGCACCTAGGAAAACCTACCAAACCTGTACATTTCTGAAAACTAGAGATGTAGGGGAATCCAAGGAGGGGTGACTTGGGGGGCTCGGACCAGGTTCTGTTACCCAGAATCCTTTGCAAACCTCAAAATTTGGCTAAAAAAACACATGTTCCTCACATTTCTGTGGCAGAAAGTTCTGGAATCTTAGAGGAACCACAAATTTCCTTCCACCCAGCGTTCCCCCAAGTCTCCCGATTAAAAATGATACCTCACTTGTGTGGGTAGGCCTAGCGCCCGCGACAGGAAACGCCCCAAAGCGCAACGTGGACACATCCAAATTTTTGGAAGAAAACAGAGGTGTTTTTTGCGAAGTACCTACCTGTAGATTTTTGCCTCTAGCTCAGCCGGCACCTAGGGAAACCTATCAAACCTGTGCATTTCTGAATACTAGAGACCTAGGGGAATCCAAGGAGGGGTGACTTGCGGGGCTCGGACCAGGTTCTGTTACCCAGAATCCTTTGCAAACCATAAAATTTGGCTAAAAAAACACATGTTCCTCGCATTTCTGTGGCAGAAAGTTCTGGAATCTGAGCGGAGCCACAAATTTCCTTCCAATCAGCGTTGCCCCAAGTCTCCCGATAAAAATGATACCTCACTTGTGTGGGTAGGCCTAGCGCCCGCGACAGGAAACGCCCCAAAGCGCAACGTGGACACATCGAAATTTTTGGAAGAAAACAGAGGTGTTTTTTGCGAAGTGCCTACCTGTAGATTTTGGCCTCTAGCTCAGCCGGCACCTAGGGAAACCTACCGAACCCGTGCATTTCTGAAAACTAGAGACCTAGGGGAATCCAAGGAGGGGTGACTTGCGGGGCTCGGACCAGGTTCTGTTACCCAGAATCCTTTGCAAACCATAAAATTTGGCTAAAAAAACATATGTTCCTCGCATTTCTGTGGCAGAAAGTTCTGGAATCTGAGCGGAGCCACAAATTTCCTTCCAATCAGCGTTCCCCCAAGTCTCCCGATAAAAATGATACCTCACTTGTGTGGGTAGGCCTACCGCCCGCGACAGGAAACGCCCCAAAGCGCAACGTGGACATATCCAAATTTTTGGAAGAAAACAGAGGTGTTTTTTGCGAAGTGCCTACCTGTAGATTTTGGCCTCTAGCTCAGCTGGCACCTAGGGAAACCTACCAAACCCGTGCATTTCTGAAAACTAGAGACCTAGGGGAATCCAAGATGGGGTGACTTGCGGGGCTCGGACCAGGTTCTGTTACCCAGAATCCTTTGCAAACCTCAAAATTTGGCTAAAAAAACACATGGTCCTCACATTTCTGTGGCAGAAAGTTCTTGAATCTGAGAGGAGCCACAAATTTCCTTCCACCCAGCATTCCCCCAAGTCTCCTGATAAAAATGATACCTCACTTGTGTGGGTAGGCCTAGCGCCCGGGACAGGAAACGCCCCAAAGCGCAACGTGGACACATCCAAATTTTGGGAAGAAAACAGAGGTGTTTTTTGCGAAGTGCCTACCTGTAGATTTTGGCCTCTAGCTCAGCCGGCACCTAGGGAAACCTACCAAACCTGTGCGTTTCTGAAAACTAGAGACCTAGGGGAATCCAAAGAGGGGTGACTTGCGGGGCTCGGACCAGGTTCTGTTACCCAGAATCCTTTGCAAACCTCAAAATTTGGCTAAAAAGTTCCTCACATTTCTGTGGCAGAAAGTTCTGGAATCTGAGAGGAGCCACAAATTTCCTTCCACCCAGCGTTCCCCCAAGTCTCCCGATAAAAATGATACCTCACTTGTGTGGGTAGGCCTAGCGCCCGCGACAGGAAACACCCCAAAGCACAACGTGGACACATCAAAATTTTTGGAAGAAAACAGAGGTGTTTTTTGCGAAGTGCTTACCTGTATATTTTGGCCTCTAGCTCAGCCGGCACCTAGGGAAACCTACCAAACCTGTGCATTTCTGAAAACTAGAGACCTAGGGGAATCCAAGGAGGGGTGACTTGCGGGGCTCGGACCAGGTTCTGTTACCCAGAATCCTTTGCAAACCTCAAAATTTGGCTAAAAAACACATGGTCCTCACATTTCTGAGGCAGAAAGTTCTGGAACCTGAGAGGAGCCACAAATTTCCTTCCACCCAGCGTTCCTCCAAGTCTCCCGATAAAAATGATACCTCACTTGTGTGGGTAGGCCTAGCGCCCGCGACAGGAAACACCCCAAAGCTCAACGTGGACACATCCAAATATTTCAAAGAAAACAGAGGTGTTTTTTGCGAAGTACTTACCTGTAGATTTTTGCCTCTAGCTCAGCCTGCACCTAGGGAAACCTACCAAACCTGTGCATTTCTGACAACTAGAGACCTAGGGGAATCCAAGGAGGGGTGACTTGCGGGGCTCGGACCATGTTCTGTTACCCAGAATCCTTTGCAAACCTCAAAATTTGGCTAAAAAAACTCATGGTCCTCACATTTCTGTGGCAGAAAGTTCTGGAATCTGAGAGGAGCCACAAATTTCCTTCCACCCAGCGTTCCCCGAAGTCTCCCGATAAAAATGATACCTCACTTGTGTGGGTAGGCCTAGCGCCCGCGACAGGAAACGCCCCAAAGCGCAACGTGGACACATCCAAATTTTTGGAAGAAAACAGAGGTGTTTTTTGCTAAGTGCCAACCTGTAGATTTTGGCCTCTAGCTCAGCCGGCACCTAGGGAAACCTACCAAACCTGTGCATTTCTGAAAACTAGAGACCTAGGGGAATCCAAGATGGGGTGACTTGCGGGGCTCGGACCAGGTTCTGTTACCCAGAATCCTTTGCAAACCTCAAAATTTGGCTAAAAAAACACATGTTCCTCACATTTCTGTGACAGAAAGTTCTTGAATCTGAGAGGAGCCACACATTTCCTTCCAACCAGCGTTCCCCCAAGTCTCCTGATAAAAATGATACCTCACTTGTGTGGGTAGGCCTAGCGCCCGCGACAGGAAACGCCCCAAAGCGCAACGTGGACACATCCAAATTTTTAGAAGAAAACAGAGGTGTTTTTTGCGAAGTGCCTACCTGTAGATTTTGGCCTCTAGCTCAGCCGGCACCTGGGGAAACCTACCAAACCTGTGCATTTCTGAAAACTAGAGACCTAGGGGAATCCAAGGAGGGGTTACTTGCGGGGCTCGGACCAGGTTCTGTTACCCAGAATCCTTTGCAAACCTCAAAATTTGGCTAAAAAAACTCATGGTCCTCGCATTTCTGTGGCAGAAAGTTCTGGAATCTGAGAGGAGCCACAAATTTCCTTCCACCCAGCGTTCCCCCAAGTCTCCTGATAAAAATGATACCTCACTTGTGTGGGTAGGCCTAGCGCCCGTGACAGGAAACGCCCCAAAGCGCAACGTGGACACATCCAAATTTTTGGAAGAAAACAGAGGTGTTTTTTGCGAAGTGCCTACCTGTAGATTTTGGCCTCTAGCTCAGCCGGCACCTAGGGAAACCTACCAAACCTGTGCGTTTCTGAAAACTAGAGACCTAGGGGAATCCAAAGAGGGGTGACTTGCGGGGCTCGGACCAGGTTCTGTTACCCAGAATCCTTTGCAAACCTCAAAATTAGGCTAAAAAGTTCCTCACATTTCTGTGGCAGAAAGTTCTGGAATCTGAGAGGAGCCACAAATTTCCTTCCACCCAGCGTTCCCCCAAGTCTCCCGATAAAAATGATACCTCACTTGTGTGGGTAGGCCTAGCGCCCGCGACAGGAAACAACCCAAAGCGCAACGTGGACACATCCAAATTTTTGGAAGAAAACAGAGGTGTTTTTTGCGAAGTGCTTACCTGTAGATTTTGGCCTCTAGCTCAGCCGGCACCTAGGGAAACCTACCAAACCTGTGCATTTCTGAAAACTAGAGACCTAGGGGAATCCAAGGAGGGGTGACTTGCGGGGCTCGGACCAGGTTCTGTTACCCAGAATCCTTTGCAAACCTCAAAATTTGGCTTAAAAACACATGGTCCTCACATTTCTGAGGCAGAAAGTTCTGGAATCTGAGAGGAGCCACAAATTTCCTTCCACCCAGAGTTCCTCCAAGTCTCCCGATAAAAATGATACCTCACTTGTGGGTAGGCCTAGCGCCCGCGACAGGAAACGCCCCAAAGCGCAACGTGGACACATCCAAATTTTTCAAAGAAAACAGAGGTGTTTTTTGCGAAGTACTTACCTGTAGATTTTTGCCTCTAGCTCAGCCTGCACCTAGGGAAACCTACCAAACCTGTGAATTTCTGACAACTAGAGACCTAGGGGAATCCAAGGAGGGGTGACTTGCGGGGCTCGGACCATGTTCTGTTACCCAGAATCCTTTGCAAACCTCAAAATTTGGCTAAAAAAACTCATGGTCCTCACATTTCTGTGGCAGAAAGTTCTGGAATCTGAGAGGAGCCACAAATTTCCTTCCACCCAGCGTTCCCCTAAGTCTCCCGATAAAAATGATACCTCACTTGTGTGGGTAGGCCTAGCGCCCGCGACAGGAAACGCCCCAAAGCGCAACGTGGACACATCCAAATTTTTGGAAGAAAACAGAGGTGTTTTTTGCTAAGTGCCAACCTGTAGATTTTGGCCTCTAGCTCAGCCGGCACCTAGGGAAACTTACCAAACCTGTGCATTTCTGAAAACTAGAGACCTAGGGGAATCCAAGATGGGGTGACTTCCGTGGCTCGGACCAGGTTCTGTTACCCAGAATCCTTTGCAAACCTCAAAATTTGGCTAAAAAAACACATGTTCCTCACATTTCTGTGACAGAAAGTTCTTGAATCTGAGAGGAGCCACACATTTCCTTCCAACCAGCGTTCCCCCAAGTCTCCTGATAAAAATGATACCTCACTTGTGTGGGTAGGCCTAGCGTCCGCGACAGGAAACGCCCCAAAGCGCAACGTGGTCACATCCAAATTTTTGGAAGAAACAGAGGTGTTTTTTGCGAAGTGCCTACCTGTAGATTTTGGCCTCTAGATCACCCGGCACCTAGGGAAACCTACCAAACCTGTGCATTTCTGAAAACTAGAGACCTAGGGGAATCCAAGGAGGGATGACTTGCGGGGCTCGGACCAGGTTCTGTTACCCAGAATCCTTTGCAAACCTCAAAATTTGGCTAAAAAAACTCATGGTCCTCACATTTCTGTGGCAGAAAGTTCTGGAATCTGAGAGGAGCCACAAATTTCCTTCCACCCAGCGTTCCCCCAAGTCTCCCGATAAAAATGATACCTCACTTGTGTGGGTAGGCCTAGCGCCCGCGACAGGAAACGCACCAAAGCGCAACGTGGACACATCCAAATTTTTGGAAGAAAACAGAGGTGTTTTTTGCTAAGTGCCAACCTGTAGATTTTGGCCTCTAGCTCAGCCGGCACCTGGGGAAAGCTACCAAACCTGTGCATTTCTGAAAACTAGAGACCTAGGGGAATCCAAGGAGGGGTTACTTGCGGGGCTCGGACCAGGTTCTGTTACCCAGAATCCTTTGCAAACCTCAAAATTTGGCTAAAAAAACTCATGGTCCTCGCATTTCTGTGGCAGAAAGTTCTGGAATCTGAGAGGAGCCACAAATTTCCTTCCACCCAGCGTTCCCCCAAGTCTCCTGATAAAAATGATACCTCACTTGTGTGGGTAGGCCTAGCGCCCGCGACAGGAAACACACCAAAGCGCAACGTGGACACATCCAAATTTTTGGAAGAAAACAGAGGTGTTTTTTGCGAAGTGCCAACCTGTAGATTTTGGCCTCTAGCTCAGCCGGCACCTAGGGAAACCTACCAAACCTGTGCATGTCTGAAAACTAGAGACCTAAGGGAATCCAAGGAGGGGTGACTTGCGGGGCTCGGACCAGGTTCTGTTACCCAGAATCCTTTGCAAACCTCAAAATTTGGCTAAAAAAACTCATGGTCCTCGCATTTCTGTGGCAGAAAGTTCTGGAATCTGAGAGGAGCCACAAATTTCCTTCCACCCAGCATTCCCCCAAGTCTCCCGATAAAAATGATACCTCACTTGTGTGGGAGGCCTAGCGCCCGCGACAGGAATCACCCCAAAGCGCAACGTGGATACATCCAAATTTTTGGAAGAAAACAGAGGTGTTTTTTGCGAAGTGCCTACCTGTAGATTTTGGCCTCTAGCTCAGCCGGCACCTAGGGAAACCTACCAAACCTGTGCATTTCTGAAAACTAGAGACCTAGGGGAATGCAAGGAGGGATGACTTGCGGGGCTCGGACCAGGTTCTGTTACCCAGAATCCTTTGCAAACCTCAAAATTTGGCTAAAAAAACTCATGGTCCTCACATTTCTGTGGCAGAAAGTTCTGGAATCTGAGAGGAGCCACAAATTTCCTTCCACCCAGCGTTCCCCCAAGTCTCCCGATAAAAATGATACCTCACTTGTGTGGGTAGGCCTAGCGCCCGCGACAGGAAACGCCCCAAAGCGCAACGTGGACACATCCAAATTTTTGGAAGAAAATAGAGGTGTTTTTTGCGAAGTGCCTACCTGTAGATTTTGGCCTCTAGCTCAGCCGGCACCTAGGGAAACCTACCAAACCTGTGCGTTTCTGAAAACTAGAGACCTAGGGGAATCCAAGGAAGGGTGACTTGCGGGGCTCGGACCAGGTTCTGTTACCCAGAATCCTTTGCAAACCTCAAAATTTGGCTAAAAAAACTCATGGTCCTCACATTTCTGTGGCAGAAAGTTCTGGAATCTGAGAGGAGCCACAAATTTCCCTCCACCCAGCGTTCCCCCAAGTCTCCCGATAAAAATGATACCTCACTTGTGTGGGTAGGCCTAGCGGCCGCGACAGGAAACGCCCCAGAGCGCAACGTGGACACATCCAAATTTTTGGAAGAAAACAGAGGTGTTTTTTGCGAAGTGCCTACCTGTAGATTTTGGCCTCTAGCTCAGCCGGCACCTAGGGAAACCTACCAAACCTGTGCATGTCTGAAAACTAGAGACCTAATGGAATCCAAGGAGGGGTGACTTGCGGGGCTCGGACCAGGTTCTGTTACCCAGAATCCTTTGCAAACCTCAAAATTTGGCTAAAAAAACTCATGGTCCTCGCATTTCTGTGGCAGAAAGTTCTGGAATCTGAGAGGAGCCACAAATTTCCTTCCACCCAGCATTCCCCCAAGTCTCCCGATAAAAATGATACCTCACTTGTGTGGGTAGGCCTAGCGCCCGCGACAGGAAACACCCCAAAGCGCAACGTGGACACATCCAAATTTTTGGAAGAAAACAGAGGTGTTTTTTGCGAAGTGCCTACCTGTAGATTTTGGCCTCTAGCTCAGCCGGCACCTAGGGAAACCTACCAAACCTGTGCATTTCTGAAAACTAGAGACCTAGGGGAATCAAAGGAGGGGTGACTTGCGGGGCTCGGACCAGGTTCTGTTACCCGGAATCCTTTGCAAACCTCAAAATTTGGCTAAAAAAACTCATGGTCCTCACATTTCTGTGGCAGAAAGTTCTGGAATCTGAGAGGAGCCACAAATTTCCTTCCACCCAGCGTTCCCCCAAGTCTCCCGATAAAAATGATACCTCACTTGTGTGGGTAGGCCTAGCGCCCGCGACAGGAAACACCCCAAAGCGCAACGTGGACACATCCAAATTTTTGGAAGAAAACAGAGGTGTTTTTTGCTAAGTGCCTACCTGTAGATTTTGGCCTCTAGCTCAGCCGGCACCTAGGGAAACCTACCAAACCTGTGCGTTTCTGAAAACTAGAGACCTATGGGAATCCAAGGAAGGGTGACTTGCGGGGCTCGGATCAGGTTCTGTTACCCAGAATCCTTTGCAAACCTCAAAATTTGGCTAAAAAAACTCATGGTCCTGACATTTCTGTGGCAGAAAGGTCTGGAATCTGAGAGGAGCCACAAATTTCCCTCCACCCAGCGTTCCCCCAAGTCTCCCGATAAAAATGATACCTCACTTGTGTGGGTAGGCCTAGCGCCCGCGACAGGAAACGCCCCAAAGCGCAACGTGGACACATCCAAATATTTGGAAGAAAATAGAGGTGTTTTTTGCGAAGTGCCTACCTGTAGATTTTGGCCTCTAGCTCAGCCGGCACCTAGGGAAACCTACCAAACCTGTGCGTTTCTGAACACTAGAGACCTAAGGGAATCCAAGGAGGGGTGACTTGCGGGGCTCGGACCAGGTTCTGTTACCCAGAATCCTTTGCAAACCTCAAAATTTGGCTAAAAAAACTCATGGTCCTCGCATTTCTGTGGCAGAAAGTTCTGGAATCTTAGAGGAGCCACAAATTTCCTTCCACCCAGCGTTCCCCCAAGTCTCCCGATAAAAATGATACCTCACTTGTGTGGGTAGGCCTAGCGCCCGCGACAGGAAACACCCCAAAGCGCAAGTGGACACATCCAAATTTTTGGAAGAAAACAGAGGTGTTTTTTGCGAAGTGCCTACCTGTAGATTTTGGCCTCTAGCTCAGCCGGCACCTAGGGAAACCTACCAAACCTGTGCATTTCTGAAAACTAGAGACCTAGGGGAATCCAAGGAGGGGTGACTTGCGGGGCTCGGACCAGGTTCTGTTACCCAGAATCCTTTGCAAACCTCAAAATTTGGCTAAAAAAACACATGTTCCTCGCATTTCTGTGGCAGAAAGTTCTGGAATCTGAGAGGAGCCACAAATTTCCTTCCACCCAGCGTTCCCCCAAGTCTCCCGATAAAAATGATACCTCACTTGTGTGGGTAGGCCTAGCGGCCGCGACAGGAAACACCCCAAAGCGCAACGTGGACACATCCAAATTTTTGGAAGAAAACAGAGGTGTTTTTTGCGAAGTGCCGACCTGTAGATTTTGGCCTCTAGCTCAGCCAGCACCTAGGGAAACCTACTAAACCTGTGCATTTCTGAAAACTAGAGACCTAGGGGAATCCAAGGAGGGATGACTTGCGGCGCTCGGACCAGGTTCTGTTACCCAGAATCCTTTGCAAACCTCAAAAGTTTGCTAAAAAAACTCATGGTCCTCACATTTCTGTGGCAGAAAGTTCTGGAATCTGAGAGGAGCCACAAATTTCCTTCCACCCAGCGTTCCCCCAAGTCTCCCGATAAAAATGATACCTCACTTGTGTGGGTAGGCCTAGCGCCCGCCACAGGAAGCACCCCAAAGCGCAACGTGGACACATCCAAATTTTTGGAAGAAAACAGAGGTGTTTTTTGCGAAGTGCCTACCTGTAGATTTTGGCCTCTAGCTCAGCCGGCACCTAGGGAAACCTACCAAACCTGTGCATTTCTGAATCTAGAGACCTAGGGGAATCCAAGGAGGGATGACTTGCGGGGCTCGGACCAGGTTCTGTTACCCAGAATCCTTTGCAAACCTCAAAATTTGGCTAAAAAAACTCATGGTCCTCACATTTCTGTGGCAGAAAGTTCTGGAATCTGAGAGGAGCCACAAATTTCCTTCCACCCAGCGTTCCCCCAAGTCTCCCGATAAAAATGATACCTCACTTGTGTGGGTAGGCCTAGCGCCCGCGACAGGAAACGCCCCAAAGCGCAACGTGGACACATCCAAATTTTTGGAAGAAAATAGAGGTGTTTTTTGCGAAGTGCCTACCTGTAGATTTTGGCCTCTAGCTCAGCCGGCACCTAGGGAAACCTACCAAACCTGTGCGTTTCTGAAAACTAGAGACCTAGGGGAATCCAAGGAAGGGTGACTTGCGGGGCTCGGACCAGGTTCTGTTACCCAGAATCCTTTGCAAACCTCAAAATTTGGCTAAAAAAACTCATGGTCCTCACATTTCTGTGGCAGAAAGTTCTGGAATCTGAGAGAAGCCACAAATTTCCCTCCACCCAGCGTTCCCCCAAGTCTCCCGATAAAAATGATACCTCACTTGTGTGGGTAGGCCTAGCGCCCGCGACAGGAAACGCCCCAAAGCGCAACGTGGACACATCCAAATTTTTGGAAGAAAACAGAGGTGTTTTTTGCGAAGTGCCTACCTGTAGATTTTGGCCTCTAGCTCAGCCGGCACCTAGGGAAACCTACCAAACCTGTGCATTTCTGAAAACTAGAGACCTAAGGGAATCCAAGGAGGGGTGACTTGCGGGGCTCGGACCAGTTCTGTTACCCAGAATCCTTTGCAAACCTCAAAATTTGGCTAAAAAAACACATGTTCCTCGCATTTCTGTGGCAGAAAGTTCTGGAATCTGAGAGGAGCCACAAATTTCCTTCCACCCAGCGTTCCCCCAAGTCTCCCGATAAAAATGATACCTCACTTGTGTGGGTAGGCCTAGCGCCCGCGACAGGAAACGCCCCAAAGCGCAACGTGGACACATCCAAATTTTTGGAAGAAAACATAGGTGTTTTTTGCGAAGTGCCTACCTGTAGATTTTGGCTTCTAGCTCAGCCTGCACCTAGGGAAACCTACCAAACCTGTGCATTTCTGAAAACTAGAGACCTAGGGCAATCCAAGGAGGGATGACTTGCAGGGCTCGGACCAGGTTCTGTTACCCAGAATCCTTTGCAAACCTCAAAATTTGGCTAAAAAAACTCATGGTCCTCACATTTCTGTGGCAGAAAGTTCTGGAATCTGAGAGGAGCCACAAATTTCCCTCCACCCAGCGTTCCCCCAAGTCTCCCGATAAAAATGATACCTCACTTGTGTGGGTAGGCCTAGCGCCCGCGACAGGAAACGCCCCAAAGCGCAACGTGGACACATCCAAATTTTTGGAAGAAAACAGAGGAGTTTTTTGCGAAGTGCCTACCTGTAGATTTTGGCCTCTAGCTCAGCCGGCACCTAGGGAAACCTACAAAACCTGTGCATTTCTGAAAACTAGAGACCTAGGGGAATCCAAGGAGGGATGACTTGCAGGGCTCGGACCAGGTTCTGTTACCCAGAATCCTTTGCAAACCTCAAAATTTGGCTAAAAAAACTCATGGTCCTCACATTTCTGTGGCAGAAAGTTCTGGAATCTGAGAGGAGCCACAAATTTCCTTCCACCCAGCGTTCCCCCAAGTCTCCCGATAAAAATGATACCTCACTTGTGTGGGTAGGCCTAGCGCCCGCGACAGGAAACGCCCCAAAGCGCAACGTGGACACATCCAAATTTTTGGAAGAAAACAGAGGTGTTTTTTGCGAAGTGCCTACCTGTAGATTTTGGCCTCTAGCTCAGCTGGCACCTAGGGAAACCTACCAAACCTGTGCATTTCTGAAAACTAGAGACCTAGGGGAATCCAAGGAGGGATGACTTGCGGGGCTCGGACCAGGTTCTGTTACCCAGAATCCTTTGCAAACCTCAAAATTTGGCTAAAAAAACTCATGGTCCTCACATTTCTGTGGCAGAAAGTTCTGGAATCTGAGAGGAGCCACAAATTTCCCTCCACCCAGCGTTCCCCCAAGTCTCCCGATAAAAATGATACCTCACTTGTGTGGGTAGGCCTAGCGCCCGCCACAGGAAACACCCCAAAGCGCAACGTGGACACATCCAAATTTTTGGAAGAAAAAAGAGGTGTTTTTTGCAAAGTGCCTACCTTTAGATTTTGGCCTCTAGCTCAGCCGGCACCTAGGGAAACCTACCAAACCTGTGCATTTCTGAAAACTAGAGACCTAAGGGAATCCAAGGAGGGGTGACTTGCGGGGCTCGGACCAGGTTCTGTTACCCAGAATCCTTTGCAAACCTCAAAATTTGGCTAAAAAAACACATGGTCCTCGCATTTCTGTGGCAGAAAGTTCTGGAATCTGAGAGGAGCCACAAATTTCCTTCCACCCAGCGTTCCCCCAAGTCTCCTGATAAAAATGATACCTCACTTGTGTGGGTAGGCCTAGCGCCCGCGACAGGAAACACCCCAAAGCACAACGTGGACACATCCAAATTTTTGGAAGAAAACAGAGGTGTTTTTTGCAAAGTGCCTACCTGTAGATTTTGGCCTCTAGCTCAGCCGGCACCTAGGGAAACCTACCAAACCTGTGCATTTCTGAAAACTAGAGACCTAGGGGAATCCAAGGAGGGGTGACTTGCGGGGCTCGGACCAGGTTCTGTTACCAAGAATCCTTTGCAAACCTCAAAATTTGGCTAAAAAAACACATATTCCTCGCATTTCTGTGGCAGAAAGTTCTGGAATCTGAGAGGAGCCACAAATTTCCTTCCACCCAGCGTTCCCCCAAGTCTCCCGATAAAAATGATACCTCACTTGTGTGGGTAGGCCTAGCGCCCGCGACAGGAAACGGCCCAAAGCGCAACGTGGACACATCCAAATTTTTGGAAGAAAACAGAGGTGTTTTTTGCGAAGTGCCTACCTGTAGATTTTGGCCTCTAGCTCAGCCGGCACCTAGGGAAACCTACCAAACCTGTGCATTTCTGAAAACTAGAGACCTAGGGGAATCCAAGGAGGGATGACTTGCGGGGCTCGGACCAGGTTCTGTTACCCAGAATCCTTTGCAAACCTCAAAATTTGGCTAAAAAAACTCATGGTCCTCACATTTCTGTGGCAGAAAGTTCTGGAATCTGAGAGGAGCCACAAATTTCCTTCCACCCAGCGTTCCCCCAAGTCTCCCGATAAAAATGATACCTCACTTGTGTGGGTAGGCCTAGCGCCCGCCACAGGAAACACCCCAAAGCGCAACGTGGACACATCCAAATTTTTTGAAGAAAACAGAGGTGTTTTTTGCGAAGTGCCTACCTGTAGATTTTGGCCTCTAGCTCAGCCGGCACCTAGGGAAACCTACCAAACCTGTGCATTTCTGAAAACTAGAGACCTAGGGGAATCCAAGGAGGGGTGACTTGCAGGGCTCGGACCAGGTTCTGTTACCCAGAATCCTTTGCAAACCTCAAAATTTGGCTAAAAAAACTCATGGTCCTCACATTTCTGTGGCAGAAAGTTCTGCAATCTGAGAGGAGCCACAAATTTCCTTCCACCCAGCGTTCCCCCAAGTCTCCCGATAAAAATGATACCTCACTTGTGTGGGTAGGCCTAGCGCCCGCGACAGGAAACGCCCCAAAGCGCAACGTGGACACATCCAAATTTTTGGAAGAAAACAGAGGTGTTTTTTGCGAAGTGCCTACCTGTAGATTTTGGCCTCTAGCTCAGCCGGCACCTAGGGAAACCTACCAAACCTGTGCATTTCTGAAAACTAGAGACCTAGGGGAATCCAAGGAGGGGTGACTTGCAGGGCTCGGACCAGGTTCTGTTACCCAGAATCCTTTGCAAACCTCAAAATTTGGCTAAAAAAACTCATGGTCCTCACATTTCTGTGGCAGAAAGTTCTGCAATCTGAGAGGAGCCACAAATTTACTTCCACCCAGCGTTCCCCCAAGTCTCCCGATAAAAATGATACCTCACTTGTGTGGGTAGGCCTAGCGCCCGCGACAGGAAACGCCCCAAAGCGCAACGTGGACACATCCAAATTTTTGGAAGAAAACAGAGGTGTTTTTTGCGAAGTGCCTACCTGTAGATTTTGGCCTCTAGCTCAGCCGGCACCTAGGGAAACCTACCAAACCTGTGCATTTCTGAAAACTAGAGACCTAGGGGAATCCAAGGAGGAGTGACTTGCGGGGCACGGACCAGGTTCTGTTACCAAGAATCCTTTGCAAACCTCAAAATTTGGCTAAAAAAACACATGTTCCTCCCATTTCTATGGCAGAAAGTTCTGGAATCTGAGAGGAGCCACAAATTTCCTTCCACCCAGCGTTCCCCCAAGTCTCCCGATAAAAATGATACCTCACTTGTGTGGGTAGGCCTAGCGCCCGCGACAGGAAACGCCCCAAAGCGCAACGTGGACACATCCAAATTTTTGGAAGAAAACAGAGGTGTTTTTTGCGAAGTGCCTACCTGTAGATTTTGGCCTCTAGCTCAGCCGGCACCTAGGGAAACCTACCAAACCTGTGCATTTCTGAAAACTAGAGACCTAGGGGAATCCAAGGAGGGATGACTTGCGGGGCTCGGACCAGGTTCTGTTACCCAGAATCCTTTGCAAACCTCAAAATTTGGCTAAAAAAACTCATAGTCCTCATATTTCTGTGGCAGAAAGTTCTGGAATCTGAGAGGAGCCACAAATTTCCTTCCACCCAGCGTTCCCCCAAGTCTCCCGATAAAAATGATACCTCACTTGTGTGGGTAGGCCTAGCGCCCGCCACAGGAAACACCCCAAAGCGCAACTTGGACACATCCAAATTTTTGGAAGGAAACAGAGGTGTTTTTTGCGAAGTGCCTACCCGTAGATTTTGGCCTCTAGCTCAGCCGGCACCTAGGGAAACCTACCAAACCTGTGCATTTCTGAAAACTAGAGACCTAGGGGAATCCAAGGAGGGATGACTTGCGGGGCTCGGACCAGGTTCTGTTACCCAGAATCCTTTGCAAACCTCAAAATTTGGATAAAAAAACTCATAGTCCTCATATTTCTGTGGCAGAAAGTTCTGGAATCTGAGAGGAGCCACAAATTTCCTTCCACCCAGCGTTCCCCCAAGTCTCCCGATAAAAATGATACCTCACTTGTGTGGGTAGGCCTAGCGCCCGCCACAGGAAACACCCCAAAGCGCAACGTGGACACATCCAAATTTTTGGAAGAAAACAGAGGTGTTTTTTGCGAAGTGCCTACCTGTAGATTTTGGCCTCTAGCTCAGCCGGCACCTAGGGAAACCTACCAAACCTGTGCATTTCTGAAAACTAGAGACCTAGGGGAATCCAAGGAGGGGTGACTTGCAGGGCTCGGACCAGGTTCTGTTACCCAGAATCCTTTGCAAACCTCAAAATTTGGCTAAAAAAACTCATGGTCCTCACATTTCTGTGGCAGAAAGTTCTGGAATCTGAGAGGAGCCACAAATTTCCTTCCACCCAGCGTTCCCCCAAGTCTCCCGATAAAAATGATACCTCACTTGTGTGGGTAGGCCTGGCGCCCGCGACAGGAAACACCCCAAAGCGCAACTTGGACACATCCAAATTTTTGGAAGAAAACAGAGGTGTTTTTTGCGAAGTGCCTACCTGTAGATTTTGGCCTCTAGCTCAGCCGGCACCTAGGGAAACCTACCATACCTGTGCATTTCTGAAAACTAGAGACCTAGGGGAATCCAAGGAGGAATGACTTGCGGGGCTCGGACCAGGTTCTGTTACCAAGAATCCTTTGCAAACCTCAAAATTTGGCTAAAAAAACTCATAGTCCTCATATTTCTGTGGCAGAAAGTTCTGGAATCTGAGAGGAGCCACAAATTTCCTTCCACCCAGCGTTCCCCCAAGTCTCCCGATAAAAATGATACCTCACTTGTGTGGGTAGGCCTAGCGCCCGCCACAGGAAACACCCCAAAGCGCAACGTGGACACATCCAAATTTTTGGAAGAAAACAGAGGTGTTTTTTGCGAAGTGCCTACCTGTAGATTTTGGCCTCTAGCTCAGCCGGCACCTAGGGAAACCTACCAAACCTGTGCATTTCTGAAAACTAGAGACCGAGGGGAATCCAAGGAGGGGTGACTTGCAGGGCTCGGACCAGGTTCTGTTACCCAGAATCCTTTGCAAACCTCAAAATTTGGCTAAAAAAACTCATGGTCCTCACATTTCTGTGGCAGAAAGTTCTGGAATCTGAGAGGAGCCACAAATTTCCCTCCACCCAGCGTTCCCCCAAGTCTCCCGATAAAAATGATACCTCACTTGTGTGGGTAGGCCTAGTGCCCGCGACAGGAAACGCCCCAAAGCGCAACGTGGACACATCCAAATTTTTGGAAGAAAACAGAGGTGTTTTTTGCGAAGTGCCTACCTGTAGATTTTGGCCTCTAGCTCAGCCGGCACCTAGGGAAACCTACCAAACCTGTGCATTTCTGAAAACTAGAGACCTAAGGGAATCCAAGGAGGGGTGACTTGCGGGGCTCGGACCAGGTTCTGTTACCCAGAATCCTTTGCAAACCTCAAAATTTGGCTAAAAAAACTCATGGTCCTCGCATTTCTGTGGCAGAAAGTTCTGGAATCTGAGAGGAGCCACAAATTTCCTTCCACCCAGCATTCCCCCAAGTCTCCCGATAAAAATGATACCTCACTTGTGTGGGTAGGCCTAGCGCCCGCGACAGGAAACACCCCAAAGCGCAACGTGGACACATCCAAATTTTTGGAAGAAAACAGAGGTGTTTTTTGCGAAGTGCCTACCTGTAGATTTTGGCCTCTAGCTCAGCCGGCACCTAGGGAAACCTACCAAACCTGTGCATTTCTGAAAACTAGAGACCTAGGGGAATCAAAGGAGGGGTGACTTGCGGGGCTCGGACCAGGTTCTGTTACCCGGAATCCTTTGCAAACCTCAAAATTTGGCTAAAAAAACTCATGGTCCTCACATTTCTGTGGCAGAAAGTTCTGGAATCTGAGAGGAGCCACAAATTTCCTTCCACCCAGCGTTCCCCCAAGTCTCCCGATAAAAATGATACCTCACTTGTGTGGGTAGGCCTAGCGCCCGCGACAGGAAACACCCCAAAGCGCAACGTGGACACATCCAAATTTTTGGAAGAAAACAGAGGTGTTTTTTGCTAAGTGCCTACCTGTAGATTTTGGCCTCTAGCTCAGCCGGCACCTAGGGAAACCTACCAAACCTGTGCGTTTCTGAAAACTAGAGACCTATGGGAATCCAAGGAAGGGTGACTTGCGGGGCTCGGATCAGGTTCTGTTACCCAGAATCCTTTGCAAACCTCAAAATTTGGCTAAAAAAACTCATGGTCCTGACATTTCTGTGGCAGAAAGGTCTGGAATCTGAGAGGAGCCACAAATTTCCCTCCACCCAGCGTTCCCCCAAGTCTCCCGATAAAAATGATACCTCACTTGTGTGGGTAGGCCTAGCGCCCGCGACAGGAAACGCCCCAAAGCGCAACGTGGACACATCCAAATATTTGGAAGAAAATAGAGGTGTTTTTTGCGAAGTGCCTACCTGTAGATTTTGGCCTCTAGCTCAGCCGGCACCTAGGGAAACCTACCAAACCTGTGCGTTTCTGAACACTAGAGACCTAAGGGAATCCAAGGAGGGGTGACTTGCGGGGCTCGGACCAGGTTCTGTTACCCAGAATCCTTTGCAAACCTCAAAATTTGGCTAAAAAAACTCATGGTCCTCGCATTTCTGTGGCAGAAAGTTCTGGAATCTTAGAGGAGCCACAAATTTCCTTCCACCCAGCGTTCCCCCAAGTCTCCCGATAAAAATGATACCTCACTTGTGTGGGTAGGCCTAGCGCCCGCGACAGGAAACACCCCAAAGCGCAAGTGGACACATCCAAATTTTTGGAAGAAAACAGAGGTGTTTTTTGCGAAGTGCCTACCTGTAGATTTTGGCCTCTAGCTCAGCCGGCACCTAGGGAAACCTACCAAACCTGTGCATTTCTGAAAACTAGAGACCTAGGGGAATCCAAGGAGGGGTGACTTGCGGGGCTCGGACCAGGTTCTGTTACCCAGAATCCTTTGCAAACCTCAAAATTTGGCTAAAAAAACACATGTTCCTCGCATTTCTGTGGCAGAAAGTTCTGGAATCTGAGAGGAGCCACAAATTTCCTTCCACCCAGCGTTCCCCCAAGTCTCCCGATAAAAATGATACCTCACTTGTGTGGGTAGGCCTAGCGGCCGCGACAGGAAACACCCCAAAGCGCAACGTGGACACATCCAAATTTTTGGAAGAAAACAGAGGTGTTTTTTGCGAAGTGCCGACCTGTAGATTTTGGCCTCTAGCTCAGCCAGCACCTAGGGAAACCTACTAAACCTGTGCATTTCTGAAAACTAGAGACCTAGGGGAATCCAAGGAGGGATGACTTGCGGCGCTCGGACCAGGTTCTGTTACCCAGAATCCTTTGCAAACCTCAAAAGTTTGCTAAAAAAACTCATGGTCCTCACATTTCTGTGGCAGAAAGTTCTGGAATCTGAGAGGAGCCACAAATTTCCTTCCACCCAGCGTTCCCCCAAGTCTCCCGATAAAAATGATACCTCACTTGTGTGGGTAGGCCTAGCGCCCGCCACAGGAAGCACCCCAAAGCGCAACGTGGACACATCCAAATTTTTGGAAGAAAACAGAGGTGTTTTTTGCGAAGTGCCTACCTGTAGATTTTGGCCTCTAGCTCAGCCGGCACCTAGGGAAACCTACCAAACCTGTGCATTTCTGAATCTAGAGACCTAGGGGAATCCAAGGAGGGATGACTTGCGGGGCTCGGACCAGGTTCTGTTACCCAGAATCCTTTGCAAACCTCAAAATTTGGCTAAAAAAACTCATGGTCCTCACATTTCTGTGGCAGAAAGTTCTGGAATCTGAGAGGAGCCACAAATTTCCTTCCACCCAGCGTTCCCCCAAGTCTCCCGATAAAAATGATACCTCACTTGTGTGGGTAGGCCTAGCGCCCGCGACAGGAAACGCCCCAAAGCGCAACGTGGACACATCCAAATTTTTGGAAGAAAATAGAGGTGTTTTTTGCGAAGTGCCTACCTGTAGATTTTGGCCTCTAGCTCAGCCGGCACCTAGGGAAACCTACCAAACCTGTGCGTTTCTGAAAACTAGAGACCTAGGGGAATCCAAGGAAGGGTGACTTGCGGGGCTCGGACCAGGTTCTGTTACCCAGAATCCTTTGCAAACCTCAAAATTTGGCTAAAAAAACTCATGGTCCTCACATTTCTGTGGCAGAAAGTTCTGGAATCTGAGAGAAGCCACAAATTTCCCTCCACCCAGCGTTCCCCCAAGTCTCCCGATAAAAATGATACCTCACTTGTGTGGGTAGGCCTAGCGCCCGCGACAGGAAACGCCCCAAAGCGCAACGTGGACACATCCAAATTTTTGGAAGAAAACAGAGGTGTTTTTTGCGAAGTGCCTACCTGTAGATTTTGGCCTCTAGCTCAGCCGGCACCTAGGGAAACCTACCAAACCTGTGCATTTCTGAAAACTAGAGACCTAAGGGAATCCAAGGAGGGGTGACTTGCGGGGCTCGGACCAGTTCTGTTACCCAGAATCCTTTGCAAACCTCAAAATTTGGCTAAAAAAACACATGTTCCTCGCATTTCTGTGGCAGAAAGTTCTGGAATCTGAGAGGAGCCACAAATTTCCTTCCACCCAGCGTTCCCCCAAGTCTCCCGATAAAAATGATACCTCACTTGTGTGGGTAGGCCTAGCGCCCGCGACAGGAAACGCCCCAAAGCGCAACGTGGACACATCCAAATTTTTGGAAGAAAACATAGGTGTTTTTTGCGAAGTGCCTACCTGTAGATTTTGGCTTCTAGCTCAGCCTGCACCTAGGGAAACCTACCAAACCTGTGCATTTCTGAAAACTAGAGACCTAGGGCAATCCAAGGAGGGATGACTTGCAGGGCTCGGACCAGGTTCTGTTACCCAGAATCCTTTGCAAACCTCAAAATTTGGCTAAAAAAACTCATGGTCCTCACATTTCTGTGGCAGAAAGTTCTGGAATCTGAGAGGAGCCACAAATTTCCCTCCACCCAGCGTTCCCCCAAGTCTCCCGATAAAAATGATACCTCACTTGTGTGGGTAGGCCTAGCGCCCGCGACAGGAAACGCCCCAAAGCGCAACGTGGACACATCCAAATTTTTGGAAGAAAACAGAGGAGTTTTTTGCGAAGTGCCTACCTGTAGATTTTGGCCTCTAGCTCAGCCGGCACCTAGGGAAACCTACAAAACCTGTGCATTTCTGAAAACTAGAGACCTAGGGGAATCCAAGGAGGGATGACTTGCAGGGCTCGGACCAGGTTCTGTTACCCAGAATCCTTTGCAAACCTCAAAATTTGGCTAAAAAAACTCATGGTCCTCACATTTCTGTGGCAGAAAGTTCTGGAATCTGAGAGGAGCCACAAATTTCCTTCCACCCAGCGTTCCCCCAAGTCTCCCGATAAAAATGATACCTCACTTGTGTGGGTAGGCCTAGCGCCCGCGACAGGAAACGCCCCAAAGCGCAACGTGGACACATCCAAATTTTTGGAAGAAAACAGAGGTGTTTTTTGCGAAGTGCCTACCTGTAGATTTTGGCCTCTAGCTCAGCTGGCACCTAGGGAAACCTACCAAACCTGTGCATTTCTGAAAACTAGAGACCTAGGGGAATCCAAGGAGGGATGACTTGCGGGGCTCGGACCAGGTTCTGTTACCCAGAATCCTTTGCAAACCTCAAAATTTGGCTAAAAAAACTCATGGTCCTCACATTTCTGTGGCAGAAAGTTCTGGAATCTGAGAGGAGCCACAAATTTCCCTCCACCCAGCGTTCCCCCAAGTCTCCCGATAAAAATGATACCTCACTTGTGTGGGTAGGCCTAGCGCCCGCCACAGGAAACACCCCAAAGCGCAACGTGGACACATCCAAATTTTTGGAAGAAAAAAGAGGTGTTTTTTGCAAAGTGCCTACCTTTAGATTTTGGCCTCTAGCTCAGCCGGCACCTAGGGAAACCTACCAAACCTGTGCATTTCTGAAAACTAGAGACCTAAGGGAATCCAAGGAGGGGTGACTTGCGGGGCTCGGACCAGGTTCTGTTACCCAGAATCCTTTGCAAACCTCAAAATTTGGCTAAAAAAACACATGGTCCTCGCATTTCTGTGGCAGAAAGTTCTGGAATCTGAGAGGAGCCACAAATTTCCTTCCACCCAGCGTTCCCCCAAGTCTCCTGATAAAAATGATACCTCACTTGTGTGGGTAGGCCTAGCGCCCGCGACAGGAAACACCCCAAAGCACAACGTGGACACATCCAAATTTTTGGAAGAAAACAGAGGTGTTTTTTGCAAAGTGCCTACCTGTAGATTTTGGCCTCTAGCTCAGCCGGCACCTAGGGAAACCTACCAAACCTGTGCATTTCTGAAAACTAGAGACCTAGGGGAATCCAAGGAGGGGTGACTTGCGGGGCTCGGACCAGGTTCTGTTACCAAGAATCCTTTGCAAACCTCAAAATTTGGCTAAAAAAACACATATTCCTCGCATTTCTGTGGCAGAAAGTTCTGGAATCTGAGAGGAGCCACAAATTTCCTTCCACCCAGCGTTCCCCCAAGTCTCCCGATAAAAATGATACCTCACTTGTGTGGGTAGGCCTAGCGCCCGCGACAGGAAACGGCCCAAAGCGCAACGTGGACACATCCAAATTTTTGGAAGAAAACAGAGGTGTTTTTTGCGAAGTGCCTACCTGTAGATTTTGGCCTCTAGCTCAGCCGGCACCTAGGGAAACCTACCAAACCTGTGCATTTCTGAAAACTAGAGACCTAGGGGAATCCAAGGAGGGATGACTTGCGGGGCTCGGACCAGGTTCTGTTACCCAGAATCCTTTGCAAACCTCAAAATTTGGCTAAAAAAACTCATGGTCCTCACATTTCTGTGGCAGAAAGTTCTGGAATCTGAGAGGAGCCACAAATTTCCTTCCACCCAGCGTTCCCCCAAGTCTCCCGATAAAAATGATACCTCACTTGTGTGGGTAGGCCTAGCGCCCGCCACAGGAAACACCCCAAAGCGCAACGTGGACACATCCAAATTTTTTGAAGAAAACAGAGGTGTTTTTTGCGAAGTGCCTACCTGTAGATTTTGGCCTCTAGCTCAGCCGGCACCTAGGGAAACCTACCAAACCTGTGCATTTCTGAAAACTAGAGACCTAGGGGAATCCAAGGAGGGGTGACTTGCAGGGCTCGGACCAGGTTCTGTTACCCAGAATCCTTTGCAAACCTCAAAATTTGGCTAAAAAAACTCATGGTCCTCACATTTCTGTGGCAGAAAGTTCTGCAATCTGAGAGGAGCCACAAATTTCCTTCCACCCAGCGTTCCCCCAAGTCTCCCGATAAAAATGATACCTCACTTGTGTGGGTAGGCCTAGCGCCCGCGACAGGAAACGCCCCAAAGCGCAACGTGGACACATCCAAATTTTTGGAAGAAAACAGAGGTGTTTTTTGCGAAGTGCCTACCTGTAGATTTTGGCCTCTAGCTCAGCCGGCACCTAGGGAAACCTACCAAACCTGTGCATTTCTGAAAACTAGAGACCTAGGGGAATCCAAGGAGGGGTGACTTGCAGGGCTCGGACCAGGTTCTGTTACCCAGAATCCTTTGCAAACCTCAAAATTTGGCTAAAAAAACTCATGGTCCTCACATTTCTGTGGCAGAAAGTTCTGCAATCTGAGAGGAGCCACAAATTTACTTCCACCCAGCGTTCCCCCAAGTCTCCCGATAAAAATGATACCTCACTTGTGTGGGTAGGCCTAGCGCCCGCGACAGGAAACGCCCCAAAGCGCAACGTGGACACATCCAAATTTTTGGAAGAAAACAGAGGTGTTTTTTGCGAAGTGCCTACCTGTAGATTTTGGCCTCTAGCTCAGCCGGCACCTAGGGAAACCTACCAAACCTGTGCATTTCTGAAAACTAGAGACCTAGGGGAATCCAAGGAGGAGTGACTTGCGGGGCACGGACCAGGTTCTGTTACCAAGAATCCTTTGCAAACCTCAAAATTTGGCTAAAAAAACACATGTTCCTCCCATTTCTATGGCAGAAAGTTCTGGAATCTGAGAGGAGCCACAAATTTCCTTCCACCCAGCGTTCCCCCAAGTCTCCCGATAAAAATGATACCTCACTTGTGTGGGTAGGCCTAGCGCCCGCGACAGGAAACGCCCCAAAGCGCAACGTGGACACATCCAAATTTTTGGAAGAAAACAGAGGTGTTTTTTGCGAAGTGCCTACCTGTAGATTTTGGCCTCTAGCTCAGCCGGCACCTAGGGAAACCTACCAAACCTGTGCATTTCTGAAAACTAGAGACCTAGGGGAATCCAAGGAGGGATGACTTGCGGGGCTCGGACCAGGTTCTGTTACCCAGAATCCTTTGCAAACCTCAAAATTTGGCTAAAAAAACTCATAGTCCTCATATTTCTGTGGCAGAAAGTTCTGGAATCTGAGAGGAGCCACAAATTTCCTTCCACCCAGCGTTCCCCCAAGTCTCCCGATAAAAATGATACCTCACTTGTGTGGGTAGGCCTAGCGCCCGCCACAGGAAACACCCCAAAGCGCAACTTGGACACATCCAAATTTTTGGAAGGAAACAGAGGTGTTTTTTGCGAAGTGCCTACCCGTAGATTTTGGCCTCTAGCTCAGCCGGCACCTAGGGAAACCTACCAAACCTGTGCATTTCTGAAAACTAGAGACCTAGGGGAATCCAAGGAGGGATGACTTGCGGGGCTCGGACCAGGTTCTGTTACCCAGAATCCTTTGCAAACCTCAAAATTTGGATAAAAAAACTCATAGTCCTCATATTTCTGTGGCAGAAAGTTCTGGAATCTGAGAGGAGCCACAAATTTCCTTCCACCCAGCGTTCCCCCAAGTCTCCCGATAAAAATGATACCTCACTTGTGTGGGTAGGCCTAGCGCCCGCCACAGGAAACACCCCAAAGCGCAACGTGGACACATCCAAATTTTTGGAAGAAAACAGAGGTGTTTTTTGCGAAGTGCCTACCTGTAGATTTTGGCCTCTAGCTCAGCCGGCACCTAGGGAAACCTACCAAACCTGTGCATTTCTGAAAACTAGAGACCTAGGGGAATCCAAGGAGGGGTGACTTGCAGGGCTCGGACCAGGTTCTGTTACCCAGAATCCTTTGCAAACCTCAAAATTTGGCTAAAAAAACTCATGGTCCTCACATTTCTGTGGCAGAAAGTTCTGGAATCTGAGAGGAGCCACAAATTTCCTTCCACCCAGCGTTCCCCCAAGTCTCCCGATAAAAATGATACCTCACTTGTGTGGGTAGGCCTGGCGCCCGCGACAGGAAACACCCCAAAGCGCAACTTGGACACATCCAAATTTTTGGAAGAAAACAGAGGTGTTTTTTGCGAAGTGCCTACCTGTAGATTTTGGCCTCTAGCTCAGCCGGCACCTAGGGAAACCTACCATACCTGTGCATTTCTGAAAACTAGAGACCTAGGGGAATCCAAGGAGGAATGACTTGCGGGGCTCGGACCAGGTTCTGTTACCAAGAATCCTTTGCAAACCTCAAAATTTGGCTAAAAAAACTCATAGTCCTCATATTTCTGTGGCAGAAAGTTCTGGAATCTGAGAGGAGCCACAAATTTCCTTCCACCCAGCGTTCCCCCAAGTCTCCCGATAAAAATGATACCTCACTTGTGTGGGTAGGCCTAGCGCCCGCCACAGGAAACACCCCAAAGCGCAACGTGGACACATCCAAATTTTTGGAAGAAAACAGAGGTGTTTTTTGCGAAGTGCCTACCTGTAGATTTTGGCCTCTAGCTCAGCCGGCACCTAGGGAAACCTACCAAACCTGTGCATTTCTGAAAACTAGAGACCGAGGGGAATCCAAGGAGGGGTGACTTGCAGGGCTCGGACCAGGTTCTGTTACCCAGAATCCTTTGCAAACCTCAAAATTTGGCTAAAAAAACTCATGGTCCTCACATTTCTGTGGCAGAAAGTTCTGGAATCTGAGAGGAGCCACAAATTTCCCTCCACCCAGCGTTCCCCCAAGTCTCCCGATAAAAATGATACCTCACTTGTGTGGGTAGGCCTAGTGCCCGCGACAGGAAACGCCCCAAAGCGCAACGTGGACACATCCAAATTTTTGGAAGAAAACAGAGGTGTTTTTTGCGAAGTGCCTACCTGTAGATTTTGGCCTCTAGCTCAGCCGGCACCTAGGGAAACCTACCAAACCTGTGCATTTCTGAAAACTAGAGACCTAAGGGAATCCAAGGAGGGGTGACTTGCGGGGCTCGGACCAGTTCTGTTACCCAGAATCCTTTGCAAACCTCAAAATTTGGCTAAAAAAACTCATGGTCCTCGTATTTCTGTGGCAGAAAGTTCTGGAATCTGAGAGGAGCCACAAATTTCATTCCACCCAGCATTCCCCCAAGTCTCCCGATAAAAATGATACCTCACTTGTGTGGGTAGGCCTAGCGCCCGCGACAAGAAACACCCCAAAGCGCAACGTGGGCACATCCAAATTTTTGGAAGAAAACAGAGGTGTTTTTTGCGAAGTGCCTACCTGTAGATTTTGGCCTCTAGCTCAGCCGGCACCTAGGGAAACCTACCAAACCTGTGTATTTCTGAAAACTAGAGACCTAGGGGAATCCAAGGAGGGCTGACTTGCGGGGCTCGGACCAGGTTCTGTTACCAAGAATCCTTTGCAAACCTCAGAATTTGGCTAAAAAAACACATATTCCTCGGATTTCTGTGGCAGAAAGTTCTGGAATCTGAGAGGAGCCACGAATTTCCTTCCACCCAGCGTTCCCCCAAGTCTCCCGATAAAAATGATACCTCACTTGTGTGGGTAGGCCTAGCGCCCGCGACAAGAAACACCCCAAAGCGCAACGTGGACACATCCAAATTTTTGGAAGAAAACAGAGGTGTTTTTTGCTAAGTGCCTACCTGTAGATTTTGGCCTCTAGCTCAGCCGGCACCTAGGGAAACCTACCAAACCTGTGTGTTTCTGAAAACTAGAGACCTAGGGGAATCCAAGGAAGGGTGACTTGCGGGGCTCGGACCAGGTTCTGTTACCCAGAATCCTTTGCAAACCTCACAATTTGGTCTAAAAAAACACATGTTCCTCGCATTTCTGTGGCAGAAAGTTCTGGAATCTGAGAGGAGCCACAAATTTCCTTCCACCCAGCGTTTCCCCAAGTCTCCCGAGAAAAATGATACCTCACTCGTGTGGGTAGGCATAGCGCCCGCGACACGAATCACCCCAAAGCGCAACGTGGACACATCCAAATTTTTGGAAGAAAACAGAGGTGTTTTTTGCGAAGTGCCTACCTGTAGATTTTGGCCTCTAGCTCAGCCGGCACCTAGGGAAACCTACCAAACCTGTGCATTTCTGAATACTAGAGACCTAGGGGAATCCAAGGAGGGATGACTTGCGGGGCTCGGACCAGGTTCTGTTACCCAGAATCCTTTGCAAACCTCAACATTTGGCTAAAAAAACTCATGGTCCTCACATTTCTGAGGCAGAAAGTTCTGGAATCTGAGAGGAGCCACAAATTTCCTTCCACCCAGCGTTCCCCCAAGTCTCCCGATAAAAATGATATCTCACTTGTGTGGGTAGGCCTAGCGCCCGCGACAAGAAACACCCCAAAGCGCAACGTGGACACATCCAACTGTTTGGAAGAAAACAGAGGTGTTTTTTGCTAAGTGCCTACCTGTAGATTTTGGCCTCTAGCTCAGCCGGCACCTAGGGAAACCTACCAAACCTGTGCGTTTCTGAAAACTAGAGACCTAGGGGAATCCAAGGAAGGGTGACTTGTGGGGCTCGGACCAGGTTCTGTTACCCAGAATCCTTTGCAAACCTCAAAATTTGGCTAAAAAAACTCATGGTCCTCACATTTCTGTGGCAGAAAGTTCTGGAATCTGAGAGGAGCCACAAATTTCCCTCCACCCAGCGTTCCCCCAAGTCTCCCGATAAAAATGATACCTCACTTGTGTGGGTAGGCCTAGCGCCCGCGACAGGAAACGCCCCAAAGCGCAACGTGGACACATCCAAATTTTTGGAAGAAAACAGAGGTGTTTTTTGCGAAGTGCCTACCTGTAGATTTTGGCCTCTAGCTCAGCCGGCACCTAGGGAAACCTACCAAACCTGTGCATTTCTGAAAACTAGAGACCTAAGGGAATCCAAGGAGGGGTGACTTGCCGGGCTCGGACCAGTTCTGTTACCCAGAATCCTTTGCAAACATCAAAATTTGGCTAAAAAAACTCATGGTCCTCGCATTTCTGTGGCAGAAAGTTCTGGAATCTGAAAGGAGCCACAAATTTCCTTCCACCCAGCGTTCCCCCAAGTCTCCCGATAAAAATGATACCTCACTTGTGTGGGTAGGCCTAGCGCCCGCGACAGGAAACACCCCAAAGCGCAACGTGGACACATCCAAATTTTTGGAAGAAAACAGAGGTGTTTTTTGCGAAGTGCCTACCTGTAGATTTTGGCCTCTAGCTCAGCCGGCACCTAGGGAAACCTACCAAACCTGTGCGTTTCTGACAACTAGAGACCTAGGGGAATCCAAGGAAGGGTGACATGTGGGGCTCGGACCAGGTTCTGTTACCCAGAATCCTTTGCAAACCTCAAAATTTGGCTAAAAAAACTCATGGTCCTCACATTTCTGTGGCAGAAAGTTCTGGAATCTGAGAGGAGCCACAAATTTCCCTCCACCCAGCGTTCCCCCAAGTCTCCCGATAAAAATGATACCTCACTTGTGTGGGTAGGCCTAGCGCCCGCGACAGGAAACGCCCCAAAGCGCAACGTGGACACATCCAAATTTTTGGAAGAAAACAGAGGTGTTTTTTGCGAAGTGCCTACCTGTAGATTTTGGCCTCTAGCTCAGCCGGCACCTAGGGAAACCTACCAAACCTGTGCATTTCTGAAAACTAGAGACCTAAGGTAATCCAAGGAGGGGTGACTTGCCGGGCTCGGACCAGTTCTGTTACCCAGAATCCTTTGCAAACTTCAAAATTTGGCTAAAAAAACTCATCGTCCTCGCATTTCTGTGGCAGAAAGTTCTGGAATCTGAAAGGAGCCACAAATTTCCTTCCACCCAGCGTTCCCCCAAGTCTCCCGATAAAAATGATACCTCACTTGTGTGGGTAGGCCTAGCGCCCGCGACAGGAAACACCCCAAAGCGCAACGTGGACACATCCAAATTTTTGGAAGAAAACAGAGGTGTTTTTTGCGAAGTGCCTACCTGTAGATTTTGGCCTCTAGCTCAGCCGGCACCTAGGGAAACCTACCAAACCTGTGCATTTCTGAAAACTAGAGACCTAGGGGAATCCAAGGAGGGGTGACTTGCAGGGCTCGGACCAGGTTCTGTTACCCAGAATCCTTTGCAAACCTCAAAATTTGGCTAAAAAAACTCATGGTCCTCGCATTTCTGTGGCAGAAAGTTCTGGAATCTGAGAGGAGCCACAAATTTCCTTCCACCCAGCGTTCCCCCAAGTTTCCCGATAAAAATGATACCTCACTTGTGTGGGTAGGCCTAGCGCCCGCGACAGGAAACACCCCAAAGCGCAACGTGGACACATCCACATTTTTGGAAGAAAACAGAGGTGTTTTTTGCGAAGTGCCTACCTGTAGATTTTGGCCTCTAGCTCAGCCGGCACCTAGGGAAACCTACCAAACCTGTGCATTCCTGAAAACTAGAGACCTAGGGGAATCAAAGGAGGGGTGACTTGCGGGGCTCGGACCAGGTTCTGTTACCCAGAATCCTTTGCAAACCTCAAAATTTGGCTTAAAAAACTCATGGTCCTCGCATTTCTGTGGCAGAAAGTTCTGGAATCTGAGAGGAGCCACAAATTTCCTTCCACCCAGCGTTCCCCCAAGTCTCCCGATAAAAATGATACCTCACTTGTGTGGGTAGGCCTAGCGCCCGCGACAGGAAACACCCCAAAGCGCAACGTGGACACATCCAAATTTTTGGAAGAAAACAGAGGTGTTTTTTGCTAAGTGCATACCTGTAGATTTTGGCCTCTAGCTCAGCCGGCACCTAGGGAAACCTACCAAACCTGTGCGTTTCTGAAAACTAGAGACCTAGGGGAATCCAAGGAAGGGTGACTTGCGGGGCTCGGACCAGGTTCTGTTACCCAGAATCCTTTGCAAACCTCAAAATTTGGCTAAAAAAACTCATGGTCCTCACATATCTGTGGCAGAAAGTTCTGGAATCTGAGAGGAGCCACAAATTTCCCTCCACCCAGCGTTCCCCCAAGTCTCCCGATAAAAATGATACCTCACTTGTGTGGGTAGGCCTAGCGCCCGCGACAGGAAACGCCCCAAAGCGCAACGTGGACACATCCAAATTTTTGGAAGAAAACAGAGGTGTTTTTTGCGAAGTGCCTACCTGTAGATTTTGGCCTCTAGCTCAGCCGGCACCTAGGGAAACCTACCAAACCTGTGCATTTCTGAAAACTAGAGACCTAAGGGAATCCAAGGAGGGGTGACTTGCGGGGCTCGGACCAGTTCTGTTACCCAGAATCCTTTGCAAACCTCAAAATTTGGCTAAAAAAACACATGTTCCTCGCATTTCTGTGGCAGAAAATTCTGGAATCTGAGAGGAGCCACAAATTTCCTTCCACCCAGCATTCCCCCAAGTCTCCCGATAAAAATGATACCTCACTTGTGTGGGTAGGCCTAGCGCCCGCGACAGGAAACGCCCCAAAGCGCAACGTGGACACATCCAAATTTTTGGAAGAAAACAGAGGTGTTTTTTGCGAAGTGCCTACCTGTAGATTTTGGCCTCTAGCTCAGCCGGCACCTAGGGAAACCTACCAAACCTGTGCATTTCTGAAAACTAGAGACCTAGGGGAATCCAAGGAGGGATGACTTGCGGGGCTCGGACCAGGTTCTGTTACCCAGAATCCTTTGCAAACCTCAAAATTTGGCTAAAAAAACTCATGGTCCTCACATTTCTGTGGCAGAAAGTTCTGGAATCTGAGAGGAGCCACAAATTTCCCTCCACCCAGCGTTCCCCCAAGTCTCCCGATAAAAATGATACCTCACTTGTCTGGGTAGGCCTAGCGCCCGCGACAGGAAACGCCCCAAAGCGCAACGTGGACACATCCAAATTTTTGGAAGAAAACAGAGGTGTTTTTTGCGAAGTGCCTACCTGTAGATTTTGGCCTCTAGCTCAGCCGGCACCTAGGGAAACCTACCAAACCTGTGCATTTTTGAAAACTAGAGACCTAGGGGAATCCAAGGAGGGATGACTTGCAGGGCTCGGACCAGGTTCTGTTACCCAGAATCCTTTGCAAACCTCAAAATTTGGCTAAAAAAACTCATGGTCCTCACATTTCTGTGGCAGAAAGTTCTGGAATCTGAGAGGAGCCACAAATTTCCTTCCACCCAGCGTTCCCCCAAGCCTCCCGATAAAAATGATACCTCACTTGTGTGGGTAGGCCTAGCGCCCGCGACAGGAAACGCCCCAAAGCGCAACGTGGACACATCCAAATTTTTGGAAGAAAACAGAGGTGTTTTTTGCGAAGTGCCTACCTGTAGATTTTGGCCTCTAGCTCAGCCGGCACCTAGGGAAACCTACCAAACCTGTGCATTTCTGAAAACTAGAGACCTAGGGGAATCCAAGGAGGGATGACTTGCGGGGCTCGGACCAGGTTCTGTTACCCAGAATCCTTTGCAAACCTCAAAATTTGGCTAAAAAAACTCATGGTCCTCACATTTCTGTGGCAGAAAGTTCTGGAATCTGAGAGGAGCCACAAATTTCCCTCCACCCAGCGTTCCCCCAAGTCTCCCGATAAAAATGATACCTCACTTGTGTGGGTAGGCCTAGCGCCCGCGACAGGAAACGCCCCAAAGCGCAACGTGGACATATCCAAATTTTTGGAAGAAAACAGAGGTGTTTTTTGCGAAGTGCCTACCTGTAGATTTTGGCCTCTAGCTCAGCCGGCACCTAGGGAAACCTACCAAACCTGTGCATTTCTGAAAACTAGAGACCTAGGGGAATCCAAGGAGGGATGACTTGCAGGGCTCGGACCAGGTTCTGTTACCCAGAATCCTTTGCAAACCTCAAAATTTGGCTAAAAAAACTCATGGTCCTCACATTTCTGTGGCAGAAAGTTCTGGAATCTGAGAGGAGCCACAAATTTCCTTCCACCCAGCGTTCCCCCAAGTCTCCCGATAAAAATGATACCTCACTTGTGTGGGTAGGCCTAGCGCCCGCGACAGGAAACGCCCCAAAGCGCAACGTGGACACATCCAAATTTTTGGAAGAAAACAGAGGTGTTTTTTGCGAAGTGCCTACCTGTAGATTTTGGCCTCTAGCTCAGCCGGCACCTAGGGAAACCTACCAAACCTGTGCATTTCTGAAAACTAGAGACCTAGGGGAATCCAAGGAGGGATGACTTGCGGGGCTCGGACCAGGTTCTGTTACCCAGAATCCTTTGCAAACCTCAAAATTTGGCTAAAAAAACTCATGGTCCTCACATTTCTGTGGCAGAAAGTTCTGGAATCTGAGAGGAGCCACAAATTTACTTCCACCCAGTGTTCCCCCAAGTCTCCCGATAAAAATGATACCTCACTTGTGTGGGTAGGCCTAGCGCCCGCCACAGGAAACACCCCAAAGCGCAACGTGGACACATCCAAATTTTTGGAAGAAAACAGAGGTGTTTTTTGCGAAGTGCCTACCTGTAGATTTTGGCCTCTAGCTCAGCTGGCACCTAGGGAAACCTACCAAACCTGTGCATTTCTGAAAACTAGAGACCTAGGGGAATCCAAGGAGGGGTGACTTGCAGGGCTCGGACCAGGTTCTGTTACCCAGAATCCTTTGCAAACCTCAAAATTTGGCTAAAAAAACTCATGGTCCTCACATTTCTGTGGCAGAAAGTTCTGCAATCTGAGAGGAGCCACAAATTTCCTTCCACCCAGCGTTCCCCCAAGTCTCCCGATAAAAATGATACCTCACTTGTGTGGGTAGGCTTAGCGCCCGCGACAGGAAACGCCCCAAAGCGCAACGTGGACACATCCAAATTTTTGGAAGAAAACAGAGGTGTTTTATGCGAAGTGCCTACCTGTAGATTTTGGCCTCTAGCTCAGCCGGCACCTAGGGAAACCTACCAAACCTGTGCATTTCTGAAAACTAGAGACCTAAGGGAATCCAAGGAGGGGTGACTTGCGGGGCTCGGACCAGGTTCTGTTACCCAGAATCCTTTGCAAACCTCAAAATTTGGCTAAAAAAACTCATGGTCCTCGCATTTCTGTGGCAGAAAGTTCTGGAATCTGAGAGGAGCCACAAATTTCCTTCCACCCAGCGTTCCCCCAAGTCTCCCGATAAAAATGATACCTCACTTGTCTGGGTAGGCCTAGCGCCCGCGACAGGAAACACCCCAAAGCGCAACGTGGACACATCCAAATTTTTGGAAGAAAACAGAGGTGTTTTTTGCAAAGTGCCTACCTGTAGATTTTGGCCTCTAGCTCAGCCGGCACCTAGGGAAACCTACCAAACCTGTGCATTTCTGAAAACTAGAGACCTAGGGGAATCCAAGGAGGAGTGACTTGCGGGGCTCGGACCAGGTTCTGTTACCAAGAATCCTTTGCAAACCTCAAAATTTGGCTAAAAAAACACATGTTCCTCGAATTTCTGTGGCAGAAAGTTCTGGAATCTGAGAGGAGCCACAAATTTCCTTCCACCCAGCGTTCCCCCAAGTCTCCCGATAAAAATGATACCTCACTTGTGTGGGTAGGCCTAGCGCCCGCGACAGGAAACGCCCCAAAGCGCAACGTGGACACATCCAAATGTTTGGAAGAAAACAGAGGTGTTTTTTGCGAAGTGCCTACCTGTAGATTTTGGCCTCTAGCTCAGCCGGCACCTAGGGAAACCTACCAAACCTGTGCATTTCTGAAAACTAGAGACCTAAGGGAATCCAAGGAGGGGTGACTTGCGGGGCTCGGACCAGGTTCTGTTACCCAGAATCCTTTGCAAACCTCAAAATTTGGCTAAAAAAACTCATGGTCCTCGCATTTCTGTGGCAGAAAGTTCTGGAATCTGAGAGGAGCCACAAATTTCCTTCCACCCAGCGTTCCCCCAAGTCTCCCGATAAAAATGATACCTCACTTGTCTGGGTAGGCCTAGCGCCTGCGACAGGAAACACCCCAAAGCGCAACGTGGACACATCCAAATTTTTGGAAGAAAACAGAGGTGTTTTTTGCAAAGTGCCTACCTGTAGATTTTGGCCTCTAGCTCAGCCGGCACCTAGGGAAACCTACCAAACCTGTGCATTTCTGAAAACTAGAGACCTAGGGGAATCCAAGGAGGAGTGACTTGCGGGGCTCGGACCAGGTTCTGTTACAAAGAATCCTTTGCAAACCTCAAAATTTGGCTAAAAAAACACATGTTCCTCGAATTTCTGTGGCAGAAAGTTCTGGAATCTGAGAGGAGCCACAAATTTCCTTCCACCCAGCGTTCCCCCAAGTCTCCCGATAAAAATGATACCTCACTTGTGTGGGTAGGCCTAGCGCCCGCGACAGGAAACGCCCCAAAGCGCAACGTGGACACATCCAAATGTTTGGAAGAAAACTGAGGTGTTTTTTGCGAAGAGCCTACCTGTAGATTTTGGCCTCTAGCTCAGCCGGCACCTAGGGAAACCTACCAAACCTGTGCGTTTCTGAAAACTAGAGACCTAGGGGAATCCAAGGAAGGGTGACTTGTGGGGCTCGGACCAGGTTCTGTTACCCAGAATCCTTTGCAAACCTCAAAATTTGGCTAAAAAAACTCATGGTCCTCGCATTTCTGTGGCAGAAAGTTCTGGAATCTGAGAGGAGCCACAAATTTCCTTCCACCCAGCGTTCCCCCAAGTCTCCCGATAAAAATGATACCTCACTTGTCTGGGTAGGCCTAGCGCCTGCGACAGGAAACACCCCAAAGCGCAACGTGGACACATCCAAATTTTTGGAAGAAAACAGAGGTGTTTTTTGCAAAGTGCCTACCTGTAGATTTTGGCCTCTAGCTCAGCCGGCACCTAGGGAAACCTACCAAACCTGTGCATTTCTGAAAACTAGAGACCTAGGGGAATCCAAGGAGGAGTGACTTGCGGGGCTCGGACCAGGTTCTGTTACAAAGAATCCTTTGCAAACCTCAAAATTTGGCTAAAAAAACACATGTTCCTCGAATTTCTGTGGCAGAAAGTTCTGGAATCTGAGAGGAGCCACAAATTTCCTTCCACCCAGCGTTCCCCCAAGTCTCCCGATAAAAATGATACCTCACTTGTGTGGGTAGGCCTAGCGCCCGCGACAGGAAACGCCCCAAAGCGCAACGTGGACACATCCAAATGTTTGGAAGAAAACTGAGGTGTTTTTTGCGAAGAGCCTACCTGTAGATTTTGGCCTCTAGCTCAGCCGGCACCTAGGGAAACCTACCAAACCTGTGCGTTTCTGAAAACTAGAGACCTAGGGGAATCCAAGGAAGGGTGACTTGTGGGGCTCGGACCAGGTTCTGTTACCCAGAATCCTTTGCAAACCTCAAAATTTGGCTAAAAAAACTCATGGTCCTCACATTTCTGTGGCAGAAAGTTCTGGAATCTGAGAGGAGCCACAAATTTCCTTCCACCCAGCGTTCCCCCAAGTCTCCCGATAAAAATGATACCTCACTTGTGTGGGTAGGCCTAGCGCCCGCCACAGGAAACACCCCAAAGCGCAACGTGGACACATCCAAATTTTTGGAAGAAAACAGAGGTGTTTTTTGCGAAGTGCCTACCTGTAGATTTTGGCCTCTAGCTCAGCCGGCACCTAGGGAAACCTACCAAACCTGTGCATTTCTGAAAACTAGAGACCTAGGGGAATCCAAGGAGGGGTGACTTGCAGGGCTCGGACCAGGTTCTGTTACCCAGAATCCTTTGCAAACCTCAAAATTTGGCTAAAAAAACTCATGGTCCTCACATTTCTGTGGCAGAAAGTTCTGGAATCTGAGAGGAGCCACAAATTTCCTTCCACCCAGCGTTCCCCCAAGTCTCCCGATAAAAATGATACCTCACTTGTGTGGGTAGGCCTAGCGCCCGCGACAGGAAACACCCCAAAGCGCAACTTGGACACATCCAAATTTTTGGAAGAAAACAGAGGTGTTTTTTGCGAAGTGCCTACCTGTAGATTTTGGCCTCTAGCTCAGCCGGCACCTAGGGAAACCTACCAAACCTGTGCATTTCTGAAAACTAGAGACCTGGGGGAATCCAAGGAGGGATGACTTGCGGGGCTCGGACCAGGTTCTGTTACCAAGAATCCTTTGCAAACCTCAAAATTTGGCTAAAAAAACTCATAGTCCTCATATTTCTGTGGCAGAAAGTTCTGGAATCTGAGAGGAGCCACAAATGTCCTTCCACCCAGCGTTCCCCCAAGTCTCCCGATAAAAATGATACCTCACTTGTGTGGGTAGGCCTAGCGCCCGCCACAGGAAACACCCCAAAGCGCAACGTGGACACATCCAAATTTTTTGAAGAAAACAGAGGTGTTTTTTGCGAAGTGCCTACCTGTAGATTTTGGCCTCTAGCTCAGCCGGCACCTAGGGAAACCTACCAAACCTGTGCATTTCTGAAAACTAGAGACCTAGGGGAATCCAAGGAGGGGTGACTTGCAGGGCTCGGACCAGGTTCTGTTACCCAGAATCCTTTGCAAACCTCAAAATTTGGCTAAAAAAACTCATGGTCCTCACATTTCTGTGGCAGAAAGTTCTGGAATCTGAGAGGAGCCACAAATTTCCTTCCACCCAGCGTTCCCCCAAGTCTCCCGATAAAAATGATACCTCACTTGTGTGGGTAGGCCTAGCGCCCGCGACAGGAAACACCCCAAAGCGCAACGTGGACACATCCAAATTTTTGGAAGAAAACAGAGGTGTTTTTTGCAAAGTGCCTACCTGTAGATTTTGGCCTCTAGCTCAGCCGGCACCTAGGGAAACCTACCAAACCTGTGCATTTCTGAAAACTAGAGACCTAGGGGAATCCAAGGAGGAGTGACTTGCGGGGCTCGGACCAGGTTCTGTTACCAAGAATCCTTTGCAAACCTCAAAATTTGGCTAAAAAAACACATGTTCCTCGAATTTCTGTGGCAGAAAGTTCTGGAATCTGAGAGGAGCCACAAATTTCCTTCCACCCAGCGTTCCCCCAAGTCTCCCGATAAAAATGATACCTCACTTGTGTGGGTAGGCCTAGCGCCCGCGACAGGAAACGCCCCAAAGCGCAACGTGGACACATCCAAATGTTTGGAAGAAAACAGAGGTGTTTTTTGCGAAGTGCCTACCTGTAGATTTTGGCCTCTAGCTCAGCCGGCACCTAGGGAAACCTACCAAACCTGTGCATTTCTGAAAACTAGAGACCTAAGGGAATCCAAGGAGGGGTGACTTGCGGGGCTCGGACCAGGTTCTGTTACCCAGAATCCTTTGCAAACCTCAAAATTTGGCTAAAAAAACTCATGGTCCTCGCATTTCTGTGGCAGAAAGTTCTGGAATCTGAGAGGAGCCACAAATTTCCTTCCACCCAGCGTTCCCCCAAGTCTCCCGATAAAAATGATACCTCACTTGTCTGGGTAGGCCTAGCGCCCGCGACAGGAAACACCCCAAAGCGCAACGTGGACACATCCAAATTTTTGGAAGAAAACAGAGGTGTTTTTTGCAAAGTGCCTACCTGTAGATTTTGGCCTCTAGCTCAGCCGGCACCTAGGGAAACCTACCAAACCTGTGCATTTCTGAAAACTAGAGACCTAGGGGAATCCAAGGAGGAGTGACTTGCGGGGCTCGGACCAGGTTCTGTTACCAAGAATCCTTTGCAAACCTCAAAATTTGGCTAAAAAAACACATGTTCCTCGAATTTCTGTGGCAGAAAGTTCTGGAATCTGAGAGGAGCCACAAATTTCCTTCCACCCAGCGTTCCCCCAAGTCTCCCGATAAAAATGATACCTCACTTGTGTGGGTAGGCCTAGCGCCCGCGACAGGAAACGCCCCAAAGCGCAACGTGGACACATCCAAATGTTTGGAAGAAAACTGAGGTGTTTTTTGCGAAGTGCCTACCTGTAGATTTTGGCCTTTAGCTCAGCCGGCACCTAGGGAAACCTACCAAACCTGTGCGTTTCTGAAAACTAGAGACCTAGGGGAATCCAAGGAAGGGTGACTTGTGGGGCTCGGACCAGGTTCTGTTACCCAGAATCCTTTGCAAACCTCAAAATTTGGCTAAAAAAACTCATGGTCCTCACATTTCTGTGGCAGAAAGTTCTGGAATCTGAGAGGAGCCACAAATTTCCTTCCACCCAGCGTTCCCCCAAGTCTCCCGATAAAAATGATACCTCACTTGTGTGGGTAGGCCTAGCGCCCGCCACAGGAAACACCCCAAAGCGCAACGTGGACACATCCAAATTTTTGGAAGAAAACAGAGGTGTTTTTTGCGAAGTGCCTACCTGTAGATTTTGGCCTCTAGCTCAGCCGGCACCTAGGGAAACCTACCAAACCTGTGCATTTCTGAAAACTAGAGACCTAGGGGAATCCAAGGAGTGGTGACTTGCAGGGCTCGGACCAGGTTCTGTTACCCAGAATCCTTTGCAAACCTCAAAATTTGGCTAAAAAAACTCATGGTCCTCACATTTCTGTGGCAGAAAGTTCTGGAATCTGAGAGGAGCCACAAATTTCCTTCCACCCAGCGTTCCCCCAAGTCTCCCGATAAAAATGATACCTCACTTGTGTGGGTAGGCCTAGCGCCCGCGACAGGAAACACCCCAAAGCGCAACTTGGACACATCCAAATTTTTGGAAGAAAACAGAGGTGTTTTTTGCGAAGTGCCTACCTGTAGATTTTGGCCTCTAGCTCAGCCGGCACCTAGGGAAACCTACCAAACCTGTGCATTTCTGAAAACTAGAGACGTGGGGGAATCCAAGGAGGGATGACTTGCGGGGCTCGGACCAGGTTCTGTTACCAAGAATCCTTTGCAAACCTCAAAATTTGGCTAAAAAAACTCATAGTCCTCATATTTCTGTGGCAGAAAGTTCTGGAATCTGAGAGGAGCCACAAATTTCCTTCCACCCAGCGTTCCCCCAAGTCTCCCGATAAAAATGATACCTCACTTGTGTGGGTAGGCCTAGCGCCCGCCACAGGAAACACCCCAAAGCGCAACGTGGACACATCCAAATTTTTGGAAGAAAACAGAGGTGTTTTTTGCGAAGTGCCTACCTGTAGATTTTGGCCTCTAGCTCAGCCGGCACCTAGGGAAACCTACCAAACCTGTGCATTTCTGAAAACTAGAGACCTAGGGGAATCCAAGGAGGGGTGACTTGCAGGGCTCGGACCAGGTTCTGTTACCCAGAATCCTTTGCAAACCTCAAAATTTGGCTAAAAAAACTCATGGTCCTCACATTTCTGTGGCAGAAAGTTCTGGAATCTGAGAGGAGCCACAAATTTCCCTCCACCCAGCGTTCCCCCAAGTCTCCCGATAAAAATGATACCTCACTTGTGTGGGTAGGCCTAGTGCCCGCGACAGGAAACTCCCCAAAGCGCAACGTGGACACATCCAAATTTTTGGAAGAAAACAGAGGTGTTTTTTGCGAAGTGCCTACCTGTAGATTTTGGCCTCTAGCTTAGCCGGCACCTAGGGAAACCTACCAAACCTGTGCATTTCTGAAAACTAGAGACCTAAGGGAATCCAAGGAGGGGTGACTTGCGGGGCTCGGACCAGTTCTGTTACCCAGAATCCTTTGCAAACCTCAAAATTTGGCTAAAAAAACTCATGGTCCTCGTATTTCTGTGGCAGAAAGTTCTGGAATCTGAGAGGAGCCACAAATTTCATTCCACCCAGCATTCCCCCAAGTCTCCCGATAAAAATTATACCTCACTTGTGTGGGTAGGCCTAGCGCCCGCGACAGGAAACACCCCAAAGCGCAACGTGGGCACATCCAAATTTTTGGAAGAAAACAGAGGTGTTTTTTGCGAAGTGCCTACCTGTAGATTTTGGCCTCTAGCTCAGCCGGCACCTAGGGAAACCTACCAAACCTGTGTATTTCTGAAAACTAGAGACCTAGGGGAATCAAAGGAGTGGTGACTTGCGGGGCTCGGACCAGGTTCTGTTACCAAGAATCCTTTGCAAACCTCAGAATTTGGCTAAAAAAACACATATTTCTCGGATTTCTGTGGCAGAAAGTTCTGGAATCTGAGAGGAGCCACGAATTTCCTTCCACCCAGCGTTCCCCCAAGTCTCCCGATAAAAATGATACCTCACTTGTGTGGGTAGGCCTAGCGCCCGCGACAGGAAACACCCCAAAGCGCAACGTGGACACATCCAAATTTTTGGAAGAAAACAGAGGTGTTTTTTGCTAAGTGCCTCCCTGTAGATTTTGGCCTCTAGCTCAGCCGGCACCTAGGGAAACCTACCAAACCTGTGCGTTTCTGAAAACTAGAGACCTAGGGGAATCCAAGGAAGGATGACTTGCGGGGCTCGGACCAGGTTCTGTTACCCAGAATCCTTTGCAAACCTCACAATTTGGTCTAAAAAAACACATGTTCCTCGCATTTCTGTGGCAGAAAGTTCTGGAATCTGAGAGGAGCCACAAATTTCCTTCCACCCAGCGTTCCCCCAAGTCTCGCGAGAAAAATGATACCTCACTCGTGTGGGTAGGCCTAGCGCCCGCGACAGGAATCACCCCAAAGCGCAACGTGGACACATCCAAATTTTTGGAAGAAAACAGAGGTGTTTTTTGCGAAGTGCCTACCTGTAGATTTTGGCCTCTAGCTCAGCCGGCACCTAGGGAAACCTACCAAACCTGTGCATTTCTGAAAACTAGAGACCTAGGGGAATCCAAGGAGGGATGACTTGCGGGGCTCGGACCAGGTTCTGTTACCCAGAATCCTTTGCAAACCTCAAAATTTTTCTAAAAAAACTCATGGTCCTCACATTTCTGTGGCAGAAAGTTCTGGAATCTGAGAGGAGCCACAAATTTCCTTCCACCCAGCGTTCCCCTTAAGTCTCCCGATAAAAATGATATCTCACTTGTGTGGGTAGGCCTAGCGCCCATGACAAGAAACACCCCAAAGCGCAACGTGGACACATCCAAATGTTTGGAAGAAAACAGAGGTGTTTTTTGCTAAGTGCCTACCTGTAGATTTTGGCCTCTAGCTCAGCCGGCACCTAGGGAAACCTACCAAACCTGTGCGTTTCTGAAAACTAGAGACCTAGGGGAATCCAAGGAAGGGTGACTTGTGGGGCTCGGACCAGGTTCTGTTACCCAGAATCCTTTGCAAACCTCAAAATTTGGCTAAAAAAACTCATGGTCCTCACATTTCTGTGGCAGAAAGTTCTGGAATCTGAGAGGAGCCACAAATTTCCCTCCACCCAGCGTTCCCCCAAGTCTCCCGATAAAAATGATACCTCACTTGTGTGGGTAGGCCTAGCGCCCGCGACAGGAAACGCCCCAAAGCGCAACGTGGACACATCCAAATTTTTGGAAGAAAACAGAGGTGTTTTTTGCGAAGTGCCTACCTGTAGATTTTGGCCTCTAGCTCAGCCGGCACCTAGGGAAACCTACCAAACCTGTGCGTTTCTGAAAACTAGAGACCTAGGGGAATCCAAGGAAGGGTGACTTGCGGGGCTCGGACCAGGTTCTGTTACCCAGAATCCTTTGCAAACCTCAAAATTTGGCTAAAAAAACTCATGGTCCTCACATTTCTGTGGCAGAAAGTTCTGGAATCTGAGAGAAGCCACAAATTTCCCTCCACCCAGCGTTCCCCCAAGTCTCCCGATAAAAATGATACCTCACTTGTGTGGGTAGGCCTAGCGCCCGCGACAGGAAACGCCCCAAAGCGCAACGTGGACACATCCAAATTTTTGGAAGAAAACAGAGGTGTTTTTTGCGAAGTGCCTACCTGTAGATTTTGGCCTCTAGCTCAGCCGGCACCTAGGGAAACCTACCAAACCTGTGCATTTCTGAAAACTAGAGACCTAGGGGAATCCAAGGAGGGATGACTTGCGGGGCTCGGACCAGGTTCTGTTACCCAGAATCCTTTGCAAACCTCAAAATTTGGCTAAAAAAACTCATGGTCCTCACATTTCTGTGGCAGAAAGTTCTGGAATCTGAGAGGAGCCACAAATTTCCCTCCACCCAGCGTTCCCCCAAGTCTCCCGATAAAAATGATACCTCACTTGTGTGGGTAGGCCTAGCGCCCGCGACAGGAAACGCCCCAAAGCGCAACGTGGACACATCCAAATTTTTGGAAGAAAACAGAGGTGTTTTTTGCGAAGTGCCTACCTGTAGATTTTGGCCTCTAGCTCAGCCGGCACCTAGGGAAACCTACCAAACCTGTGCATTTCTGAAAACTAGAGACCTAGGGGAATCCAAGGAGGGATGACTTGCAGGGCTCGGACCAGGTTCTGTTACCCAGAATCCTTTGCAAACCTCAAAATTTGGCTAAAAAAACTCATGGTCCTCACATTTCTGTGGCAGAAAGTTCTGGAATCTGAGAGGAGCCACAAATTTCCTTCCACCCAGCGTTCCCCCAAGTCTCCCGATAAAAATGATACCTCACTTGTGTGGGTAGGCCTAGCGCCCGCGACAGGAAACGCCCCAAAGCGCAACGTGGACACATCCAAATTTTTGGAAGAAAACAGAAGTGTTTTTTGCGAAGTGCCTACCTGTAGATTTTGGCCTCTAGCTCAGCCGGCACCTAGGGAAACCTACCAAACCTGTGCATTTCTGAAAACTAGAGACCTAGGGGAATCCAAGGAGGGATGACTTGCGGGGCTCGGACCAGGTTCTGTTACCCAGAATCCTTTGCAAACCTCAAAATTTGGCTAAAAAAACTCATGGTCCTCACATTTCTGTGGCAGAAAGTTCTGGAATCTGAGAGGAGCCACAAATTTCCTTCCACCCAGTGTTCCCCCAAGTCTCCCGATAAAAATGATACCTCACTTGTGTGGGTAGGCCTAGCGCCCGCCACAGGAAACACCCCAAAGCGCAACGTGGACACATCCAAATTTTTGGAAGAAAACAGAGGTGTTTTTTGCGAAGTGCCTACCTGTAGATTTTGGCCTCTAGCTCAGCTGGCACCTAGGGAAACCTACCAAACCTGTGCATTTCTGAAAACTAGAGACCTAGGGGAATCCAAGGAGGGGTGACTTGCAGGGCTCGGACCAGGTTCTGTTACCCAGAATCCTTTGCAAACCTCAAAATTTGGCTAAAAAAACTCATGGTCCTCACATTTCTGTGGCAGAAAGTTCTGCAATCTGAGAGGAGCCACAAATTTCCTTCCACCCAGCGTTCCCCCAAGTCTCCCGATAAAAATGATACCTCACTTGTGTGGGTAGGCTTAGCGCCCGCGACAGGAAACGCCCCAAAGCGCAACGTGGACACATCCAAATTTTTGGAAGAAAACAGAGGTGTTTTTTGCGAAGTGCCTACCTGTAGATTTTGGCCTCTAGCTCAGCCGGCACCTAGGGAAACCTACCAAACCTGTGCATTTCTGAAAACTAGAGACCTAAGGGAATCCAAGGAGGGGTGACTTGCGGGGCTCGGACCAGGTTCTGTTACCCAGAATCCTTTGCAAACCTCAAAATTTGGCTAAAAAAACTCATGGTCCTCGCATTTCTGTGGCAGAAAGTTCTGGAATCTGAGAGGAGCCACAAATTTCCTTCCACCCAGCGTTCCCCCAAGTCTCCCGATAAAAATGATACCTCACTTGTCTGGGTAGGCCTAGCGCCCGCGACAGGAAACACCCCAAAGCGCAACGTGGACACATCCAAATTTTTGGAAGAAAACAGAGGTGTTTTTTGCAAAGTGCCTACCTGTAGATTTTGGCCTCTAGCTCAGCCGGCACCTAGGGAAACCTACCAAACCTGTGCATTTCTGAAAACTAGAGACCTAGGGGAATCCAAGGAGGAGTGACTTGCGGGGCTCGGACCAGGTTCTGTTACCAAGAATCCTTTGCAAACCTCAAAATTTGGCTAAAAAAACACATGTTCCTCGAATTTCTGTGGCAGAAAGTTCTGGAATCTGAGAGGAGCCACAAATTTCCTTCCACCCAGCGTTCCCCCAAGTCTCCCGATAAAAATGATACCTCACTTGTGTGGGTAGGCCTAGCGCCCGCGACAGGAAACGCCCCAAAGCGCAACGTGGACACATCCAAATGTTTGGAAGAAAACAGAGGTGTTTTTTGCGAAGTGCCTACCTGTAGATTTTGGCCTCTAGCTCAGCCGGCACCTAGGGAAACCTACCAAACCTGTGCATTTCTGAAAACTAGAGACCTAAGGGAATCCAAGGAGGGGTGACTTGCGGGGCTCGGACCAGGTTCTGTTACCCAGAATCCTTTGCAAACCTCAAAATTTGGCTAAAAAAACTCATGGTCCTCGCATTTCTGTGGCAGAAAGTTCTGGAATCTGAGAGGAGCCACAAATTTCCTTCCACCCAGCGTTCCCCCAAGTCTCCCGATAAAAATGATACCTCACTTGTCTGGGTAGGCCTAGCGCCTGCGACAGGAAACACCCCAAAGCGCAACGTGGACACATCCAAATTTTTGGAAGAAAACAGAGGTGTTTTTTGCAAAGTGCCTACCTGTAGATTTTGGCCTCTAGCTCAGCCGGCACCTAGGGAAACCTACCAAACCTGTGCATTTCTGAAAACTAGAGACCTAGGGGAATCCAAGGAGGAGTGACTTGCGGGGCTCGGACCAGGTTCTGTTACAAAGAATCCTTTGCAAACCTCAAAATTTGGCTAAAAAAACACATGTTCCTCGAATTTCTGTGGCAGAAAGTTCTGGAATCTGAGAGGAGCCACAAATTTCCTTCCACCCAGCGTTCCCCCAAGTCTCCCGATAAAAATGATACCTCACTTGTGTGGGTAGGCCTAGCGCCCGCGACAGGAAACGCCCCAAAGCGCAACGTGGACACATCCAAATGTTTGGAAGAAAACTGAGGTGTTTTTTGCGAAGAGCCTACCTGTAGATTTTGGCCTCTAGCTCAGCCGGCACCTAGGGAAACCTACCAAACCTGTGCGTTTCTGAAAACTAGAGACCTAGGGGAATCCAAGGAAGGGTGACTTGTGGGGCTCGGACCAGGTTCTGTTACCCAGAATCCTTTGCAAACCTCAAAATTTGGCTAAAAAAACTCATGGTCCTCACATTTCTGTGGCAGAAAGTTCTGGAATCTGAGAGGAGCCACAAATTTCCTTCCACCCAGCGTTCCCCCAAGTCTCCCGATAAAAATGATACCTCACTTGTGTGGGTAGGCCTAGCGCCCGCCACAGGAAACACCCCAAAGCGCAACGTGGACACATCCAAATTTTTGGAAGAAAACAGAGGTGTTTTTTGCGAAGTGCCTACCTGTAGATTTTGGCCTCTAGCTCAGCCGGCACCTAGGGAAACCTACCAAACCTGTGCATTTCTGAAAACTAGAGACCTAGGGGAATCCAAGGAGGGGTGACTTGCAGGGCTCGGACCAGGTTCTGTTACCCAGAATCCTTTGCAAACCTCAAAATTTGGCTAAAAAAACTCATGGTCCTCACATTTCTGTGGCAGAAAGTTCTGGAATCTGAGAGGAGCCACAAATTTCCTTCCACCCAGCGTTCCCCCAAGTCTCCCGATAAAAATGATACCTCACTTGTGTGGGTAGGCCTAGCGCCCGCGACAGGAAACACCCCAAAGCGCAACTTGGACACATCCAAATTTTTGGAAGAAAACAGAGGTGTTTTTTGCGAAGTGCCTACCTGTAGATTTTGGCCTCTAGCTCAGCCGGCACCTAGGGAAACCTACCAAACCTGTGCATTTCTGAAAACTAGAGACCTGGGGGAATCCAAGGAGGGATGACTTGCGGGGCTCGGACCAGGTTCTGTTACCAAGAATCCTTTGCAAACCTCAAAATTTGGCTAAAAAAACTCATAGTCCTCATATTTCTGTGGCAGAAAGTTCTGGAATCTGAGAGGAGCCACAAATGTCCTTCCACCCAGCGTTCCCCCAAGTCTCCCGATAAAAATGATACCTCACTTGTGTGGGTAGGCCTAGCGCCCGCCACAGGAAACACCCCAAAGCGCAACGTGGACACATCCAAATTTTTTGAAGAAAACAGAGGTGTTTTTTGCGAAGTGCCTACCTGTAGATTTTGGCCTCTAGCTCAGCCGGCACCTAGGGAAACCTACCAGACCTGTGCATTTCTGAAAACTAGAGACCTAGGGGAATCCAAGGAGGGGTGACTTGCAGGGCTCGGACCAGGTTCTGTTACCCAGAATCCTTTGCAAACCTCAAAATTTGGCTAAAAAAACTCATGGTCCTCACATTTCTGTGGCAGAAAGTTCTGGAATCTGAGAGGAGCCACAAATTTCCTTCCACCCAGCGTTCCCCCAAGTCTCCCGATAAAAATGATACCTCACTTGTGTGGGTAGGCCTAGCGCCCGCGACAGGAAACACCCCAAAGCGCAACGTGGACACATCCAAATTTTTGGAAGAAAACAGAGGTGTTTTTTGCAAAGTGCCTACCTGTAGATTTTGGCCTCTAGCTCAGCCGGCACCTAGGGAAACCTACCAAACCTGTGCATTTCTGAAAACTAGAGACCTAAGGGAATCCAAGGAGGGGTGACTTGCGGGGCTCGGACCAGGTTCTGTTACCCAGAATCCTTTGCAAACCTCAAAATTTGGCTAAAAAAACTCATGGTCCTCGCATTTCTGTGGCAGAAAGTTCTGGAATCTGAGAGGAGCCACAAATTTCCTTCCACCCAGCGTTCCCCCAAGTCTCCCGATAAAAATGATACCTCACTTGTCTGGGTAGGCCTAGCGCCTGCGACAGGAAACACCCCAAAGCGCAACGTGGACACATCCAAATTTTTGGAAGAAAACAGAGGTGTTTTTTGCAAAGTGCCTACCTGTAGATTTTGGCCTCTAGCTCAGCCGGCACCTAGGGAAACCTACCAAACCTGTGCATTTCTGAAAACTAGAGACCTAGGGGAATCCAAGGAGGAGTGACTTGCGGGGCTCGGACCAGGTTCTGTTACAAAGAATCCTTTGCAAACCTCAAAATTTGGCTAAAAAAACACATGTTCCTCGAATTTCTGTGGCAGAAAGTTCTGGAATCTGAGAGGAGCCACAAATTTCCTTCCACCCAGCGTTCCCCCAAGTCTCCCGATAAAAATGATACCTCACTTGTGTGGGTAGGCCTAGCGCCCGCGACAGGAAACGCCCCAAAGCGCAACGTGGACACATCCAAATGTTTGGAAGAAAACTGAGGTGTTTTTTGCGAAGAGCCTACCTGTAGATTTTGGCCTCTAGCTCAGCCGGCACCTAGGGAAACCTACCAAACCTGTGCGTTTCTGAAAACTAGAGACCTAGGGGAATCCAAGGAAGGGTGACTTGTGGGGCTCGGACCAGGTTCTGTTACCCAGAATCCTTTGCAAACCTCAAAATTTGGCTAAAAAAACTCATGGTCCTCACATTTCTGTGGCAGAAAGTTCTGGAATCTGAGAGGAGCCACAAATTTCCTTCCACCCAGCGTTCCCCCAAGTCTCCCGATAAAAATGATACCTCACTTGTGTGGGTAGGCCTAGCGCCCGCCACAGGAAACACCCCAAAGCGCAACGTGGACACATCCAAATTTTTGGAAGAAAACAGAGGTGTTTTTTGCGAAGTGCCTACCTGTAGATTTTGGCCTCTAGCTCAGCCGGCACCTAGGGAAACCTACCAAACCTGTGCATTTCTGAAAACTAGAGACCTAGGGGAATCCAAGGAGGGGTGACTTGCAGGGCTCGGACCAGGTTCTGTTACCCAGAATCCTTTGCAAACCTCAAAATTTGGCTAAAAAAACTCATGGTCCTCACATTTCTGTGGCAGAAAGTTCTGGAATCTGAGAGGAGCCACAAATTTCCTTCCACCCAGCGTTCCCCCAAGTCTCCCGATAAAAATGATACCTCACTTGTGTGGGTAGGCCTAGCGCCCGCGACAGGAAACACCCCAAAGCGCAACTTGGACACATCCAAATTTTTGGAAGAAAACAGAGGTGTTTTTTGCGAAGTGCCTACCTGTAGATTTTGGCCTCTAGCTCAGCCGGCACCTAGGGAAACCTACCAAACCTGTGCATTTCTGAAAACTAGAGACCTGGGGGAATCCAAGGAGGGATGACTTGCGGGGCTCGGACCAGGTTCTGTTACCAAGAATCCTTTGCAAACCTCAAAATTTGGCTAAAAAAACTCATAGTCCTCATATTTCTGTGGCAGAAAGTTCTGGAATCTGAGAGGAGCCACAAATGTCCTTCCACCCAGCGTTCCCCCAAGTCTCCCGATAAAAATGATACCTCACTTGTGTGGGTAGGCCTAGCGCCCGCCACAGGAAACACCCCAAAGCGCAACGTGGACACATCCAAATTTTTTGAAGAAAACAGAGGTGTTTTTTGCGAAGTGCCTACCTGTAGATTTTGGCCTCTAGCTCAGCCGGCACCTAGGGAAACCTACCAGACCTGTGCATTTCTGAAAACTAGAGACCTAGGGGAATCCAAGGAGGGGTGACTTGCAGGGCTCGGACCAGGTTCTGTTACCCAGAATCCTTTGCAAACCTCAAAATTTGGCTAAAAAAACTCATGGTCCTCACATTTCTGTGGCAGAAAGTTCTGGAATCTGAGAGGAGCCACAAATTTCCTTCCACCCAGCGTTCCCCCAAGTCTCCCGATAAAAATGATACCTCACTTGTGTGGGTAGGCCTAGCGCCCGCGACAGGAAACACCCCAAAGCGCAACGTGGACACATCCAAATTTTTGGAAGAAAACAGAGGTGTTTTTTGCAAAGTGCCTACCTGTAGATTTTGGCCTCTAGCTCAGCCGGCACCTAGGGAAACCTACCAAACCTGTGCATTTCTGAAAACTAGAGACCTAGGGGAATCCAAGGAGGAGTGACTTGCGGGGCTCGGACCAGGTTCTGTTACCAAGAATCCTTTGCAAACCTCAAAATTTGGCTAAAAAAACACATGTTCCTCGAATTTCTGTGGCAGAAAGTTCTGGAATCTGAGAGGAGCCACAAATTTCCTTCCACCCAGCGTTCCCCCAAGTCTCCCGATAAAAATGATACCTCACTTGTGTGGGTAGGCCTAGCGCCCGCGACAGGAAACGCCCCAAAGCGCAACGTGGACACATCCAAATGTTTGGAAGAAAACAGAGGTGTTTTTTGCGAAGTGCCTACCTGTAGATTTTGGCCTCTAGCTCAGCCGGCACCTAGGGAAACCTACCAAACCTGTGCATTTCTGAAAACTAGAGACCTAAGGGAATCCAAGGAGGGGTGACTTGCGGGGCTCGGACCAGGTTCTGTTACCCAGAATCCTTTGCAAACCTCAAAATTTGGCTAAAAAAACTCATGGTCCTCGCATTTCTGTGGCAGAAAGTTCTGGAATCTGAGAGGAGCCACAAATTTCCTTCCACCCAGCGTTCCCCCAAGTCTCCCGATAAAAATGATACCTCACTTGTCTGGGTAGGCCTAGCGCCCGCGACAGGAAACACCCCAAAGCGCAACGTGGACACATCCAAATTTTTGGAAGAAAACAGAGGTGTTTTTTGCAAAGTGCCTACCTGTAGATTTTGGCCTCTAGCTCAGCCGGCACCTAGGGAAACCTACCAAACCTGTGCATTTCTGAAAACTAGAGACCTAGGGGAATCCAAGGAGGAGTGACTTGCGGGGCTCGGACCAGGTTCTGTTACCAAGAATCCTTTGCAAACCTCAAAATTTGGCTAAAAAAACACATGTTCCTCGAATTTCTGTGGCAGAAAGTTCTGGAATCTGAGAGGAGCCACAAATTTCCTTCCACCCAGCGTTCCCCCAAGTCTCCCGATAAAAATGATACCTCACTTGTGTGGGTAGGCCTAGCGCCCGCGACAGGAAACGCCCCAAAGCGCAACGTGGACACATCCAAATGTTTGGAAGAAAACTGAGGTGTTTTTTGCGAAGTGCCTACCTGTAGATTTTGGCCTCTAGCTCAGCCGGCACCTAGGGAAACCTACCAAACCTGTGCGTTTCTGAAAACTAGAGACCTAGGGGAATCCAAGGAAGGGTGACTTGTGGGGCTCGGACCAGGTTCTGTTACCCAGAATCCTTTGCAAACCTCAAAATTTGGCTAAAAAAACTCATGGTCCTCACATTTCTGTGGCAGAAAGTTCTGGAATCTGAGAGGAGCCACAAATTTCCTTCCACCCAGCGTTCCCCCAAGTCTCCCGATAAAAATGATACCTCACTTGTGTGGGTAGGCCTAGCGCCCGCCACAGGAAACACCCCAAAGCGCAACGTGGACACATCCAAATTTTTGGAAGAAAACAGAGGTGTTTTTTGCGAAGTGCCTACCTGTAGATTTTGGCCTCTAGCTCAGCCGGCACCTAGGGAAACCTACCAAACCTGTGCATTTCTGAAAACTAGAGACCTAGGGGAATCCAAGGAGTGGTGACTTGCAGGGCTCGGACCAGGTTCTGTTACCCAGAATCCTTTGCAAACCTCAAAATTTGGCTAAAAAAACTCATGGTCCTCACATTTCTGTGGCAGAAAGTTCTGGAATCTGAGAGGAGCCACAAATTTCCTTCCACCCAGCGTTCCCCCAAGTCTCCCGATAAAAATGATACCTCACTTGTGTGGGTAGGCCTAGCGCCCGCGACAGGAAACACCCCAAAGCGCAACTTGGACACATCCAAATTTTTGGAAGAAAACAGAGGTGTTTTTTGCGAAGTGCCTACCTGTAGATTTTGGCCTCTAGCTCAGCCGGCACCTAGGGAAACCTACCAAACCTGTGCATTTCTGAAAACTAGAGACGTGGGGGAATCCAAGGAGGGATGACTTGCGGGGCTCGGACCAGGTTCTGTTACCAAGAATCCTTTGCAAACCTCAAAATTTGGCTAAAAAAACTCATAGTCCTCATATTTCTGTGGCAGAAAGTTCTGGAATCTGAGAGGAGCCACAAATTTCCTTCCACCCAGCGTTCCCCCAAGTCTCCCGATAAAAATGATACCTCACTTGTGTGGGTAGGCCTAGCGCCCGCCACAGGAAACACCCCAAAGCGCAACGTGGACACATCCAAATTTTTGGAAGAAAACAGAGGTGTTTTTTGCGAAGTGCCTACCTGTAGATTTTGGCCTCTAGCTCAGCCGGCACCTAGGGAAACCTACCAAACCTGTGCATTTCTGAAAACTAGAGACCTAGGGGAATCCAAGGAGGGGTGACTTGCAGGGCTCGGACCAGGTTCTGTTACCCAGAATCCTTTGCAAACCTCAAAATTTGGCTAAAAAAACTCATGGTCCTCACATTTCTGTGGCAGAAAGTTCTGGAATCTGAGAGGAGCCACAAATTTCCCTCCACCCAGCGTTCCCCCAAGTCTCCCGATAAAAATGATACCTCACTTGTGTGGGTAGGCCTAGTGCCCGCGACAGGAAACTCCCCAAAGCGCAACGTGGACACATCCAAATTTTTGGAAGAAAACAGAGGTGTTTTTTGCGAAGTGCCTACCTGTAGATTTTGGCCTCTAGCTTAGCCGGCACCTAGGGAAACCTACCAAACCTGTGCATTTCTGAAAACTAGAGACCTAAGGGAATCCAAGGAGGGGTGACTTGCGGGGCTCGGACCAGTTCTGTTACCCAGAATCCTTTGCAAACCTCAAAATTTGGCTAAAAAAACTCATGGTCCTCGTATTTCTGTGGCAGAAAGTTCTGGAATCTGAGAGGAGCCACAAATTTCATTCCACCCAGCATTCCCCCAAGTCTCCCGATAAAAATTATACCTCACTTGTGTGGGTAGGCCTAGCGCCCGCGACAGGAAACACCCCAAAGCGCAACGTGGGCACATCCAAATTTTTGGAAGAAAACAGAGGTGTTTTTTGCGAAGTGCCTACCTGTAGATTTTGGCCTCTAGCTCAGCCGGCACCTAGGGAAACCTACCAAACCTGTGTATTTCTGAAAACTAGAGACCTAGGGGAATCAAAGGAGGGGTGACTTGCGGGGCTCGGACCAGGTTCTGTTACCAAGAATCCTTTGCAAACCTCAGAATTTGGCTAAAAAAACACATATTTCTCGGATTTCTGTGGCAGAAAGTTCTGGAATCTGAGAGGAGCCACGAATTTCCTTCCACCCAGCGTTCCCCCAAGTCTCCCGATAAAAATGATACCTCACTTGTGTGGGTAGGCCTAGCGCCCGCGACAGGAAACACCCCAAAGCGCAACGTGGACACATCCAAATTTTTGGAAGAAAACAGAGGTGTTTTTTGCTAAGTGCCTCCCTGTAGATTTTGGCCTCTAGCTCAGCCGGCACCTAGGGAAACCTACCAAACCTGTGCGTTTCTGAAAACTAGAGACCTAGGGGAATCCAAGGAAGGATGACTTGCGGGGCTCGGACCAGGTTCTGTTACCCAGAATCCTTTGCAAACCTCACAATTTGGTCTAAAAAAACACATGTTCCTCGCATTTCTGTGGCAGAAAGTTCTGGAATCTGAGAGGAGCCACAAATTTCCTTCCACCCAGCGTTCCCCCAAGTCTCGCGAGAAAAATGATACCTCACTCGTGTGGGTAGGCCTAGCGCCCGCGACAGGAATCACCCCAAAGCGCAACGTGGACACATCCAAATTTTTGGAAGAAAACAGAGGTGTTTTTTGCGAAGTGCCTACCTGTAGATTTTGGCCTCTAGCTCAGCCGGCACCTAGGGAAACCTACCAAACCTGTGCATTTCTGAAAACTAGAGACCTAGGGGAATCCAAGGAGGGATGACTTGCGGGGCTCGGACCAGGTTCTGTTACCCAGAATCCTTTGCAAACCTCAAAATTTTTCTAAAAAAACTCATGGTCCTCACATTTCTGTGGCAGAAAGTTCTGGAATCTGAGAGGAGCCACAAATTTCCTTCCACCCAGCGTTCCCCTTAAGTCTCCCGATAAAAATGATATCTCACTTGTGTGGGTAGGCCTAGCGCCCATGACAAGAAACACCCCAAAGCGCAACGTGGACACATCCAAATGTTTGGAAGAAAACAGAGGTGTTTTTTGCTAAGTGCCTACCTGTAGATTTTGGCCTCTAGCTCAGCCGGCACCTAGGGAAACCTACCAAACCTGTGCGTTTCTGAAAACTAGAGACCTAGGGGAATCCAAGGAAGGGTGACTTGTGGGGCTCGGACCAGGTTCTGTTACCCAGAATCCTTTGCAAACCTCAAAATTTGGCTAAAAAAACTCATGGTCCTCACATTTCTGTGGCAGAAAGTTCTGGAATCTGAGAGGAGCCACAAATTTCCCTCCACCCAGCGTTCCCCCAAGTCTCCCGATAAAAATGATACCTCACTTGTGTGGGTAGGCCTAGCGCCCGCGACAGGAAACGCCCCAAAGCGCAACGTGGACACATCCAAATTTTTGGAAGAAAACAGAGGTGTTTTTTGCGAAGTGCCTACCTGTAGATTTTGGCCTCTAGCTCAGCCGGCACCTAGGGAAACCTACCAAACCTGTGCATTTCTGAAAACTAGAGACCTAAGGGAATCCAAGGAGGGGTGACTTGCCGGGCTCGGACCAGTTCTGTTACCCAGAATCCTTTGCAAACCTCAAAATTTGGCTAAAAAAACTCATGGTCCTCGCATTTCTGTGGCAGAAAGTTCTGGAATCTGAAAGGAGCCACAAATTTCCTTCCACCCAGCGTTCCCCCAAGTCTCCCGATAAAAATGATACCTCACTTGTGTGGGTAGGCCTAGCGCCCGCGACAGGAAACACCCCAAAGCGCAACGTGGACACATCCAAATTTTTGGAAGAAAACAGAGGTGTTTTTTGCGAAGTGCCTACCTGTAGATTTTGGCCTCTAGCTCAGCCGGCACCTAGGGAAACCTACCAAACCTGTGCATTTCTGAAAACTAGAGACCTGGGGGAATCCAAGGAGGGATGACTTGCGGGGCTCGGACCAGGTTCTGTTACCAAGAATCCTTTGCAAACCTCAAAATTTGGCTAAAAAAACTCATAGTCCTCATATTTCTGTGGCAGAAAGTTCTGGAATCTGAGAGGAGCCACAAATGTCCTTCCACCCAGCGTTCCCCCAAGTCTCCCGATAAAAATGATACCTCACTTGTGTGGGTAGGCCTAGCGCCCGCCACAGGAAACACCCCAAAGCGCAACGTGGACACATCCAAATTTTTTGAAGAAAACAGAGGTGTTTTTTGCGAAGTGCCTACCTGTAGATTTTGGCCTCTAGCTCAGCCGGCACCTAGGGAAACCTACCAAACCTGTGCATTTCTGAAAACTAGAGACCTAGGGGAATCCAAGGAGGGGTGACTTGCAGGGCTCGGACCAGGTTCTGTTACCCAGAATCCTTTGCAAACCTCAAAATTTGGCTAAAAAAACTCATGGTCCTCACATTTCTGTGGCAGAAAGTTCTGGAATCTGAGAGGAGCCACAAATTTCCTTCCACCCAGCGTTCCCCCAAGTCTCCCGATAAAAATGATACCTCACTTGTGTGGGTAGGCCTAGCGCCCGCGACAGGAAACACCCCAAAGCGCAACGTGGACACATCCAAATTTTTGGAAGAAAACAGAGGTGTTTTTTGCAAAGTGCCTACCTGTAGATTTTGGCCTCTAGCTCAGCCGGCACCTAGGGAAACCTACCAAACCTGTGCATTTCTGAAAACTAGAGACCTAGGGGAATCCAAGGAGGAGTGACTTGCGGGGCTCGGACCAGGTTCTGTTACCAAGAATCCTTTGCAAACCTCAAAATTTGGCTAAAAAAACACATGTTCCTCGAATTTCTGTGGCAGAAAGTTCTGGAATCTGAGAGGAGCCACAAATTTCCTTCCACCCAGCGTTCCCCCAAGTCTCCCGATAAAAATGATACCTCACTTGTGTGGGTAGGCCTAGCGCCCGCGACAGGAAACGCCCCAAAGCGCAACGTGGACACATCCAAATGTTTGGAAGAAAACAGAGGTGTTTTTTGCGAAGTGCCTACCTGTAGATTTTGGCCTCTAGCTCAGCCGGCACCTAGGGAAACCTACCAAACCTGTGCATTTCTGAAAACTAGAGACCTAAGGGAATCCAAGGAGGGGTGACTTGCGGGGCTCGGACCAGGTTCTGTTACCCAGAATCCTTTGCAAACCTCAAAATTTGGCTAAAAAAACTCATGGTCCTCGCATTTCTGTGGCAGAAAGTTCTGGAATCTGAGAGGAGCCACAAATTTCCTTCCACCCAGCGTTCCCCCAAGTCTCCCGATAAAAATGATACCTCACTTGTCTGGGTAGGCCTAGCGCCCGCGACAGGAAACACCCCAAAGCGCAACGTGGACACATCCAAATTTTTGGAAGAAAACAGAGGTGTTTTTTGCAAAGTGCCTACCTGTAGATTTTGGCCTCTAGCTCAGCCGGCACCTAGGGAAACCTACCAAACCTGTGCATTTCTGAAAACTAGAGACCTAGGGGAATCCAAGGAGGAGTGACTTGCGGGGCTCGGACCAGGTTCTGTTACCAAGAATCCTTTGCAAACCTCAAAATTTGGCTAAAAAAACACATGTTCCTCGAATTTCTGTGGCAGAAAGTTCTGGAATCTGAGAGGAGCCACAAATTTCCTTCCACCCAGCGTTCCCCCAAGTCTCCCGATAAAAATGATACCTCACTTGTGTGGGTAGGCCTAGCGCCCGCGACAGGAAACGCCCCAAAGCGCAACGTGGACACATCCAAATGTTTGGAAGAAAACTGAGGTGTTTTTTGCGAAGTGCCTACCTGTAGATTTTGGCCTCTAGCTCAGCCGGCACCTAGGGAAACCTACCAAACCTGTGCGTTTCTGAAAACTAGAGACCTAGGGGAATCCAAGGAAGGGTGACTTGTGGGGCTCGGACCAGGTTCTGTTACCCAGAATCCTTTGCAAACCTCAAAATTTGGCTAAAAAAACTCATGGTCCTCACATTTCTGTGGCAGAAAGTTCTGGAATCTGAGAGGAGCCACAAATTTCCTTCCACCCAGCGTTCCCCCAAGTCTCCCGATAAAAATGATACCTCACTTGTGTGGGTAGGCCTAGCGCCCGCCACAGGAAACACCCCAAAGCGCAACGTGGACACATCCAAATTTTTGGAAGAAAACAGAGGTGTTTTTTGCGAAGTGCCTACCTGTAGATTTTGGCCTCTAGCTCAGCCGGCACCTAGGGAAACCTACCAAACCTGTGCATTTCTGAAAACTAGAGACCTAGGGGAATCCAAGGAGTGGTGACTTGCAGGGCTCGGACCAGGTTCTGTTACCCAGAATCCTTTGCAAACCTCAAAATTTGGCTAAAAAAACTCATGGTCCTCACATTTCTGTGGCAGAAAGTTCTGGAATCTGAGAGGAGCCACAAATTTCCTTCCACCCAGCGTTCCCCCAAGTCTCCCGATAAAAATGATACCTCACTTGTGTGGGTAGGCCTAGCGCCCGCGACAGGAAACACCCCAAAGCGCAACTTGGACACATCCAAATTTTTGGAAGAAAACAGAGGTGTTTTTTGCGAAGTGCCTACCTGTAGATTTTGGCCTCTAGCTCAGCCGGCACCTAGGGAAACCTACCAAACCTGTGCATTTCTGAAAACTAGAGACGTGGGGGAATCCAAGGAGGGATGACTTGCGGGGCTCGGACCAGGTTCTGTTACCAAGAATCCTTTGCAAACCTCAAAATTTGGCTAAAAAAACTCATAGTCCTCATATTTCTGTGGCAGAAAGTTCTGGAATCTGAGAGGAGCCACAAATTTCCTTCCACCCAGCGTTCCCCCAAGTCTCCCGATAAAAATGATACCTCACTTGTGTGGGTAGGCCTAGCGCCCGCCACAGGAAACACCCCAAAGCGCAACGTGGACACATCCAAATTTTTGGAAGAAAACAGAGGTGTTTTTTGCGAAGTGCCTACCTGTAGATTTTGGCCTCTAGCTCAGCCGGCACCTAGGGAAACCTACCAAACCTGTGCATTTCTGAAAACTAGAGACCTAGGGGAATCCAAGGAGGGGTGACTTGCAGGGCTCGGACCAGGTTCTGTTACCCAGAATCCTTTGCAAACCTCAAAATTTGGCTAAAAAAACTCATGGTCCTCACATTTCTGTGGCAGAAAGTTCTGGAATCTGAGAGGAGCCACAAATTTCCCTCCACCCAGCGTTCCCCCAAGTCTCCCGATAAAAATGATACCTCACTTGTGTGGGTAGGCCTAGTGCCCGCGACAGGAAACTCCCCAAAGCGCAACGTGGACACATCCAAATTTTTGGAAGAAAACACAGGTGTTTTTTGCGAAGTGCCTACCTGTAGATTTTGGCCTCTAGCTTAGCCGGCACCTAGGGAAACCTACCAAACCTGTGCATTTCTGAAAACTAGAGACCTAAGGGAATCCAAGGAGGGGTGACTTGCGGGGCTCGGACCAGTTCTGTTACCCAGAATCCTTTGCAAACCTCAAAATTTGGCTAAAAAAACTCATGGTCCTCGTATTTCTGTGGCAGAAAGTTCTGGAATCTGAGAGGAGCCACAAATTTCATTCCACCCAGCATTCCCCCAAGTCTCCCGATAAAAATTATACCTCACTTGTGTGGGTAGGCCTAGCGCCCGCGACAGGAAACACCCCAAAGCGCAACGTGGGCACATCCAAATTTTTGGAAGAAAACAGAGGTGTTTTTTGCGAAGTACCTACCTGTAGATTTTGGCCTCTAGCTCAGCCGGCACCTAGGGAAACCTACCAAACATGTGTATTTCTGAAAACTAGAGACCTAGGGGAATCAAAGGAGGGGTGACTTGCGGGGCTCGGACCAGGTTCTGTTACCAAGAATCCTTTGCAAACCTCAGAATTTGGCTAAAAAAACACATATTTCTCGGATTTCTGTGGCAGAAAGTTCTGGAATCTGAGAGGAGCCACGAATTTCCTTCCACCCAGCGTTCCCCCAAGTCTCCCGATAAAAATGATACCTCACTTGTGTGGGTAGGCCTAGCGCCCGCGACAGGAAACGCCCCAAAGCGCAACGTGGACACATCCAAATGTTTGGAAGAAAACAGAGGTGTTTTTTGCGAAGTGCCTACCTGTAGATTTTGGCCTCTAGCTCAGCCGGCACCTAGGGAAACCTACCAAACCTGTGCATTTCTGAAAACTAGAGACCTAAGGGAATCCAAGGAGGGGTGACTTGCGGGGCTCGGACCAGGTTCTGTTACCCAGAATCCTTTGCAAACCTCAAAATTTGGCTAAAAAAACTCATGGTCCTCGCATTTCTGTGGCAGAAAGTTCTGGAATCTGAGAGGAGCCACAAATTTCCTTCCACCCAGCGTTCCCCCAAGTCTCCCGATAAAAATGATACCTCACTTGTCTGGGTAGGCCTAGCGCCCGCGACAGGAAACACCCCAAAGCGCAACGTGGACACATCCAAATTTTTGGAAGAAAACAGAGGTGTTTTTTGCAAAGTGCCTACCTGTAGATTTTGGCCTCTAGCTCAGCCGGCACCTAGGGAAACCTACCAAACCTGTGCATTTCTGAAAACTAGAGACCTAGGGGAATCCAAGGAGGAGTGACTTGCGGGGCTCGGACCAGGTTCTGTTACCAAGAATCCTTTGCAAACCTCAAAATTTGGCTAAAAAAACACATGTTCCTCGAATTTCTGTGGCAGAAAGTTCTGGAATCTGAGAGGAGCCACAAATTTCCTTCCACCCAGCGTTCCCCCAAGTCTCCCGATAAAAATGATACCTCACTTGTGTGGGTAGGCCTAGCGCCCGCGACAGGAAACGCCCCAAAGCGCAACGTGGACACATCCAAATTTTTGGAAGAAAACAGAGGTGTTTTTTGCGAAGTGCCTACCTGTAGATTTTGGCCTCTAGCTCAGCCGGCACCTAGGGAAACCTACCAAACCTGTGCATTTCTGAAAACTAGAGACCTAGGGGAATCAAAGGAGGGGTGACTTGCGGGGCTCGGACCAGGTTCTGTTACCCAGAATCCTTTGCAAACCTCAAAATTTGCCTAAAAAAACTCATGGTCCTCACATTTCTGTGGCAGAAAGTTCTGGAATCTGAGAGGAGCCACAAATTTCCTTCCACCCAGCGTTCCCCCAAGTCTCCCGATAAAAATGATACCTCACTTGTGTGGGTAGGCCTAGCGCCTGCGACAGAAAACACCCCAAAGCGCAACGTGGACACATCCACATTTTTGGAAGAAAACAGAGGTGTTTTTTGCGAAGTGCCTACCTGTAGATTTTGGCCTCTAGCTCAGCCGGCACCTAGGGAAACCTACCAAACCTGTGCATTTCTGAAAACTAGAGACCTAGGGGAATCCAAGGAGGGGTGACTTGCAGGGCTCGGACCAGGTTCTGTTACCCAGAATCCTTTGCAAACCTCAAAATTTGGCTAAAAAAACTCATGGTCCTGACATTTCTGTGGCAGAAAGTTCTGGAATCTGAGAGGAGCCACAAATTTCCCTCCACCCAGCGTTCCCCCAAGTCTCCCGATAAAAATGATACCTCACTTGTGTGGGTAGGCCTAGCGCCCGCGACAGGAAACGCCCCAAAGCGCAACGTGGACACATCCAAATTTTTGGAAGAAAACAGAGGTGTTTTTTGCGAAGTGCCTACCTGTAGATTTTGGCCTCTAGCTCAGCCGGCACCTAGGGAAACCTACCAAACCTGTGCATGTCTGAAAACTAGAGACCTAAGGGAATCCAAGGAGGGGTGACTTGCGGGGCTCGGACCAGGTTCTGTTACCCAGAATCCTTTGCAAACCTCAAAATTTGGCTAAAAAAACTCATGGTCCTCGCATTTCTGTGGCAGAAAGTTCTGGAATCTGAGAGGAGCCACAAATTTCCTTCCACCCAGCGTTCCCCCAAGTCTCCCGATAAAAATGATACCTCACTTGTGTGGGTAGGCCTAGCGCCCGCGACAGGAAACACCCCAAAGCGCAACGTGGACACATCCAAATTTTTGGAAGAAAACAGAGGTGTTTTTTGCGAAGTGCCTACCTGTAGATTTTGGCCTCTAGCTCAGCCGGCACCTAGGGAAACCTACCAAACCTGTGCATTTCTGAAAACTAGAGACCTAGGGGAATCAAAGGAGGGGTGACTTGCGGGGCTCGGACCAGGTTCTGTTACCCAGAATCCTTTGCAAACCTCAAAATTTGCCTAAAAAAACTCATGGTCCTCACATTTCTGTGGCAGAAAGTTCTGGAATCTGAGAGGAGCCACAAATTTCCTTCCACCCAGCGTTCCCCCAAGTCTCCTGATAAAAATGATACCTCACTTGTGTGGGTAGGCCTAGCGCCCGCAACAGGAAACACCCCAAAGCGCAACGTGGACACATCTAAATTTTTGGAAGAAAACAGAGGTGTTTTTTGCTAAGTGCCTACCTGTAGATTTTGGCCTCTAGCTCAGCCGGCACCTAGGGAAACCTACCAAACCTGTGCATTTCTGAAAACTAGAGACCTAAGGGAATCCAAGGAGGGGTGACTTGCGTGGCTCGGACCAGTTCTGTTACCCAGAATCCTTTGCAAACCTCAAAATTTGGCTAAAAAAACTCATGGTCCTCGCATTTCTGTGGCAGAAAGTTCTGGAATCTGAGAGGAGCCACAAATTTCCTTCCACCCAGCGTTCCCCCAAGTCTCCCGATAAAAATGATACTTCACTTGTGTGGGTAGGCCTAGCGCCCGCGACAGGAAACACCCCAAAGCGCAACGTGGACACATCCAGATTTTTGGAAGAAAACAGAGGTGTTTTTTGCTAAGTGCCTACCTTTAGATTTTGGCCTCTAGCTCAGCCGGCACCTAGGGAAACCTACCAAACCAGTGCGTTTCTGAAAACTAGAGACCTAGGGGAATCCAAGGAAGGGTGACTTGCGGGGCTCGGACCAGGTTCTGTTACCCAGAATCCTTTGCAAACCTCAAAATTTGGCTAAAAAAACTCATGGTCCTCACATTTCTGTGGCAGAAAGTTCTGGAATCTGAGAGGAGCCACAAATTTCCCTCCACCCAGCGTTCCCCCAAGTCTCCCGATAAAAATGATACCTCACTTGTGTGGGTAGGCCTAGCGCCCGCGACAGGAAACGCCCCAAAGCGCAACGTTGACACATCCAAATTTTTGGAAGAAAACAGAGGTGTTTTTTGCGAAGTGCCTACCTGTAGATTTTGGCCTCTAGCTCAGCCGGCACCTAGGGAAACCTACCAAACCTGTGCATTTCTGAAAACTAGAGACCTAGGGGAATCCAAGGAGGGATGACTTGCGGGGCTCGGACCAGGTTCTGTTACCCAGAATCCTTTGCAAACCTCAAAATTTGGCTAAAAAAACTCATGGTCCTCATATTTCTGTGGCAGAAAGTTCTGGAATCTGAGAGGAGCCACAAATTTCCTTCCACCCAGCGTTCCCCCAAGTCTCCCGATAAAAATGATACCTCACTTGTGTGGGTAGGCCTAGCGCCCGCGACAGGAAACGCCCCAAAGCGCAACGTGGACATATCCAAATTTTTGGAAGAAAACAGAGGTGTTTTTTGCGAAGTGCCTACCTGTAGATTTTGGCCTCTAGCTCAGCCGGCACCTAGGGAAACCTACCAAACCTGTGCATTTCTGAAAACTAGAGACCTAGGGGAATCCAAGGAGGGATGACTTGCGGGGCTCGGACCAGGTTCTGTTACACAGAATCCTTTGCTAACCTCTAAATTTAGCTAAAAAAACTCATGGTCCTCACATTTCTGTGGCAGAAAGTTCTGCAATCTGAGAGGAGCCACAAATTTCCCTCCACCCAGCGTTCCCCCAAGTCTCCCGATAAAAATGATACCTCACTTGTGTGGGTAGGCCTAGCGCCCGCGACAGGAAACGCCCCAAAGCGCAACGTGGACACATCCAAATGTTTGGAAGAAAACTGAGGTGTTTTTTGCGAAGTGCCTACCTGTAGATTTTGGCCTCTAGCTCAGCCGGCACCTAGGGAAACCTAACAAACCTGTGCATTTCTGAAAACTAGAGACCTAAGGGAATCCAAGGAGGGGTGACTTGCGGGGCTCGGACCAGTTCTGTTACCCAGAATCCTTTGCAAACCTCAAAATTTGGCTAAAAAAACTCATGGTCCTCGTATTTCTGTGGCAGAAAGTTCTGGAATCTGAGAGGAGCCACAAATTTCATTCCACCCAGCATTCCCCCAAGTCTCCCGATAAAAATGATACCTCACTTGTGTGGGTAGGCCTAGCGCCCGCGACAGGAAACACCCCAAAGCGCAACGTGGGCACATCCAAATTTTTGGAAGAAAACAGAGGTGTTTTTTGCGAAGTGCCTACCTGTAGATTTTGGCCTCTAGCTCAGCCGGCACCTAGGGAAACCTACGAAACCTGTGTATTTCTGAAAACTAGAGACCTAGGGGAATCCAAGGAGGGGTGACTTGCGGGGCTCGGACCAGGTTCTGTTACCAAGAATCCTTTGCAAACCTCAGAATTTGGCTAAAAAAACACATATTCCTCGGATTTCTGTGGCAGAAAGTTCTGGAATCTGAGAGGAGCCACGAATTTCCTTCCACCCAGCGTTCCCCCAAGTCTCCCGATAAAAATGATACCTCACTTGTGTGGGTAGGCCTAGCGCCCGCGACAGGAAACACCCCAAAGCGCAACGTGGACACATCCAAATTTTTGGAAGAGAACAGAGGTGTTTTTTGCTAAGTGCCTACCTGTAGATTTTGGCCTCTAGCTCAGCCGGCACCTAGGGAAACCTACCAAACCTGTGCGTTTCTGAAAACTAGAGACCTAGGGGAATCCAAGGAAGGGTGACTTGCGGGGCTCGGACCAGGTTCTGTTACCCAGAATCCTTTGCAAACCTCACAATTTGGTCTAAAAAAACACATGTTCCTCGCATTTCTGTGGCAGAAAGTTCTGGAATCTGAGAGGAGCCACAAATTTCCTTCCACCCAGCGTTCCCCCAAGTCTCCCGAGAAAAATGATACCTCACTCGTGTGGGTAGGCCTAGCGCCCGCGACAGGAATCACCCCAAAGCGCAACGTGGACACATCCAAATTTTTGGAAGAAAACAGAGGTGTTTTTTGCGAAGTGCCTACCTGTAGATTTTGGCCTCTAGCTCAGCCGGCACCTAGGGAAACCTACCAAACCTGTGCATTTCTGAAAACTAGAGACCTAGGAGAATCCAAGGAGGGATGACTTGCGGGGCTCGGACCAGGTTCTGTTACCCAGAATCCTTTGCAAACCTCAACATTTGGCTAAAAAAACTCATGGTCCTCACATTTCTGTGGCAGAAAGTTCTGGAATCTGAGAGGAGCCACAAATTTCCTTCCACCCAGCGTTCCCCCAAGTCTCCCGATAAAAATGATATCTCACTTGTGTGGGTAGGCCTAGCGCCCGCGACAAGAAACACCCCAAAGCGCAACGTGGACACATCAACTGTTTGGAAGAAAACAGAGGTGTTTTTTGCTAAGTGCCTACCTGTAGATTTTGGCCTCTAGCTCAGCCGGCACCTAGGGAAACCTACCAAACCTGTGCGTTTCTGAAAACTAGAGACCTAGGGGAATCCAAGGAAGGGTGACTTGTGGGGCTCGGACCAGGTTCTGTTACCCAGAATCCTTTGCAAACCTCAAAATTTGGCTAAAAAAACTCATGGTCCTCACATTTCTGTGGCAGAAAGTTCTGGAATCTGAGAGGAGCCACAAATTTCCCTCCACCCAGCGTTCCCCCAAGTCTCCCGATAAAAATGATACCTCACTTGTGTGGGTAGGCCTAGCGCCCGCGACAGGAAACGCCCCAAAGCGCAACGTGGACACATCCAAATTTTTGGAAGAAAACAGAGGTGTTTTTTGGGAAGTGCCTACCTGTAGATTTTGGCCTCTAGCTCAGCCGGCACCTAGGGAAACCTACCAAACCTGTGCATTTCTGAAAACTAGAGACCTAAGGGAATCCAAGGAGGGGTGACTTGCCGGGCTCGGACCAGTTCTGTTACCCAGAATCCTTTGCAAACCTCAAAATTTGGCTAAAAAAACTCATGGTCCTCGCATTTCTGTGGCAGAAAGTTCTGGAATCTGAAAGGAGCCACAAATTTCCTTCCACCCAGCGTTCCCCCAAGTCTCCCGACAAAAATGATACCTCACTTGTGTGGGTAGGCCTATCGCCCGCGACAGGAAACACCCCAAAGCGCAACGTGGACACATCCAAATTTTTGGAAGAAAACAGAGGTGTTTTTTGCGAAGTGCCTACCTGTAGATTTTGGCCTCTAGCTCAGCCGGCACCTAGGGAAACCTACCAAACCTGTGCATTTCTGAAAACTAGAGACCTAGGGGAATCCAAGGAGGGGTGACTTGCAGGGCTCGGACCAGGTTCTGTTACCCAGAATCCTTTGCAAACCTCAAAATTTGGCTAAAAAAACTCATGGTCCTGACATTTCTGTGGCAGAAAGTTCTGGAATCTGAGAGGAGCCACAAATTTCCCTCCACCCAGCGTTCCCCCAAGTCTCCCGATAAAAATGATACCTCACTTGTGTGGGTAGGCCTAGCGCCCGCGACAGGAAACGCCCCAAAGCGCAACGTGGACACATCCAAATTTTTGGAAGAAAACAGAGGTGTTTTTTGCGAAGTGCCTACCTGTAGATTTTGGCCTCTAGCTCAGCCGGCACCTAGGGAAACCTACCAAACCTGTGCATTTCTGAAAACTAGAGACCTAGGGGAATCCAAGGAGGGATGACTTGCGGGGCTCGGACCAGGTTCTGTTACCCAGAATCCTTTGCAAACCTCAACATTTTTCTAAAAAAACTCATGGTCCTCACATTTCTGTGGCAGAAAGTTCTGGAATCTGAGAGGAGCCACAAATTTCCTTCCACCCAGCGTTCCCCCAAGTCTCCCGATAAAAATGATATCTCACTTGTGTGGGTAGGCCTAGCGCCCGCGACAAGAAACACCCCAAAGAGCAACGTGGACACATCCAACTGTTTGGAAGAAAACAGAGGTGTTTTTTGCTAAGTGCCTACCTGTAGATTTTGGCCTCTAGCTCAGCCGGCACCTAGGGAAACCTACCAAATCTGTGCGTTTCTGAAAACTAGAGACCTAGGGGAATCCAAGGAAGGGTGACTTGTGGGGCTCGGACCAGGTTCTGTTACCCAGAATCCTTTGCAAACCTCAAAATTTGGCTAAAAAAACTCATGGTCCTCACATTTCTGTGGCAGAAAGTTCTGGAATCTGAGAGGAGCCACAAATTTCCCTCCACCCAGCGTTCCCCCAAGTCTCCCGATAAAAATGATACCTCACTTGTGTGGGTAGGCCTAGCGCCCGCGACAGGAAACGCCCCAAAGCGCAACGTGGACACATCCAAATTTTTGGAAGAAAACAGAGGTGTTTTTTGCGAAGTGCCTACCTGTAGATTTTGGCCTCTAGCTCAGCCGGCACCTAGGGAAACCTACCAAACCTGTGCATTTCTGAAAACTAGAGACCTAAGGGAATCCAAGGAGGGTTGACTTGCCGGGCTCGGACCAGTTCTGTTACCCAGAATCCTTTGCAAACCTCAGAATTTGGCTAAAAAAACTCATGGTCCTCGCATTTCTGTGGCAGAAAGTTCTGGAATCTGAAAGGAGCCACGAATTTCCTTCCACCCAGCGTTCCCCCAAGTCTCCCGATAAAAATGATACCTCACTTGTGTGGGTAGGCCTAGCGCCTGCGACAGAAAACACCCCAAAGCGCAACGTGGACACATCCACATTTTTGGAAGAAAACAGAGGTGTTTTTTGCGAAGTGCCTACCTGTAGATTTTGGCCTCTAGCTCAGCCGGCACCTAGGGAAACCTACCAAACCTGTGCATTTCTGAAAACTAGAGACCTAGGGGAATCCAAGGAGGGGTGACTTGCAGGGCTCGGACCAGGTTCTGTTACCCAGAATCCTTTGCAAACCTCAAAATTTGGCTAAAAAAACTCATGGTCCTGACATTTCTGTGGCAGAAAGTTCTGGAATCTGAGAGGAGCCACAAATTTCCCTCCACCCAGCGTTCCCCCAAGTCTCCCGATAAAAATGATACCTCACTTGTGTGGGTAGGCCTAGCGCCCGTGACAGGAAACGCTCCAAAGCGCAACGTGGACATATCCAAATTTTTGGAAGAAAACAGAGGTGTTTTTTGCGAAGTGCCTACCTGTAGATTTTGGCCTCTAGCTCAGCCGGCACCTAGGGAAACCTACCAAACCTGTGCATGTCTGAAAACTAGAGACCTAAGGGAATCCAAGGAGGGGTGACTTGCGGGGCTCGGACCAGGTTCTGTTACCCAGAATCCTTTGCAAACCTCAAAATTTGGCTAAAAAAACTCATGGTCCTCGCATTTCTGTGGCAGAAAGTTCTGGAATCTGAGAGGAGCCACAAATTTCCTTCCACCCAGCGTTCCCCCAAGTCTCCTGATAAAAATGATACCTCACTTGTGTGGGTAGGCCTAGCGCCCGCGACAGGAAACACCCCAAAGCGCAACGTGGACACATCCAAATTTTTGGAAGAAAACAGAGGTGTTTTTTGCGAAGTGCCTACCTGTAGATTTTGGCCTCTAGCTCAGCCGGCACCTAGGAAAACCTACCAAACCCGTGCATTTCTGAAAACTAGAGACCTAGGGGAATCAAAGGAGGGGTGACTTGCGGGGCTCGGACCAGGTTCTGTTACCCAGAATCCTTTGCAAACCTCAAAATTTGCCTAAAAAAACTCATGGTCCTCACATTTCTGTGGCAGAAAGTTCTGGAATCTGAGAGGAGCCACAAATTTCCTTCCACCCAGCGTTCCCCCAAGTCTCCCGATAAAAATGATACCTCACTTGTGTGGGTAGGCCTAGCGCCCGCAACAGGAAACACCCCAAAGCGCAACGTGGACACATCTAAATTTTTGGAAGAAAACAGAGGTGTTTTTTGCTAAGTGCCTACCTGTAGATTTTGGCCTCTAGCTCAGCCGGCACCTAGGGAAACCTACCAAACCTGTGCATTTCTGAAAACTAGAGACCTAAGGGAATCCAAGGAGGGGTGACTTGCGGGGCTCGGACCAGTTCTGTTACCCAGAATCCTTTGCAAACCTCAAAATTTGGCTAAAAAAACTCATGGTCCTCGCATTTCTGTGGCAGAAAGTTCTGGAATCTGAGAGGAGCCACAAATTTCCTTCCACCCAGCGTTCCCCCAAGTCTCCCGATAAAAATGATACTTCACTTGTGTGGGTAGGCCTAGCGCCCGCGACAGGAAACACCCCAAAGCGCAACGTGGACACATCCAAATTTTTGGAAGAAAACAGAGGTGTTTTTTGCTAAGTGCCTACCTTTAGATTTTGGCCTCTAGCTCAGCCGGCACCTAGGGAAACCTACCAAACCAGTGCGTTTCTGAAAACTAGAGACCTAGGGGAATCCAAGGAAGGGTGACTTGCGGGGCTCGGACCAAGTTCTGTTACCCAGAATCCTTTGCAAACCTCAAAATTTGGCTAAAAAAACTCATGGTCCTCACATTTCTGTGGCAGAAAGTTCTGGAATCCGAGAGGAGCCACAAATTTCCCCCCACCCAGCGTTCCCCCAAGTCTCCCGATAAAAATGATACCTCACTTGTGTGGGTAGGCCTAGCGCCCGCGACAGGAAACGCCCCAAAGCGCAACGTGGACACATCCAAATTTTTGGAAGAAAACAGAGGTGTTTTTTGCGAAGTGCCTACCTGTAGATTTTGGCCTCTAGCTCAGCCGGCACCTAGGGAAACCTACCAAACCTGTGCATTTCTGAAAACTAGAGACCTAAGGGAATCCAAGGAGGGGTGACTTGCGGGGCTCGGACCAGTTCTGTTACCCAGAATCCTTTGCAAACCTCAAAATTTGGCTAAAAAAACACATGTTCCTCGCATTTCTGTGGCAGAAAGTTCTGGAATCTGAGAGGAGCCACAAATTTCCTTCCACCCAGCGTTCCCCCAAGTCTCCCGATAAAAATGATACCTCACTTGTGTGGGTAGGCCTAGCGCCCGCGACAGGAAACGCCCCAAAGCGCAACGTGGATACATCCAAA